>NC_136072.1:541200943-541567386 GCF_964261635.1 Lissotriton helveticus | reverse complement strand
TTAAGAGGCAGTTCCACACTTTACTTCTAAGCTGTTTACTATAATTTTGGACTCTGCAGTTATAGCAGCAAATGCCTCGACCTTGTTGGAAGAAGGGGTAAAGAAAGTCTGGGATAAAACATAGGAGGATATAACTCCTCACTTGACTGCCCAGAAACCAGGTCAGAGTATGGGTAACTCCATACCTGGGATATCAGATAGTACTTTGAATCTGATTACTTTGCACTTTGCCTCGTCTATACTGACTCTCTCAGCAGATACAACAAAGAAAATTAATTAAGACATGCAACCAGCTGGAAGATGCAGGTTTTCAGTAGACTGAACTTGTAAGAATACGTAGATCCAGAAGCCGCGCCTCGTGATCAGGATTTAACTATCACAAGAGTTCATTTGTTGCTGCCATTAGACAGAAGGAGAAAATGCAACATGAAACTTTGAGTAAAGCAGTAGATAAATCCATAGTGTTATACTCTTCCTTTTGATTTGAAAGAATGTTGAAATTAATGAAAGAAGCAAAGCGGAACCTGCTGGAATTCTTTTTTTTTACTCAGGAGACCTTAAGTCATGCTACGTATTTTCAGCAAAGGTATGAAGAAAGTGAATTTGCGGTTTGGTGTTTGGCCTGATCTGCAAAATCTAGAAAAAACTCCAACCTTATTAAAAGAATCCATGCAGAATATTAAAACTCTCCCCTCCGATATTTTTTTTTTTAATCAACATATACAAATTTATATTGGGGGGGGGGGGGGGAGAAATAGCAAGCTTACAGGAGACCATTGAACGTTGGCTGGCAGACACCCCCGCAAAGAGGGCCGTTGAGGATGCCACTGATCTTGTTGAGTGAGCACGTATCCTGCCCACCAGAGGTTTTCCTGCTGTGTTGTGGCAATGCAGAATAGCACTCGAAATCCATCTGGAGATCCCCTGTTTGGACAGAGGGAGACCTTTGCTTGGACCACCAAAAGCGATGAACAATTGCGAAGTCTTTCTGAATTCCTTGGTACGGTCCAAGTAGAATTTAAGACATCGTTGTAAATCCAGAGTGTGCAATGACTTTTCAGCTGGAGTGACTGGGTTAGGAAAAAATGTCTTTAGAATTACTGGTTCGTTCAAGTGAAAGTCTGTAGGAACTTTAGGAATGAATCTTGGGTTTGTCCGCAAGACGACCGTGTTCTTCTTGAACTGTAAAAACGGCTCCTGGATAGTAAGGGCCTGCAACTCTCCCACTCGCCTAGCCGATGTCAGGGCTAAGAGTAGGGCCAATTTCCATGACAAATATTTCAGGTCTGAGCGGTGAATTGGCTCAAATGGTTCCTTCATCAGTTGAGCCAGGACCAAGTTCAAATGCCAAGTTGGAGGAGGAGGTCTCACTGGTGGATAGACCCTGAATAGGCCTTTGAGGAATTGCTTGACCATTCTTGAAGACCATAATGAAGGACCAGAGTCAGCTCTCCTGAATCTGGAAATTGCCGCCAAATGGACTTGATCGTAGAATGGGTCAGATTAGACTTTGCTAGCGAGAGTAGGTAAGGCAATATCTGATGAGGTCTTGACGTAAAAGGATCAACCTTTTCCTTCTTACACCAAATACAAAACCTTTTCCATTTTAATCTGTATGTCTTGTTTGTTGAAGGTGCTCTTGCCTGGGAAAGGATGTCCTTGATCCCCTTGGAAAGAGGGACATTCATTAATTCTCGCTGGTCAGGAGCCATGCAGTCAGGTGTAATGATCTTGGGTCTGGGTGCCAAACCTGTCCTTCGGACATGATCAGAAGATCCGGAACCTCCTCCAGCCGCAATGGAGGGACTAGCGACAGCAGATGTAGTTCTGTGTACCAAAATTGTCGAGGCCATGCTGGAGCTATCAGGATTATTTTGCATGGTTCCGTCTTCATCTTCCTGATGAGGCGTGGAATCAGGGGAATTGGCGGAAACGCATAGGGAAACCTCCCTGTCCAGGCTAACGACAGGGAATTGCCCAATGAGCCTTGATGGTGGAACCTGCTGGCGTATGACCAGCATTTCTTGTTGGTTGGCGTTGCAAAAAGGTCCACCTCCGGTGTGCCCCATGTCTGAAATAGTAGATCCAGAACCTGCTGTTTTTAGTTCCCACTTGTGACTGACTGAGGATAACCTGCTCAGTCTGTCGGCGCCTTCGTTCAGCACTCCTGGTAAGTGCTCCGCCTTTAGTGAAATTCTCTGAAGAATTGACCATTCCCATATCTGTTGAGCTTCCCGCGACAAGAGGAGTGATCTTGTTCCTCCCTCCTTGTTCACATAATGCATAGCTGTGGTGTTGTCCGTTCTGATGAGCACTTGTGAACCCTGGAGTCGTGGAAGAAAAGCTTGAAGAGCTAGCCTGATCGCTCTCAGCTCCAACAGATTGATATGCAGTTTTTGCTCGCGAGGAGACCAATGGCCGCTGACCTGCAGATCCTGCATCACTGCTCCCCATCCCTCCAATGACGCATCCGTCGTTAGTATTTGAGGCGATGGTACGCTTGCGATGGATAGACCTTGGCACAAATTGTCTTGATGTGACCACCAAATCACTGCCTCCTTAATCTCCCGAGTGACAACCACCTTGTCCCCGAACAATCCGTGCACTTGTTTCCATTGGAGGTCCAGTTGTTCCTGCAGGGGACGCATCCGAAGTCTGCAGTGCGGAATTAGGGGGATACATGATATCACCCCTAGCAGCGACTTGTAACTGCGTACAGAAAGACACCTTTTTACCCGAAGGTTTCGTGCCAACCGTTGCAGTTTCTCTATCCTCTCCTGAGTAGGAAACGCCCTCAAGAGCTTTGAATCTAACACTGCTCCTAGGAACCGTGCTCGTCTCGAGGGCATCAGCGCGGATTTTTCTCTGTTCAAAGTGAGCCCCAGATTCTGGAACAGATTGGTGCAAGCCTGCACAGCGTCCTGCGCTAACCTTCTGGACGGGGCCTTCAGTAACCAGTCGTCCAGATAAGGGAAGACCTGGAAGTGGCTTCTTCGCAGAAATGCCGCCACCGGTGCCAGCACCTTCGTGAAAATCCTTGGGGCAGAGCGAAGTCCGAACTGCAGAACCCTGAACTGAAAATGGCTCTTGGCTACTGTGAAGCGTAGGAACCTTCTGTGTGCTGGGTGAATCGGGACATGGAAGTACGCGTCCTCCAGATCGAGCGTGGCCATGAAATCCCCCGGGCTGATCATTTTCAATATATCCTGTAGGGATACCATCCGGAAGGATAGGGAGACGAGATAGGTATTTAGCTCCCTGAGGTCTAAGATGGGGCGCCATTTCTCCAGCGTCTTTCTCACCAGGAAGAACCTGGAATAGAAACCTTGGCCCTGTTGCTCGTAGGGGACCGGCTCTATCGCCCCTTTGCGGAGCATGTGTTGTACTTCGAGCCTTAGGAGACGCAGATGTTTTGATGGAACGGCTGTGGGGGGCCTGGGTGGAGGGACTTTCATAAATTCCAAAGTATGTCCTCTCCTTATGATGTTGATCACCCAACGGTCCGATGTTATTTTGGACCAATTTTGAAGGAATTTTGACACCCTGCCTCCAACTGGTGATTTCTTGGAGGAGGGAACAGTAGGCAGAGCCAGGAGGCCGCTATTGGCGCTTGGACGTGTCCCGTCCACGGGCAGCCTGCTTGCCCTTATTGTAAGGCCTCGAATAACCCGGAGATTGGCCTTGCCTTTGCTGGTATGACTGGCGAGTTTGCTGGTATCCTGAGCTGTTCGAAGAATAGCGTTGTTGATGTTGTTGGTATGACCCTCTATAACCACCTCCTCTGCCTCTCGAACCTCTGAAGGGAGATTTGCGATACTGGAGGGTACCTAGAGACCTGGCTGTTTCTGTGTCTTTTTTGATCTCTTGAAGAGTATCATCTATTAATTTCCCGAATAGGGCTTCGCCATCGAAGGGCAGATCAAGGACCTTTGTTCTGAATTTCCGGTCTAAACCAAGTCGCCTTCAGCCACCCTTGGCGTCTTAACACTGCCGCTCCTGCTAACGCCCGAAAGGACGTTGTCGCGATGTCCATGGCACAGTCTATAATTTCCATGGAGACCGCCTCACCCTCCTGTAAAGTCTTCTTCGCTTTCGCCAGTGACTCCAGTGGAATGAGTTCCAGATATGGGGTGACATCGCACCATAATTGGCGATCATATCGTCCTAATATCGCCAAAGCATTGGAGGCACGTATTAGTAGGCTAGCCATCGATGAAAACCGTTTGCCCGTGTTATCAAGTCGTCGCCCATCCTTATCAGGAGAGGCCGTTAATGGAGCAGAGGGGTTCCGCGACTTCCTCTGTGCTGCATGTGAGATGACAGTCAGGTTTTGGATGGCCCGTTAGCGCTGCCGGTCCATCATCTGGTGCTTTATACTTTTTATCCAGACGCGGTAGCACAGGGACCACCGTCGCTGGGTTTTTCATAGCTTTCAAACCTTCATCCCACAAATGATCCACAATCGGAATCGATCTTGTTGTTTTGCGGGGTGTTTCTTTGAAGTCATACAAGAAACATTCCGTGGTTTCCGCGGGCATTGCCAGCTTAAATCTTCCCGCTGCACGTTCCATCAGCTGGTGAAAACTGCCGATGTCAGCAGGAGGCGAATCTACCAAGTCCTGATGAGGTGAAGCTTGGTCTGGGATGATGTAGTCATCATATTCATCCCTATCATGATCCGAGTCTTGGTTACCATCAGATGATTCATCATCATCATCATCATCATCATCCCCCTCCGGGTCATCGGCTGGCTCTGACGGAGCCTGAGGTGTCGGCCGCTGAGGATGAGGTGGCGTTCGTGCCGGAAGTACCAAAGGGACTACAGATGAGGGGTTTCTGACTGGTGTCGAAGGGGCAGACCTACGTGGGGTTGGTCTCTCCGCTTTTGACTTATAGTCCTGCAGCATCTTGTGGAGGTCATGCAGGAATGTTGTAGGTATCGAAACCATCTCCTGTGGCACATAGCCCCTAGAGTGGGCCACTTGATGATATTCTCCTTGGTCATATGCCCCATCCGAATCCGTCTCTTGACTCTTAATCAGTAGCTGAGACTGGCTACTGGCATAGTCATAAGCATCCTGTCCGTCTTCCTCAGATCCTTCCTGGTCCAACAACAAAGTTGGCGGTAAAGTGGTCACCTTTCCCGGGGATGTCATTTCCGGAGTGATCCTCGTTAAAGAAATCGTCACTCGTCTCTCCGTAGCCAGTATCGTCGATGGTTCCGTCGACGCCGGAGATATTCTCGTCGACGATATTGGAATCACAGATGTCGTCGTCGACACCACCGTCGAAGAGCCCGCCGACGTTGTAGATATTGTTGTCGTCGATGCACTCGTCGATGACCTCACCGTCGTCGATACCGTCGGCGGCGTCGTCACTGCCGTCGACGATGATGGTTTCTTCGTCGATGATGTTAATGAAGCCGACGACGACGTCTTCTTCGAAGATGTTGTCGTCGTACCTCTCGTCGACGCTACCTTCATCGACGGCGACGAAGCTTTCGTCGACGATTCTCCTGCCGACGAGCCCGTCGACGGGACCAATTGAATTTTGGGTTTAGTTTTCTTCGTCGACGGACCCACCGTCGACGATGTCTTCGTTGTAGAGGACTTAGAACTCCTCTTTGAAGAATGTGAGGAGGGTTTCTTGAAGGCTGGGTCTGTCTTCTCACCCGTAGGAGGCGAAACTAGTTCTGCCTTATCCTTCCCACTGCGGTGGGGGGAGCTTACTGAACCCCGGCTATCAGACTCTCTGGGGGTCTTTTTAGAAGCCTTTGAGGGGCGCTCAACAGAGGAAGATGGGGAACCTCTACCCCTTTTCACTGACCTTTTTGAGGAAGTAAATGAAGACGATTCCTCCTCATCACTGGAAACTCCATGTTTCCTCTCCTTTTGCCTCTGTAGCCATGTAAGCAGTCTCCCAGCACGGTCTCTCAAGGTCTTGGTGGAGAGAGTGCGGCAAATTTTGCAGTCTTCTGCCTTGTGATCCGGATAAAGGCAGTAAATGCAATCCTTGTGTTTGTCCTCCACAAACAGCCTCTTCTTCCCACAGGTGGAACAGGGCTTGAAAAGAGCTTTCTTTTTCTCAACTTCAGACATCCTGATGAAAAGGAGAGATTTCTGAAGTAGAACTGAAGAAATCCTGAAGAAAAAACTGTAGAAATCTACTTGAAAGAGTTGAAAATAGAGCAGAGCTCAATGGAGACTCCCTAGCACAACGTGCGGTAGAAAATCTGAGGCTCTGAGATTCCTTCAGGAAGGTTCCAGGGGTGAGGCTCTTCTGATTGGCTGATGCCTAATATTTGGTCTCTTTTACAAAAAGAGGCTGATATGTTACAAAAGGGAATGAGGCCTAGGCCTTTCCTCTCTCTTTTGTACCTAATACTATGGTATTTTGTTATTACCGAGACTCCCATTCCGACGACGGGGAATGATACAAAAGCATGGGAATCTATGAAAGTTCCAATACTGGGGCAACTCCTAGGTTTCTCAGATT
The DNA here is from genome assembly GCF_964261635.1 of Lissotriton helveticus. Classification (NCBI taxonomy): domain Eukaryota; kingdom Metazoa; phylum Chordata; class Amphibia; order Caudata; family Salamandridae; genus Lissotriton; species Lissotriton helveticus. The sequence goes on along the minus strand of NC_136072.1, from coordinate 541,560,891 downwards.
TTTTGGAATTAATAACCTCAACAGCAAAGAAAGTTCCTCCTATTAAAAAACCTACAGTATTCCCCAAACCACTTCGGCAATTAAATATTGAAATAAATAAATTGATACGGTGTCAATATTTATTATTTAACAAGGAAAGGCATCATAAATGAGTCCTGTTAAAAAGAAGGAGATCAAGGTTGAAGGCTAGATTAAAAAGAGATAAGGAAGATTCTCTATGGATCAAACTCCGGGAATCCTCTCATAAGGGTCAAGCCAGGACATTCTGGTCATTAATTGGCGAAGGTTGTGGTTCCAGATCCAGTCCCACGCCAACTTCTATTGATGAGCAGACTTGGGTTCAATATATTAGGCATTTGTATAGCAGTAACGACTTGCAACGGGATAATGATTGTCTCTATGAGGACCATCTTCCCTATGATCCACCGTCCGAAAAGGATATTGAATTAGCTATCAAGGGCATGCGCTCCTCTGGCGCAATGGGTCCAGATGAGGTCCCTATTTCTGCTTTAAAACATCAGAGCGAACTATGGAGCAAAATCCTTTACCCAGTGTTTAAATTTTGTTTTATTAGTGGTACCGTTCCCCCATCTTGGAAAGGGAGCATACTAGTCCCTCTTTTTAAAAAAGGGGCTAGAGATCTACCTCAAAATTATCGCCAAATTGCTTTATTAGATGCTATTGGCAAGGTTTTTGCAAAATGTCTTCTTAATTTAATTAACGATTGGGTGTCTATGGCCGAAATTTTACCTTATGGACAAACCGGTTTTAGGCAAAGGCATGGTACCCTAGATAATCTGACTGCACTCCAGGTTATAACGGAGAAATATGTTAAGGTCCGTGGAGGGCGAGTTTATGGCGCCTTTATCGATTTCTCCACAGCTTTCGATAAAGTGGATAGAACATTGCTGTGGGGAAAGTTATCCGATCTGGGGATGCCATCTACTCTCATCAGATTACTCCGTGCTTTGCATTCGGATACCTGGTGCAGAATGTTGTTGGGTGGGGAAAGAGGACTATCTAGAATTATCTCCACATCCAATGGGTTAAAGCAAGGCTGCCTATTGGCTCCTTTGCTGTTTTCCCTATATATAGCCGATCTACCCCAGGTTCTCTCTGTAAGCACAGGTATTGCTCTGAATTTGGGGGGCTCCCCAATTGTATGTCTTATGTATGCTGATGACATTTTGATTCTTGATCTAACGCCAAAAGGGTTGAATAATCGCCTGCATGCCTTACACAAGTACGCAGGAAAGCATCATTTGCTGATAAATATCGCAAAAAGTAAAGTGATGTGTTTATCGGGCAGGAAGAATTCTAAATATGCGAACTTTCATTGGACCGTGGGGGGCCAAAAATTGGAAATAGTAAAATCTTATACTTTTCTTGGCAAAATTGTTACGAGCAACTTAAGTGAAAAAGCTCACATAGCTAATATCATCCGGAAAGCTATTGTCCAGGGAAAGAGTTTGGTGTCTCTATATAAGGCCACAGGGAGAAGACATTTTTCGATATTGCTGGAGGTATATCGAGCAAAAATTCCTGCCTCTTTACTTTACGGAATGGAGTTAATCGATATGAAAAGTTGGAGCTTCTTGAACTCCTCCGAAGGTAAAATCCTATGTAGCCTTTTATCTGTCAACACAGCTAGTTCAACAGCTGCTCTTAGACAGGAATTCGGTTTACGTAGCAGCTGGGTTCAAGGTCTAGCAGGGAGTGTGCGCTGGGTTTTCAGCCTGGCCATGGGTGAGCCTGGCACGTAAAGACATCTCATAAAAATAGAGCTGCTGGGGAATCTTAATGATCACTCTTTAATTCTAATTTTTTTTTAGATATGCTGTGAGCCAATTACAATTAGATGAAGCTGTTTTATTCTCTTTATCGGCATATCAGCTGAAATCCCTCTTGAAGTCCGCATCTTGGGAATTAGGGTTTAGACTGGATAGAGAGTTTCGCATTCTGAAAAAAGGCACCACTCCAGTTATTGATTCCTGTCTGGTGAGGAAAGCGCAACCCTATGTTCATTGGAACATCCCTCATGGAGTCAGGCGTCTATTGTTTTTACTAAGACAGGATTTACTTCCTTTGAAATCTCTCTTATCCAGATGGTATGGTTCATCAGCTTTATGTGATCTTTGCTATATGAAAAATCAAGATTTGCTCCATGTTATCTTTGTTTGCCCAGCTTTAATGTCTTATAGGCGAAAGTGGCTAAGACCCATCTGTCTCCAATTGAATATTCTGTCTGCTACTGCTTTCATTGTGGCCATGAATAACCCCCCCCCAATGAAATGTTCTGTTTTAAATTGTATAACTTTTTAAAATGTTTTTTGAATCTGTATTAGGAGGTGGTTTTGGCGTCCAGTTTATTCTGTATATTTTTAATAATTTTATTATTCTATGTAAATGTAATACTTCTTATTCAAGACTCTTCGGAATGTAATACTATGTCTTTTATGTGGATCTCATGTGAGTTCCGTAATCATAAAATAAATAAAACTGGAATCGGCTCTTTCATTGCATGTTTGATAGCGAAGTCGTTAGTTTTGGCAAATTGGAACTTTACTAAAATACCATCCAGGAACCAATGGCACAATAAGATGGATAAAGTATATTGTCATGAGTTACTATATACAAAGAGAGAAGGTGCCATCAAACATTTTAACAAAATTTGGTCACGTTGGCAGATGACACTGGGCTCACAGTAATAAAGCTAGGAATTAAGGATTGCTGTACATATTTTAACAATCGAATAGCTTAGTCTTTAAAACGTGGCCACTGAGATAAATTTAGACATTCTAGAATTGAAGGAACATCATTATGAATTATTAATGGTGTGATACTTTACTGCAATGTATTCATAAAATCGTTTTAGAAGTAATTTGTATGGAAAGGGGTGTGGCCAGCAGCATGGCTGAGTAAGACGTGTGCCGGCGTAGCTCCTGGCTACTTACACTGATCCGACGACATTAATGGTGGCCTGAAGTCCTGAACCTTGTAGTTTTGCCTTTCACGGGGGTCTCTGCTCCCCCCCCTGACAACAGCGAGTGTTGATCGAGAGCTGCGGCGGCCCGTTTCCAGCAGAGGAGACGATCAGACAGAAGGCCTCGCTACGTGACCCAAGATGCTGGTGGTACTGCTGTTTGCCGGGAGCATCGCAGCCGGAGCGGTGTTTCTCTACTGCCTGGTGGGGGCTGCGGTGGCTGATTGAGGCTCCTGCGGGACGCTGCATCGGTCCCGGGGAGCCAGTGGGGAGGCTGGAGGAGGAGCAGAAGCCAGAGTTGGCCGGTCGGCCATCCGGGGCCTGCCGCGCTGGAGGGGGCGGGCCAGCACGGAGCTGAGCGGTGCGGACTGAGGAGGCCCTGAGGGAACTGAGGCAGAGACTGGCTCCGGAGTGCTGCGGCCACCCTGTCTGCCTATCGGGGCGAGGAGCAGAGAGAGAGTCGGGGACCTGGTCACTGAGACCGGCTGGAGGATTCCCAGGAGTCTGGTGGTGAGTGGCGGGGGAGACTGATTGTCAGGCCGGCAAGGAGACTTGAAGTGGCCCATTCTTCCCCGCTCATCCGTCCATGAAGTGAATGGCCATGGAGTAAGGTGGCCTTCGACTGAGGGGGAGACAACGGAGAGCGTGACACATGGAGGAGGCCTCCATTGCCTGCGCTGCTTGAGACCGCCAGCCTGGAGGGTGCGGGCCGGCCCCGGGGAGAGAGACATTGGCGGTTGAGGCCCTGAAGATCGCGGGGCCACAGAGGGACGCGGCGAGTGGAGCTCGCCGTGTCAACAGGCTTGGGCGAAAGGCCGGAGAGACAGCTTTGACCCGGTGACTTGTGGGAGACAGGAGGCACCCCGCTGGCCTGCAACACGGGTGTGGGAGTACCGGGGTGTCGCAGCGGCTTTAAGGGGGGGGTAGCATCGTTGTGGCTCGAGTCCAGGACTGGAAAGGCCTGGCGTTCCCCCTTCTCACCGTCTCGTTGTTGTAGGGTAGCTGATTGTGGCAAGAGACGACCTCTGCTGGTTCCCAGGTGGCGGCGAAGGGCGCTGCCTGGATCAGGGGCCTTGGCTACGCGTCCCTCTGGAGGTGGGAGCAGTGCCAGGGATTGTGCTTCACTCACTGGACAGAAGCAGGGCATACCCATTGAATGTCCTTGGTGCCTGGGAGTAGAGGTTAGTGTGGTGCCTGGTGGAAGTCGGGGGCAGAGGGGTCCTGCCTGCAGAGGACATTGAACTGTGGGGAGTGGCGGAGAGAGATTACGTGGCACCAGGACAGTGTGGCCACTAGGTTGTGCGGACTGAGAATTGAACATCATGGGCAAGAAAAACATAGACCCTAGGCCCCCCCGATGGGGAACTCTGGACAGGTACACGGGCCCCCCCCCACCGATCACAACCAGACACAGCCCTACTGATGGGAGCCATACAAGCGTCCCGGGAGGCCCTGGAGAATAAAATCGGACAAGTGGGAACGGAGGCGACGCTCCGACTGCAACACCTCTGAAATCTGGCGGAAATAGTGACTGCCTCAGAGACTAGAATAGGAGATGCCGAAGACACCATACAAGACTTGGAGAAAGGTATGGCGGACCTACAGTCCTCCCACAAGCAGCTTATGTGGAAGGTGGACGATGCGGAAAACAGGGCGAGACGTAACCACCTCCGCTTTGTGGTCTTTAGAGTGGGAATTGAGGGTGCAAACATGGCGGAGTTCCTGCACTCCTGGCTTCTCCGCACTTTCCCAAAGGATTCATTTTCTACTTGTTTCGTCATAGAAAGGGCGCACCGTGTGCTGCTGGCGAAGCCACCGGCAGGAGCAAGGCCTCGGCCAGTCATTGCTCGCTTTCTGAATTTTTTGGACAGAGACATGATTCTGCGGGAAGCTAGAAAACTTGGGGAAATCCACCTTGAAAACGCCCATATAATGATTTTTCCGGATTACAGCCAGGAAGTGCAGAAGCCGAGGCGCTCCTTTGACTCGGTTAAGGTTAAACTGAGAGACCTCCTCATCCAGTACATGCTTCTATTTCCTGCAAAATTGGTGGTGATTTACAAGGAGAAAACATACTACTTTCAAAACCCGGAAGAGACATGGCAGTGGCTAGAGGAGCGCCCCCCTCTGACGCGACAAGCGTCTGGGGTTCAGAAGATACCAGCTATGAAAAGACCTGGGGAAGGCCCGAGAGGATCACCAAAACCGCAGAGACTGCGGCAGCCGAAACTTGGCGGTTACCTCATATCCCAAATCCGGAAATGTACGGAGGCGGCAGCAGAGCACTGCCTCTCTTGACCCTAATCGACCGTTGGGTTCCCGGTTCAGCTGCCTAGCCGAAAAAGCACAGTTGGAAGGGGAGGAAGAGCCCAGATGTACGTCACCCGAGGTAGAGCAGTTGGAAGGGCACTCACTGCATCCCCTGGTGGTGGCAATACATGATATGGAACAAGAGACTACACAAGGGACGGGGGCCTCGCAGGGGGACCCCCAGGACTCCAATTTGTGATGATGGGACAGTATTGACTGACCGAATATTGGCTATGTGGCCACGGAGCACGCAAGTTGGACACCCCCTCCTGTTTGCTTTGTTCTTTTGGTCTGATTTTCTTTCTTGTTTTTACCTGCTTGTGCCTCTGCCTTTACATGTTTCTCTTTTAGAGGTTTAGAGCGGGTTCTTCATTTTTTGGGGTTGAGACGTGGTGGGCGACAGACCTCCTTCACCTGGACAGCATTATCTTTGCCTCTAGGGTGGCGATAGGACTGGAAGGGAGAGGGGGTGGGGAGGGGAGGGGGGAGTTATTGGCATGGCTATTGGGGAGGGGGGGCAGTTTTGGATAAGTGGGGGGTTCACTGTTACCTTTTTAAAGCATGTCGCAGACAGAAATGTTCCATACACCTACATACCACACACCTGATGCAGACCGATGCAGGAGCAAACTGGGAATGATGTTTTCTGAGGTGGTGGGTGGCCCCGGGACCCCTGCGCAAGATAGTGGTACTGCCAAAATCCTCACGTGGAATGTGAATGGCCTGGGCAATAAGATAAAAAGGGGGTTGGTCATGGCCTTTGTCAAGAGGGCGGTCCCAGACATAGTCCTGCTGCAGGAGACCCACTTACATGGTACGCGATGCGGGTTTCTGGCCAGGGGATCGTACAAGGTGCTGGCACATGCAGGGTACACGTCTGGCTCTAGAGGCGTTGCCATATTGATTATGGAACCTACCCCCCTCCCTTTTGTTGTTACATGTACATGGACGGATCCACATGGTACTTATGTGGGGATTATGGGAACATGAAAACGCCAGAAGATCACAATAGTTTTTGTCTACGCACCACCCAAACTTCAGGCTATAACCCTAGCGGGTGTCGCTGATATCCTTTTGAATACGCCAGGCACACTACATGTGGTGGGGGGGATTTTAATGATATGTATGCCCCTCTTGACTGGTCGGGAGACCGGACGGACCCTCAGACATTGTCCCCTTTGGCGAGGGCATTGACACGTTAGGGCTGACGGACGTCTGGATATGGCTCCACCCGGATGCTAGAACCTACTCTTACTTTGCGGGGGCACATAAGGTGTATTCTAGATTGGACTACGTCTTCCTTCCCCACCATGCCCTTAGCGCTGACGATCTGGCAGAATATCAGGTGTGGGCCGTCTCGGACCACCCGCCACTTTTGATGACAATAGGGACAAGACATAGGTCAGGGGGTAGGAGCTGGCGACTGATGGCATGGGATCTCCAGAGCAAGGACTTGCTGCGAGGATTTAGGGCAGATGCATCTATAAACAGGGTAAGCTGCCAGAGGAGTGTGTGTCCTATTGCCCCATATCACTTCTGAATGTGGAGGTTAAACTCCTGGCGACGATTCTGACGCAACGACTGAGACCCGTGATTCCGGATCTGGTTCACTTGGATCAGATGGGCTTTCTGCCCGACAGGGCAACCAGGCTAAATTTGAGGAGGACCCAGAACTGGTTGATGGAGGTGTGTGATCGTGAGGAGCCCCATGTGTTTCTGTCGCTGGACGCCGAAAAAGCGTTTGACGCGTTACACTGGCCCTTCCTGGAGAAAGTATTGCTTAAGTTTGGCTTCAGTCCGAAGTGTAGGAAGTAGGTGAACCTTCTCTTCACCGACCCACGAGCGAGGGTTAAGGTCAATGGGGTGTTATCAGCGGACTTTCCCATATGGAGAGTGACCAGGCACGGGTGCCTTCTGTCAACGCTATTGTTTGCCCTTGCCATAGAAATAGTGGCATGTGAGATACGACACGAAAGAGGGATTACAGGGTTTAAAACTGACCGGAGTGATGCAGTCGAGGAAAAAAATTCGCTATATGTGGGCGATATCCTCCTATACGTCACCCACCCAGAGGTCTCGATACCGCGTTTATTCACCCTGTTGGGCGATATGGCTCCCACTCGGGATACAAGATAAACTGGCATAAGTCGGTCCTGTACAGCCCTAGAGGAGAGAGCATGGGGTCTACCCTACCTGTCGTGCTTCAGGTAATGGAGGAGGGGTTTACATAGCTCAGGGTATTCGTAACAAAAGACCGCTCAATCTCGTACCAGAGAAATATTCAGCGAGTCCTCGCAAATTTCGCAGGTGACGCTGCCAGATGGAAGACCCTCCCCTTCCGATTCTAGGACGTGCGACAATATTCAAGATAACCTTGCCAAGGTTCTTATACGCCCTACAAAATGAGTACTCCCCCCCCCCCCCCCCCCCCCCCCCCCCAAAAACACGTTTTCAAAGAGATAAACAGAGAGCTCCGGGCGTTGCTTTGGTTGGGGAAGCAGCCCAGGATTGCCCTTGAGACTCTACAGAGGAATCAGTACAATGAGGGGATCTCCTTACCGAACATTGAGGCATACTTTTGGGCGGAACATTCATCGCCAATAAATGATTGGCTCCACGCCCCAGCGGACCACCCAACATATAGACTGAAGAGGGGGAAATGGTGCACCGAGTGTGTTTGCACTACATATATGGAGGTAGGGGAAAAGAAAGACTACTCTCAGCATCACGTGTGACCGTGGAGTTGTGGGAGAGGGCGACGGGGAGAATTTGATGGGCACACAAACCGACGAAACAAACCCCGATATGGCATTGTACATGGCTAAAGGAACTACATAAATTAAAAGGGTTTAAAAGATGGGATGACATGGGTATCTGTTTTGGGTGAACTGCTGAAAGGGGGAGCTCTGAAGTCCTTCCAGGCGTTAAGGGTGGATTATGGATTACATCATACGCAGTACTTGAAATACGTGCAGGTGCGTCATGCATGGAGGGCGGAGGGGGTGCTCTCAAGTCCGCTGCCGGAGTATGCACCGCCGGAGGGCCGTCTGCTGCAGGAGCACGTCCCGACTAAGCTAGTTTCCCTGACCTACAAAACTTTGATTAATAACATGCCGGACGACTGGGGAAACTGAGAGAGACATGGGAAATGGATCTGGGGAATGGATACACTTGATTGGGAGACTGCCCTGATGCACCCTAGGGAAGTCACGATAAAGTCCCTGCTTCGACTTATACAATTTAAAATCCTCCATAGGGTCTATTATGATAGGCATCGATTACACCGGATGGGGCCGGCCACGGACCCTACCTGTCTGAGATGTGGGTGTGAGGAGGGAACTTTTATCATACCATCCGGGACTGTCGTGTTATCCAGGATTACTGGGCCAAGGTATTAGGGGAATTAAGCGACATACTGGAAACGGCCCTCCCCGTGGAGCCTAAATTGGTTCTACTGGGCATAGCTAATGAGGTGGATCTGAATCACCCACTTTTGATTTTCCTCTCGCTGTCTTTGCTGGTGGCCAAGAGGGATGTGGCTCGGGCTTGGGGCGCTCATATACCCCCGTGAATAGAGGAATGGAGAAGAGGTATGGATATCTACATGGCAGTGGAGAGGGTCACATACAAAGCTAGAGGTTGCCCCAAGAAGTTCAATAGAGTGTGGGGGAAATGGACACGGTACCATGCTCTAGACTCAGGACTATGAAAGAGAGAGGACGGATCTCCATGCTGTCCCGACGCAGTGGGGGAGGTTATGGACGTCTATGTGCAATACAGAGTTAGATGGCACAGCGCTGTATCCACGTCTAGTGTTTGTTATGCGAAATTCTGGGGAAGGTGGGCGGAGGGTGGTGGGGGGAGTAGGGTATGGTGGAAGACCTTGTGACATGCTTGTTATGTGTATATGGTTTAAAAATGCAAATACAAATAATAACAAAATGTATATGAATTATGTATTTAGAGATGAAATTGATGATGCTGTTTTAAACTTTTACCAATCAATAAACATTTTAAAAAAAAAGAATATTAGGAAAGCAAAATGGCAGCGCGCTGAGGCCGAGACGCCTGAGGAGCCGCTGGGACGCCTCCCCCCCGACCCGCCGGGCTAGAACCAGTGCCGAGCCTTGAGACTGACGCGGCAGAGCTAGCGGGGGAAAGAGGGACGACCCGCCAGGAGGGGAGGCAGTGATTGAGACTGAGGGCCTCCTTGGGAACCAGCGGAACGCCACAACTGCGGTGCGGCCTGATCCCCAGCCGCTTGAGCACACAGTAGATGCAGCGCCCCTTAAGGACGGAGTGACAAGAGCAGGAGGCTGTGAGGGAACCCCGCGACCCACACAAGCCAGAGGGCACATGCATATTGCGTAGAGGGGCTTGGAGACCCCTGGGACTTCCGATCTGAACCCTGTAGAGACTGTCACACGGGGATTGGACCTGGGGAGCTCTGTGCAGGGCTCGGTGCAGTGGAAGGGACGGAGGCTCAGCTGAGCTGGAGAATGTTGGGCACGGAACTGACTCACAGTGGAGCGCCCCCTGAGGCAGTGACACCTGGGGGAATTTAACCAGCTAACGTGCCATAAGGGTTGCCCGGGGCACGCCCACAGACAGAGCCCGGATTGCAGCCCACGCAGGTGGCGGACACCATCTCATGAGCACATGCAGCGCCCGGACTACCGGGGGGGCGGGAGGACACCATGGGAAGCCCCTGAAATGGAAAGACAAGGAGGAACCCGCGGCGAGCAGACCCCCAGACGAGGCTGAGAAATCCAGGGTGGCACAGAGCGCCCTGCAGATCCTACGCTACAGGACATACTGCAAGCCATTACCGCCTCCGGCGAACGCCTGGAAGGGAAAATTGACGCGCTCAGCCTAGATATGGGATTGCTCCGGGAGGACCATAGGAAGCTGACAGATCGGGTCAGGAACAACGAACGAACATTAGCTGAAGCTGTCCCAGCGGCTACAGACATGCAGCACCGAATGACTGTACTGGAATCCAAAGTGCGGACGCTGGAAGAAACGGCGGAGGATGCCAAAAATCGATCGCGCAGAGGTAACCTCGAGAACTGTCTCAGGGATGAAGTAGCACCGACCGGCCTGTCGCACTTCTTCGCCTTGGAAAGAGCACACCGAGTCCCTGCAAAACCGCCTATACCAGGGGCACTGCCACCAGTGGTAATAGCAAAACTTCTCCACTACAAAGACAGGGATCACATCCTTACTCAGGCATTGCTCAAAGGCGACATCCACGTGCAAAACTCGGTAGTACGCATCTTCCCAGATTTCTCCCGCGAAGTACAGCACCGCAGGGGATCATATCGGGATGTGGAGCAGAGACCGCGCCAACTGAACTATAAGTACGTGACACAATACCCGGCCACGCTACGATTTACCACAACAGAGGGGGCAGAGTTCTTCAGAACCCCGCAGGAGGCATCCAACTGGATTGACAGACCAGGGGGAGCAGCACACGCATGGGCCCTGCCAGAGGGACGGAGGCGAGGACCACGATCACGTCACCGGAAGGACAGGAGAGAGACCATGGCACCCTCACAGGAGGAGGCGCAACTGGAACGGCGGAACGCCATGCAGGTGGTGGTCCATATTAGCGGAGTAATGCAGCACGGAGGTCCGCCTGAGAGCGGCGAAGAAATTGCAGACACGGGCTTGGAGACTGGGTCCAGCGAATTGAGCGCGCAGAGCCTAACACTGCCAACTGTTACCCCACAGACGGCGTGTGGCATCATCTAGGGGCGAGGATCGGGAGACAACGCTGACTGCAACCAAGCCGCCATGAGACACTCCTGATCCACCATTAAGGTACAAGGGTGGAAGGGGAAGTGCGGCTGAGGGGCGGTTCACTGAAGAGTCAGTGGAGGATGGCAGCTGCAGAGACTGGGAGAGCATCGGTGAGGGACCACCCCTGGAGATTGACTGATTGAACTGCAAGCAGTCACTTGTGGACTTTTTACGCTGGTTTGGATGGGAGGGGTTTTCCTACTTATCCTGGGGAGTGGGAGTTGGGGAGTATGTTCACTTTTGACAAAGGGGGGAAACTTTGAGTTGCACTGTTTTCCGAATTATATGATAAAGAAAGTGGAGAGCGAGAAGAGGGCACCGCTCAGCCTGGGTAGCAGCCGACTCACCAATTCCAGGGTCAATGGCCGGAAAACAACACTATAAATGTCTGACGTGGAACATTAGGGGGATGCACACAATGTCAAAGCACCACAAGGTACTCTCCTACATTAAGAGACGGGAAGTTTAGATAGCTTTTATACAGGAAACGCACCCAACACAGAAGGAAGGGCAGGCACTAAACAAAAGATGGAGAGGACAGCTCTATTACACTACCTATTCGGCATATGCGAGAGTGGCGTTAATATGGATTCCAGCAGGGGTGCTGTTCCAGTTGCTCGATTCAGTGGTTGACCCGGGTGGGGCAATACGTGGCAGTAAAAGGGAGGCTAGAGGGCCGAGTGATTAGCTTGATTAGCATATATGCTCCTAACATGGACCAACCTGCCTTCTTCGCGACACTAAGCCACAAGCTAGCACACTACCTGGCAGGGGCGGTTATAGCAGGAGGCGACTTTAATAGCGTAGATGATATACTACTAGATAGTATAGGTCAGCTAGTTACCCGCGACGATGCATGAAATTACATGGCACGTATAAACACAATGCATGATTTAACTTCAGAACTCATGCGTTCGTAGTATCACATTCGAAATAACTCCTCTGGGCTATGCACTCGAGACGTAATTCCATTACCCAGTTGCATGATACTAGCCTTACACCGGTTCCTTCTGAAAACAACATTATGCATGGGAATATTTACTTTTGCAGTATCTTTGCACTTTAATGCATCTCTTATAAACTTTACACCTTTCTAAAACTCTATAAACGCTACAACGAAATATGTGACAATGAAACAGCTTAATGTTCTGTTTACTGAACCAGACTCGAAATGCATAGAAAACCTAAAAAGATGTAAATGTATATATTGTAACATAAAATATTGAATGTCTTTATTTACAGTGGCCCCTGAAGAAGGGACTCAAGGTCCCGAAATGCATCGGGCCATCACAACAACACTGTACCCTCCGATGGATCTATAATATACAACATGTATTATGAGGTTTTGTTAAAGAAATATCATGTTGAAATCTTGAAGTCATAATTTTAAGAATGAATGTATAATTCAGAATTGTGACAAATGTTAAATTTGTTGAACAAATCAGAACAAAAATCACTTGAAAAATAAAAATCATCAGAGAAGAGAATCAAGAAAAGAATTGTTTCATAATATGTTGATTTATATTTACATTGTGAATAGATGGAATCATTTCACATTTAGAGCTGTGCACAGGGTCAGGTCATGACAGCAGGTCTCGCACCTCAATTTACAGATTGTATTATCCCAGGGATAGGCAGCCCTCTGACACCCTATAGCACGCTAAAGATAGAAAAAAACTGACAAATTGGTCAAAACTTAGGGGCATATTACCAAGAATAAGCGATAATTATCGCTAAGCTTGGTTAGAGGCAATAATTTTATCGCCGTGCTTCGCCTATTTTTATCGCTTAGAAACCTTGCAATTATCAAGGTTTATCTCCTAAGCGATAAAAATCGGCCGAAATGCATGAATATCGCTGTAAAGTCAGCGATATTCATGCATTACCGAGCAAATGCTCTTAGCCATGTTATCCTCCTACCATTGGATAACATAGCTAAGAACTGCTCTGGGCAGGCGTTAGCTTTTGGAGATAATCGCGCTTAGCGCGATTATTTCCAAAAGTAGGTAAGAGGAGATAGCGATGTTAGCGACTGTTTCCAGTCGCTAACATCTTGGCACGCCCACTTTGCATGTCATTAGCGATAAATATCGCTGACATGCAAAGTAGGCCCCAAGATGATCGCTATCTCCTACTAGCTGTCGCTAACTGGTGTTAGCGACAGCTAGGTAATAGGGCGATAAAATTATCGCCGCTTTAGTGGGAAAAATTCCCGCTAAAGCGGCGATAAGGCCCTTTGTAATATGCCCCTTAGTTACTTGAGAGTCAAATCATAAAAGGAGTGCTAGTGGTCCATCCTATCCATTACAAGAGAAACCCTACCTACCCTAATCTTGTGTTAAGAGGCAGGCCCTGAGACACTAGGCTGTCTGTCCTGTAGACTTTGTCATAGGATGCTAGTGTGGCTTTGCGTCAGTGATGCCTGTGACAAAGAAGGGTATGGATGCCTTGGAGTATGTATGGGACAGCATCTATAATGAAGAATTTAGCTCATTTCACTCCATGATTTAAAAAAAAAAAACGGTACCAGCTGCAAGTCTTTTAAGTTAACAAGCCTTTGCATTCATGTCTGGGCTTGTATCTAAGCCGCTCTCTTGTGGCAAGATTGTCTGGCCCTTGAGTCTGTTCATAAATCTTGGTTTATAAGGGACCAGAAGATATCAGATACTAGCCTTTGGACAATGCCCCCCCCCTGTTCTTCGATGTAAACCAGTTTGAACAAAACTGTATGCGTCGAAAGTCATTGAAAAAAGCCATCAACAGTGAACTCGCCTTCTTCATTGAAGAAAAAATCCTCGACCCCTCCCAATCAGGCTTCAGGAAGAATCACAGCACCAAAACTGCCCTTCTCCCTGCGACAGACAACATCCTCTCCCTTCTCGACTAAGGAGAGACTGGCCCTCATCCTGGACCTCTCCGCTGCCTTCAACACAGTCTCACACCACAGACTCCACGACACAGGAATCCCGAAGAAAGCCCTCGATTGGACCCACTCCTTCCTCTCTGGCAGAACGCAATGGGTCAGACTCCCTCCCTTCCTCTCGGAACCCACACTGACCACCTGCGGAGTCCCCCAAGGATCCGCCATCAGCTCCACCCTGTTCAACGTCTACATGTCCCCCGCTCGCATCCATCGTCAGACCTCACAGACTCAACATTGTATCATACGCAGAAAAACCCTACTCATCCTTTACGTATCCAACAAACCCAACATCTCCAAACACAACTTTCGAGAAGGAATGGAAGCAGTCACCAGGTGGATGATGAACAACTGCCTTCAACTCAACACTGACAAAACCGAAGTACTCATCATGGGCCCTCACCCCGATGTCTGTAACGACACCTGGTGGCCTCCCACCCTAGGCGACCCTCCCTCCCCCACAGACCACACATGCAACTTCTGGATCATCCTAGACTCCGAATTCCAAATGTATCACCGGATCAACGCAGTCACCTCTTCCTGCTACCACACCCTCTTCCTCCTCCAAAAGACCTTTAACTGGATTCCCTTGAGCACTGAAAAACCGTCACCCATATCAGCTAACACCTACAGACACTACACTGGCTCTCTGTCGAGAAGAGAATCATCTTCAAACTTCACACCCTTGCCCACAAAGCCCTCCACAACACCAGACCCGCCTACATGAACCACCGCCTCTTGTTCCACGCACCCCAAAAATCCCTCTGATCAGCCCAACTCTTTCTTGTGATGTTGCTGGGCATTAAGAAGACCAGGACTGAAGGACGCTCCTTCTCCTTCCTCTTGGACAGGGCATGGAACTCCCTCCCTCTCCACCTCCGGCAGACACCAACACTTGCCAAGTTCTTGAAGGGCCTCAAGACCTGGCTCTTCGACGAATCACCGTAAATACACAGGAGCCACCCCCCCAGCACCTTGAGACCCTTCCGGGTGAGTAGCTGCATTTACAAACTTACGATTGATTGAGGTGCAGTAATGCAGAAGCTGTTCACATCATCCTGGTAGCGGCTTTGGCATGGCCAAACTCATGATTGCCCTCTTCTGAGCCATCACTCACTTCTGCATCACCATCACAATGATAGAGTCCAACCACCAATCGGGGAACCCGTTGGTGGTACAGTGGGCATAGTCCGTATTGCTTTGACTTCTTGCGATTTTACAACAGAAACCAGAACTGTGCAGCTGGATTGGGATGCAGAGGGATTCTTGTAATGGGCTAAATACTTTGATTGTGAGCTGTTATGCTTCTGCTGAAAATCCTGGGAACGGATATAAAGATTTTTAAATGTATTTATTTTTTTATTATAGACTGAGGTCACCCTCGCAGGTTTGTGTCCTTGCTGCCGGGGCTCAAGAGGGTGCCTGGCTCTAAAAGATTGTTTTTAAAAAATATATATTTTTCAAAAACCTTTATTGACAAATTCCACATGTACAATTTGCACTTCAGTATCAAATCAGAACATCGTACACAGCAGGTCGTTAACAAAATATCATAGTCAGAATGATAATACAAACATAATTCTGTGCATCACGGAAAAGGCACCACCAGGAACGCAATGCTAAAGGAGATGACGTCACCGCTATAGGAATAGCTGTGGGCACTGCCAAACTGGGAGGAAGGGACGTGAGGGGGAGCAGTAACTCACCAGCACCGGCGGCCGCCACGGACGAAGTGCCGGCGGGGAGCGCGGTGGTGGCATCACGACTCAGGTGACCCCATATGTCTGTTGGACGGGATCACGCAGGTAGTAAGTCTCAGAATTCTGATAACAGAGTCTGACATCTCGAGGCGTCATCGAGACAGTGGCTAAACTGAGGCGCCGGCCTTCGACCCCAACGCATGGCCACCCTGCGCCTAGCCAGAACGAGCAACATAGCAATTAGGCGTCGAGACGGGTCTGGACAAAATTTGACAAAACCAAGCAGTCACAACGGTGGGTTCGGCTGTACCGGGACGGAGACAATGTCAGAAATGGCGGCACAGACCGCCAGCCAGAACTCTGACACCTTAGGGCACAACCATACCAGATGAGCAAAATCTGCGGCAGGGGCAGTGTAGCGCATGCAACAGTCGTTAGGTATGAGTCCCAGTTTATGGAGCTGAACAGGAGTACGGTATAGTCTATACAAATATTTAAAATGTATAAGAGGAAGACGATAATTGGGTGATAATTTCTTTGTCTGGTTGCAGCAATAGAGCCAGTCAGCCTGGGCAATATCCATGCCCAGATCCTCGCCCCAAGCCAAGCGTGCTCGGACAGTAGAGATGGGGGTGTAATACAGCGTGAGGGCATATGATTTAGTCACCAATTAACAAGGAGAGGGGGATGTATATATAAAATCAAGGGCTGGCATCGAAGGAGGGGGCTGGGGAAACGTTGAGTGTAACTCCTTACAGATGGCGCGCAGCTGATAAAAAAAGCAATGTGTCCATAGAACCAGAGGAATCAGGAAGAGAGTAAAACGTGTCACCCGGAAAAAGATCCACCAATGTCGTCAGCCCCAGGCAGATACCCTGTTTAGACATGCCGGTTGGCTGGAGAGGAGGGAAAGCGGGATGTCGTATATTCGGCATGGCATTATCCGATAGCATCGGAGCATTGGAGAGACGGTGCAGTCCAGACCAGGCCCAACGCAATGTCTCAACCGTGTTCTCCTCAGCACGCAGGCAACCAGAGCGATGGCCAACGGCCAGGGAGCTGCAATGTCGGCCTCAATCCCCACATGTGGCTGATAAGGAGAGGGGTGAATCCAGAAATGGAGGAAACTGGCTTGGACACTTAAAGTGTAACGCTTGAAATTAGGGGCACCCATACTGCCAACTGCCATGGTGAGGGCAAGGCTTTCGTATGCAATCCAGCCCAAACAAGAGAGATGATCAAGGAACGAAGTCTACGAAGGAAATGGGCGGTAAGAAGAATGGGGATGTTTAAAAATAGAGGAATTTTGGGAGGACTACCATCTTGGCAATGGCTATGCGGCCAGCGAGGGGCAGTGGAAGTCTGTTCCAGTGGGGTATTTTAGACTCGAGCCAGTCCACTGCATGCCCAAAGTTGGCCCCCCAAAGGTCATCCAAGTCCCTGCTTAGCCAAATGCCTACATAGTGGGTGGGACCAGAGGCCCATACCAAGGGAAAACCAGGCGTTAAGGGTTTAGTGGCGTCGGTTAGAGGGAACAACACTGATTTACTCCAATTCACCTGTAGGCCGGGCAATCCGCCAAATCGTATTATCTCTCGCACTAGTGGGCTGAGATTGTCTTGGGAATGTCGGACATACAGTGTGATGTTGTCGGCATACAAGAAGACTAGGAGGGAGCGGCCCGAAAAGCCTATGCCCTTCTGAGTGTGGTGTTGCCGAAGTCTGGCTACTAGAGATTCCATAGCGATGGCGAAGAGCATAGGGGATAGCGTGCATCCCTGCCCAGTGCCACGCTCGATTGAAATGGGGTCTGTTATCTGACCATTGATACGCAGACGGGCGGAGGGGCGGGTGTAAAGGAGGGATATCTTGCGTATGAACATATTGCTAAATCCAAGACACGGCAGAAGGAAAAATAGAAAAGGCCACTCCAACGTATCGAACGCCTTGGTGGCTTCTAGCAGAGCGGCGACAGCGGGAAGGCTAGGGTTGATGTGATGAAGAACCGAAAAGATGGTCCTGAGGTTATGCGCGGTGGCTCGGCCATGGATGAAACCAGACTGGTCAGGGAGAGCGATGAGGGACATGAGGGGAATAAGGCGGGAGGCCAATAACTTAGCAAAAATGTTGTTGTCAATGTTAATAAGAGAAGGGGGGCAATAAGAATTGCGACAATCAGCCGGTTTGTCCGGCTTGAGGAGTAACATTATCATTGCATCGCGGAGTGACTGCGGGAAAAGGCTGTTGTCAAACGAGTCGTTATACATGGCCGCCAGATGTGGCTCCAGGCTAGTAGCAAAAGTCTCATAAAAGGAGGCTGGAAGGCCATTGAGACAGGGGGCTTTATCACTAGGTAAACTGTTTATGGCAGCTAGTATCTCCTCCTTTGTGAAGAGCACATCCAAGTATTTGCGATGATAGTCCTCCAGCCACACCAAAGCGAGGGTGTCAAAATATTGTTCAAAGACCTCCTACAAGGGGGGGAGAATGGGGGTGTAAAGCTGCGAATAATAATCCATGAAGCAAGACTTGATATCGTCAGGGGATGGGGTTCTACTAGGGCCACCATCCCGAAGAGCCGCCATATACGATGTGGCGCGGGGGGGGCATAGGAGGTTGGCTAAGATCTTCCCAGTTCGGTTGCCTTCGCCAGAACAACGGGCTCAGGCCTCCCTACTAAGGAAAGCGAGCTCCCTATCAGCCTCTTCAGAAAATTCGGTATGCTTTTCACGTAAATGTGTGAGGGTCACGGGCCTGGGAAGGGGCGCCTGGGTGGCATCCAAAGCCCTAATGTCCGATTCCAACCTATTCAAAGTGGAGCGGATGGAACGAAGGACTCCGGCCTGCTTGGAAATACACTCGCCATGTATTACTGTTTTGAAGCCTTCCCACAAGGTGGACGCGGAATCCACTGAACCGATGTATAAATCAAAATAATTGGTAATCAACGTCTGGATCCCATCGCAAAAGGGGGAATCACGGATGTTTGCTAGGTTTCGTCTGCCCAGCGTGTAGGAAGCCGGCTCTGTATAAACTATACCAAAAAGAAGTATAGTGTGCAGAGTCCAGTAAGTCCCCAAGGGTATGGCAGAGGTTAGGTTAAAGTAGATAATATCTTACTCTCAATTTAGTGGTAGCTGGCTGAGCAGTTAGGTTTATCAAGGGGTAGTGCAAATACATTTGGTATACATACTCATACAAAGCATGAACACACACTCAATGACTGACTTCTGATCAATGTTTGTAAAAAAACTTTAGTTCATTTTATTTCTAGGAACCAAGTTGAACTCAGTTGCAGGTAAGTGGACTTGTATGCAATACTTTCAGATTACTGCCAAGAGGTTTGTATAGCATAATACCATACTTTACATGTGAATGCACTGTTTTCAGTACAGAAAATGATGCTTTGTATTCAGGATCACATTAGTACAATTTAATGAGAGACCAATAAAATTCTATGGGAAAAAGACTGGTGAGTAACTTAAAGGTAAGTAAACAGTTTTGAAATTGTCTCCGTAGGTTTTGGTCAACACTTGGCAAGGGTAAGGCCAAGCTAGGTCCTACAACACCAGCGGCACAGGGGTGGCTGGTTACAGAGGTCACTCGGCCCAATGTTATCCTGTGGAGGCTTGGGCCACTTCGAACAGGCACCGTTTACAGGTAAGTACCTGCGGGTCAGGACACTGGCCCTGGGGGTTGAGGTGAGCATTGGAGAGGCCACCAAATTGCACTGGGATTGCACCACCAGTGGCACAGTGGCGGCTGGGTGAAGAGTGCAAAGGAGGCGCCGGGCCCCATTGAAACAAAGGAAACGGCAGCAGGCTTGAACCAGAAAGCAGGCTGAAGGAATCTCACGACTGGAGAGGTAAGTTGGATAGCGGAGGGATGCCGGGACACTGGTTGTGCACTCCTTGGCTTGAGGCTGTGGGTGCAGGGGTGTCTTTAGGCATCTGGTTTCTCTCACTGGTTGCGGGGGACCCTTCATGTTGAGGCTGCAGGCGTCGTGGGGAAGTTCAGGAGAGGTCGTCCAATGCTGGATTCCAGATCAGGATCGATATGGAGACATCACTTGGTTGGTGGGCCACCTGGACTTGGGCTGTGGGCGACAGGTGCAGAGTGGTGCAGGGGTCATGGATCCACCTGGAACTGGAGTCCTGGGGTTAGGTAACATGGGAGAAAAGAGTCTTTGTTGAAGACCGCACAGGTCCCTAGGGTTCCTGGAGTTTGCTGGCTGCTTGCCACGCTGGTTTCTTGGAGCAGGGTCGCTGGAGGAAGAGACAGGTATGGCTGGGAAAAGTCAGTTGTTGTCATCTTCTCCAATGCTGCACTGCTCTTCAGTCCTTTTTTGTAGTTCTTCGAATCTGAGGAACAAGGGTCAGGGGAGTCCTTAAATACTACATTTATAGGTGTTTACAGAGGTCGGGGGCAGTAGCCCATGGCTACTGTCCCCTATGGTGACTACACCCTTTGGGTGCCCCCTCCCTTTGGGGAGAGGGGCAAAGCCTTGTTCCTATTGGGCCTAATTGTCCAAACCAAAATGGAGAATTTTGAGTAGAGGGGTTCACCTCTGTTCCTTGCCACACTAGGGGTGTGCCAGGCCAAGGGGGACACTCCTACTCGGATTACTAATGTTTCCACCTGTCCTGCCACCAAAAATGCGGGCTGGGATAGAAGGCAAGCATCTCCAATAGTTGGAGCTGCCCAAATCAGAGAAACACAAGGTGGAAGCCTATGAGGCTCACCGCCAAGTGCTGCTGTTCCTGAAACGGGTGGGGGGTATGAAGCACCTCAACCCAGAGCAGGCTTTGTTTCTGACCTCTGGGAGCACAAAGGCTCTCACCTCATGAGGTCAGAAACCTGTTTGGTGGTGGCTGGCTGTCAGGGACCAGTCAGCCAATACAGTAGAAGTTAAGTCGTTTTAGGGGGCCTTTCTAAGATGCCCCCTGAGTGCATTTTATAATAAATCCATCAGTGGCCTCAGTGTGGGTTTCTTATGTCGAGACATTTGATACCAAACTTCTCAGCCTTCAGTAAAGTCATCATGGAGCTGTGGAGTTCGTGTTGACAAATTCCCAGCCCATGGGCTCAAAATAGCTTCTCTGCACTTACTGTGTCCAAGAATGTACTTAAACACTGTAGGGGCATACTGTTCATGCAGCTATGCCCTCACCTGTGGTATAGTGCGCCCTACCGTAAGGCTGCAAGACCTGCCAGATGGGTGACTTACCTATGCAACAGACAGTGGACGGTAGGCACGTCACACAGGAATGTGTGCCAGGTTGACTCTTTTAGTTTAGCTACATCACAATATATAGACTGCAATGGCAGTGTGTATGCTTTTAGTGTGGGGTCCTTTAGGGTGGCACAATCCATGCTACAGCCTTAAGGGACCTTCTCTGGTCACAAGGCACTTGGTCCCACTGGTACCTATTACAAGTGACTTATGTGTTGGCCAGAGGTGTGGCAATTTTGGAAACAATAGTACAGTTTAGGGGAAGAACACCGGCACTAGGAACCTGATTGGCGGGGACCCAGTGCACTCTCCCTCAAAGTGCATAGGAAATCTGGCAAAAAGTGTGGGGGGGTTTACTGCAGCAGAAACCCACTTTCCTACAATGCTTGTGCTGTGCTTGCTTGGTTTGTCCTCCACCCTTTACCTAATCTCCTCGTGGCTGCACACATTTCAAACGTGCTTGGCTGCTGCATGTTTTTCTTTGTTCTCTGCCCTTTACCTAATATCCCCGCATTATATTACAACCAGTTACTACACAATATATTATCTTTCTCTATAAACAAGTCATAGCACTTTTATGGAGATTTAGTAACTTATATTGCTCAACTGCTCCCCAAGTTAGAACTTACAATAAAAATTATTATTATTAATCTCATAGGCAAAACCTATTGCATTTATCATCGCTTGGAGTTAGGATTACACTTGGTAGACTGTAAATATCTTTTTGGAAGGAAGGTATCATGTAGTTCCTAAAAATATATAGGATCTGCGCATTCAGACAACATAAACTAAGAGATTGGTGTCAAGACTGATTCTGGACACCCCTGCAGGATATGTTAGCCTTTTGACCAGCTAGCTCACAGTGCCACTATAAGCCCCCTAACCTTACCAAGGAGTGAATAGCTTCTGGCAACCATCGAACATTGCGATCCTTGATCCTTCAGGGATTGTGGAAACAGTACAGTACTTTTCGCTCAATCACTCGTGCTCACTTAGTCTCTGAGAGATACACATAATAAACGTTGGGGACATTTTCAATGAGTATTTATTGAACCAGCATCATTCGAGTATAAAACATATTTGTTGCAACAATCAATAGACAAAAGCTAACGTAAGAGATTACAAGCACCGACAGCGTAAATTGAAGGTAGAATTCTACCATGGTGCTAAAACTGCAAATATATGCCGGCATATATAAACTTGACCGCAATCAAGCGTATTTCTACTATGTGGACTCTATCTAAGTGTACCTAGCATGTATGTGGGTGTAAAGCCAAGAATCACCTAGGAAAGAGCCAACCCCATTACCTGATGGGAGAGAACGAAGGACCCCGTCTTGGCCTCAAATTAGACACCCCACAAGGGATGTTAGACCACTGCGTGTTGGAGCATCTGCGTGCAGGGTCCTCAGCGTCTTGTGTCAGCTTTTCCTCTGTCTATCTAGTGTAGGTATAGTTCTTTTATACCATATAGATAGCCTTGGGGTTCCTAACACAATCGATGTGTTGTGAGTAGGATTATGTAAATGAGCCTAAATCAATACATGCAATTATGTCAAAGTAGCTATTTCTTCCTAGTATGAGGATGCCCATGACTTTTATACAGAGTATGTTCATGCAGTTATGTACTGTCATGTGCAGGGGACTTTTCTAAGAATCCTTGTGCATAATAAATTAGGCTAGTTTCAAGGAAACTGAACGACATTTATTCAGCATTTAACTGGATAAAAGGTCAGTGCTAGACATCTTGTGTAGAGCAAGGTAGGACAAAGGTGGGTGAAAGGTCTTTTAACTATTTAGGACTATATTGGGGTACATAAGAAAGGTAGAGGTTGGATCCTACTAAAAAGAGACTTTAGTGCAGCCCTTTGAGCTAGGCTTCACCTGCAGAGTTAACAAAGCTTGGAACAGCAATTTGGCACCCACTAAGTTCCTAGTGTCCTGTTTGTAGGGAATACCTGCAATCTCACGGATAGTGTCATATCGTCCTTATGACTCCCAAGAATTTGAATATTTGGCAATATGGAGTCCACCTAACAATATCTGTGGGACAAGTTCTCTTTTTCCACAGATGTGTATTTTTGAAGGTCACGATTTACAGAGTATTTCCACTCATTGATTGATGCTGCCATAGATCTGTGTACATGAGATTAGAACACTGACAGCCTCTTATATTTGTTAAACATATCTTGCTACTTGTCGCCTTGCTTGAGATTATCCATCACCAGATGCTTCGGATTTCCCTGAACCTTTCCTCTGACATGTAGCCGAGTTTGGTTTTAGCCTTGACTTTGGAGTCTGAGTCTTATTTGGCAACAGGGAGAGAACATTTGGAGGCTACGTTGTCTGTCAAACCACATAGTCCTATTGCGGATTCATGCAAAGCCTGGTGTTCCTCCTACATATGTTCTTTACCGCTGCTGATCCATGACCGAGTGGATTTGTGCTAGAAGATGGGAGTGACCAGTGATTTAGGAGGCCAGTTTTTGACAACCTCTTGCTGCCTCTGTTGCTCTTTGCAGTCCCCCTGGCATTTACTGCAGGAGGAATAGCGAAGGAAAAGAAGCAAAGAGAGTTGGGAACTAGAGATGATGGTGAGAGTGGAAGGAAACGGATGACAAGAGATCAAAGAGAGGCAGAATGTATGGGTGTAAAGAAAAGGGAGGAGAGGATGGAGGCTTGTTTGAACATTTTTGCCAGTGCTGCTGATGATTCCTATTGGGACAAGAATGTGCCCTGCATTGTGTGCATTATTGCCCTGCATCTCTGCAATGCATATACCAGTGATGTGTTTTTTAAATTTAAATACATGTATTTAACATATTTTTGGTTATGCACACATGAATCCTGTATGCATGTGATGACCTAAGCCAGATCTTTGACAGTGGTAGGTTCTGATCCTTGTTCTGAACTGAGAGGAATTCCCCAAGTAAACACTCATAGTAACAGAGGACCACTGTTTGTGTTGTGGGTTTCAGGTATGGAGCGCTGTGGTGACAGCTTACCATGGCTGGGACATTATAGTGTAGGCTTTCTTACCTGTGAGACATTAATGCTTACAGGCCCATTCATCGAAAGTTCCGATGCTCATGATGAACCTGGAATGGTGACAAAGTGTGTGTGTATATATTCATTCAATAAACTTTATTTCGGTTAGTTTTAACCATCAAAGTACATAAAAAATACATTTTCACTTTTCCACAGTTCATTTAAAGTTATAAGAATTAAAATACATAATAAGCAATCGGAGGGGAGAAGACAATTTGCTAAAACAATAAAAATTTAAATAATTAAACATTTTTTTTTTTTTAATTAAGATAACATTAGTTGATCCAAATAGTTCTCCAGTCTCAGCGGATAAATACATAGGATACCTTGTTATTTAAGTAATTTCCTTCGGATAGACCACATAGAGAACAAAAACTTAGTTATAGCGGAAACTATCAAAGGGTTCGTATCAGACTTCAGGATCCTAAAGAATGCTTGATAGTCCCTTATGCCCAAATTATTACATAATTGTATTATCCACTTTCTTCGTATATGTGAATAGGCTGGACAAAAAAGAGTAACATGCAAAATAGTTTCAATTTCAGTTCTACAGCCAGGGCATACATGTACAGAACCCCCCGTCCACCTGTCTGTCATAGAGTAAAGGGGCAGCGTTCCAAATCTAAACTGTAGGTACAGCTCCTTCGCTAAAGTTGGATGGATTACGTCTATTTCTTGTTAAAAGCTGTAAATGGACTTATGACTCAGGGAGGCACCAGTCTGGCTCGTTGATGGTACTGAGCTAATGGTCTTCCCGAGGCTAAAGTCCTTCACAACACCTGACAATGTTTTCTTAGAAATAGTTGAGGATGTTACCTCAGGGTTTACCCATAAGTTTTCGTATCCAATTTGAGCAAGAGATTGTCTAACAAAGCGTAGCCATGGAATTCTACCTGCTCCTGGGGACGCTAGGACCACCTTTAATTCCCTTTTATAGCTTTCCAGTTCAGGGGTGCTCCACAGCCGCCTCCAGTAAAGGAGGGGGCGTGAGCTAATAGCTTCGGCTATGGGCCTAATATTCAGGTCTAGCCTAGGTGGGACTAGAGGAGTGCTTCTAGGCAGGGTTAAAATTTTCCTAATAATGTTGTTTTCTGTAGTGGTTAGATCAGTAGAAGGAACGTGTCCCCAAAGTTCCTCCCCATAAAGGGAAGAATATCTTGCATGAACTTTGAAGATTTCCAATAGGGCACTACTCTTTTTGTGTGCACAGTTTTTTGGGACTTTTAAAATTCCCCCTATTGTCTGTACAAGTTTTAGGTTGGCCGTAGCCATTTGTTCTCCCCACCCTATTCTGTCAGTTAGAGTCAACCCTAGATAATCAAATGTTGGGACTCTTTCTAACGGTCTGCCTTCCATCATGGGATGTGGACAATTAGTAGTATTGGCATTAAATACCATACATTTGGTCTTATCGATGTTGATTACCAGATTTCTATGTTTGCAAAATTTAATAAACTGGTTTAAAACCCTCTGCATACCCATAGGGAATTTTGAAAGAAGCAGAGTATCATCTGCAAACATTAGGGTGACCAACCGTCCGTAAATTTCACGGACAGTCCGTAATTTCAGCCGTCTGTCCGTTGTCCGTGAAGGATTCTTTAACGGACGCCATTTGTCCGTCATTTTAACAGGGCACTGGTTGCCTCACACTAAAGCCGGCACAGCTTGCACCTACCTCCCTCTTCACTCCGATGCTGCACCAAAGCTCCTCAGATACTCAGCAGCATTGAGAGGCGCAGCGGGATGGCAACCCTCAGACCTCCAGCCCTTGATGACCAGTTAAGAGGTGCTTCGAAGGTGACTGAGAGGGAGGGGCTGCAGCTTCAGCGGCATCTATTCACATGCAAACAGCCCTGAATGCATCATGTCTCTGCTATTTAGAGAGGAGCTCACACATTCCATTTCTACCCAGGGCCCCAAACATCCGAGACTCGGCCAGATTACACCCCTGATTACACCGAGGCAGCACGTGGTTCTCTTCACAGAGCGTAATTACTGTCACTAAATTGTAGGCAAACCTCGGTTCTTCAAACATGCAGTCTAAAATGTAATAAAATAAAGAAAGGGTGCTATCGCACCCACGCTGATTAACAAAGTATGGAGGACAATCAGTTCAATCAGTTCTCTTAGAGTATCTCCTGTAAGTACTGTACATCACAGTGGAGGATAGCATTTTGGACAGAGAGCCTGTCTTCTCGTTGTCTTGTGCAGGAGGGGGCGAGGAGCCCAAGATGATACTAGAATACTGCATGACCACCCCTGTGCCCACCCTGGTGGATCCTGTTCCCTCTCCTGTGATGGCTCCTGCCCTCCCCTCAGTGATGGCTCCTGTCCCCCCCATGTGGTGGCTCCAGTCCACCCCCCCCCCCCCCCCGCCTGTGATGGCTCCTGTCCCCCCATGTTGTGGCTCCAGTCCACCCCCCCCCGCCTGTGATGGCTCTTGTCCCCCCATGTTGTGGCTCCAGTCCACCCCCGCCTGTGATGGCTCTTGTCCCTCCCTGTGGTGGATCCTGTCTCCGCCCTGGGTGGCTTCTGTCCCAGTCCTGGAACGGCCCCTGCAGCGAGGGTGAAGTTCTTGATGGGCCTCTTCTCAAAAGGGCTCAGCTCAAAATTAATATGGAAAGGTGGGCGAGTAAGTAAGTGAAGGGGTGGGTGAATGGCTGGATGAATTAGTGAAAGGGTGAATGGATGAATGAAAGATTGAATAAATGGATAATGAGAGAGGATGGATGGATTGATGAGTGAGGGGAAGGATGGAGAGAAAATGTAAATAGCTGGATGTATGGGTGGAATGGTAGCTGGATGATGGATGAGGGGAAGGATGATGGATGAGGAGAAGGATGGATGGATGGATGATGAGGGAGAAGGATGGATGGATGATGAGGGAAAAGGATGGATGGATGATGAGGGGAAGGATGGATGGATGATGAGGGGATGGATGGATGGATGGATGGATGGATGATGGGTGGGTGAAAGGATGGATGGATGGAGAGTGGGTGGGTGAAAGGATGGATGGATGATGAGTGGGTGGGTGAAAGGATGGATGGATGATGAGTGGGTGGGTGAAAGGATGGATGGATGGATGGATAGATGAGTGGGTGGGTGGATGGTGGGTGGTTGAAAGGATGGATCAGTGGATTGGATGGTGGGTAAAAGGATGGATGAGTGGGTGGGTGGATGGTGGGTGGGTGGGTGGATGGTTGGGTGGATGATGGGTGGGTAGGTGGATGAGTGAAATGATGGATGGATTGATGGATTGATAAGTGCAAGGGTGAATGAATGGACGTATGAGTGAAAGGGTGGATGTAAGGATGGATGAGTGAGTGAAAGGGAGGGTAGATGGACAAAAGGATGAATAGATGTGTGAAGGAGTGAAATGATGGATGAGTGATAGGGTCAATGGATGGATTCATGAGTGGATGAGTAGATGGATGGATGAGTGGGTGGATGGATGGATGGAAGGAAGGATGGCTAAGTGAAAGGGTCGATGGAGAGAGAAAGAGAGGATGGATGGATGACTAAAAGAGTGGATGGGTGGAAGGATTAGTAAGTAAAAGGATGACTGGATTGGTGAAAGGGTAAATGGCTGAATGGATGAGTGAATGGATGGATGGGATGAAGAGTGGATGGATAAGTGTACAGATGGATGGATGGATGGATGGATAATGGAGGATGAGTGAAAGGATGGATGAGGGGATGGATGAAGGGATGGATGAGTGAAATGATAGATGGAAGGATACATGATGGATAGTTTTGCAAATGGTTGAATATGTTTGGAAATGGCTGGGCTTACTTATATACTAGTGCGCGACCTCTGATGTGTCTGTAAAACGTACCTATTGTCCTGAAGTTTTGTCCTGAATTTTGACCTCCTGTCCTGAATTTGTGTCCTGAATTTTGACCCTTTGTCCTGAATTTTTACACTCACCGTCCTGAATTTGCACCAATGCCAGTTGGTCACCCTAGCAAACATTAGCGCAGGAAATCTCTGCGAGGCTAATTTTGGGGAGTCGATATCTTTGTTTGATAGTAGGTCTTCAATGAGCCCATTAAGAAAAAGGGAGAAAAGGGTAGGGGCAAGGACACAGCCCTGCCTAACCCCTTTCTCAACCGGAAACGGCCCAGTTAGCTGACCATACTTCCCAAAGCGTACTCTGGCATAAGTGCCATCATGAAGGTGTTTGAATTGGTTTCACAAATAGGGTGGAACCCCCATTGATAATAGAATAGCCCAGAGTTGGTTACGATCCAACATATCGAAAGCTGACTTTAGGTCCACAAACGTTAAATATAAACTTCCCCGGTCCAGAACAACGTGCTTCCAGTAAAGAACTTGGAGCCGGAAAAGTTGATCAATGGTGGACGTTTTGGCCCTAAAGCCTGCCTGGAGGGGAGTCAGTATGTTATTATCGTTTACCCAAACCAGTAGGCGTTGTAGGAGTAATCTCGCATAGATTTTCTGGCTTACATCGATAAGGCTAATTGGCCTGTAATTTGATGGTTCTAGCGGGGAGCCCTTCTTAAAGATGGGAATTATCTCCACCCCCCGCCATGTGGCTGGGAGAGGTAGGCCCTGCAAGATTGCATTATAAGGTAATAAGAGATAGGGGGCCCAGACTACTGGTTCTTCTTTGAAGAGGTCGCCAGGGATCCTATCTAGCCCGGGCGCTTTATTCGATTGCAGTGGGTGCACTGCACTAAGAACCTAATCCAAGGTAAAAAGCGGTATGGGGCAGTTAGGGTCCATACCTGTCAAAGCAGTGGGGGCTGAGCTATCTGATATTGGAGGAGTAGAATAAAGCTCTTTAAAATGTAGAGACCAGGATTCTTCAGGTATATTTGGATCAATTTAGGTCCTACCTTCTGGTTTCCCTGTATGAACTAGATTCCAGAAGGACCGTGAATCTTTGGCCTCAAGTGCAAATCTGATGGCATGCCATCGTTCTTCTTCCCACTCTTTTTTTGCATTAAAAATCATTAATTTATAAGCACGCCTGGCCTTAACCACGGCGGCCGTGGAACCTTGTTTCAGTGCCATGAGTAGCCCCTGCTTCAATTCTTTACAACCCCCATTAAACCAAGGGTGTTTAGTAACAAGAGACTTAGGTTTAATAGGGGTTGTTTTATAGAAAGAGTTTGCCAGTAAGATAGTTAGTTCCTCATGCAACCCTGACAGGGACCTTTGTGCACTATTACACAATGGAAGAGTCATGATTAAATTTGCCCTTTCTAAAAGGGGGATTATGCTCAGGTACAATTTACCCATATCTTCAGTGGGTTTCTTCAAGTTAGCCCATCTGATTCTCCTCCCACCTTGGATTATTCTGAGGTCACTATTTTCATAAGGTTTGTTGACCTCAGTTATCAAGTCATAGTTAATCTCGGTTAGCAGGGGATTGTGGTCGCTTTCCGTGCTACTAGAGATTTGGAAATTGAGGATCTTAGGCCATAGGGGCATGCTGACCATAAAGTAATCAATTACAGAAGTGTGACCCCTTCCACTGTAAGTTGGTTGCCCTGGGCTATCCCCCTTAAAACGCCCATTGCATGCTCTGATGGAAAAAGAATAGGTTATGGAGGTTAGCTGGAGTACCATGGCTGACCATTGTTTGGCTGGGTACATATTTGGGTGAGGGATTGACCATATTTCATCCTCGTCTGTGGAGATTTGGGGGACTCCAATAAGTGGTTCGTAATGACAATTGAAGTCACCACCAATCATCAACTCAACATCTCCCGGAAGGGAGTACAAAAGAGAGGACAAGGAGTCTAGGGTTTTGGAGGTGCCCCCCTGTCCTGCTGGCCTCGAATAGATATTAATAAGTGCCAGTTTGGGTGTTTTGGGATGTGACAATATGATACAGGTTATATCAGGACTATTAGTGTCTATCCTTTTCGCAGAAAACCCAAGGTGAGCACCTAACCAGATACATAATCCCCCGATGTTCTGCCTATAGGGCCTTTCAAAGCTGGCTCCATAAACGTGAGGTAACCCAGTCTATGTATAGGGTTGAGAGCCCATGTTTCCTGGAATATACATATCCCGTGAAGGTCTACAAAAGCACACCAGTCAGGATTATCCTGATTGGCGGCGAGACCTGCTATGTTCCAGGTTAACATTTTTAGGGTTGAATTTTGGTTATGGCTTTTAAGTAACTGATTACCACAATTAACCAAGTTATTTAAACCACATGGGGCATTCGTAGGCCCATTTCGTACTGGGTCGGGTGGTACAGGAGTAGGGACAGTAATGTAAGCTGTTGGTAAGATTATTACTGATCCGCTTGGTGGTGGATCCCTATCCAGGGAGAGTTCATCACTAGAGGAAATCAGGTCAGAGAGATGTTCTGCTGCCTTCAGCTCCAATCTCCCTCTAACATCTAAAGGTGGCTGAGCAGTAACTTGTTCAAACCCCTTTTCAACGGATCCCCCGATACTTGGAGATGTACTAATCTGTACTGACGTTTGGGACACAGAGCATCAGTCGCAGTCCCCCAAACCTGAGAGGGCATCAAATCTATTAAAGAGCATGATGTTCCCCAAAGGGCATGCGTTCGACAGTTCGTCCTGTGGGAATAGATCTCTTGTGGTTGGGTACCGGGGTTCATAAAAGTGGGACAGTGGCAGTGTAAGAATTCCAGGCAACAAAATATTTTGGGGCCAATTACAAATACATTTGACGCACCTCCAGTCTCTAAAGTTAATTATAACACAGTCCCCCACTATAGTTTTAGTGCTCTTGCCAATCCAGTTCACTCTCCTGGCAAACAGAATTTCTGCTGTAATGTTTGTTGGAGGTGGTCGTTTCAGATTGAGCCAGTAGGTGCACTTATTTTTTAGTTCTGCATATGACTCCCTTTTCCACAGCGCCAGAGCGGGAACCCCTGCCAAAACCACCACATAGGGCGCTGATTGTGGTGGAAGATCGATGTTGGGCAGGGGATCAGTGTTCTGGACCAAGGGGGGGTTTTGTAGTCTTGGTGGTGATCTGCTAGCAGCTGTTTGATGGGGGTTGTCCCTTATGGCTGTATTTGCACCTGATGGCAAGTTGGGAGCTAAGACATCAACAGAAGTTGAGGCAGGAGATCTTTGAGTGGGGGCAGTACGACTGTTTGATGCTACAACAGCGTTGAGGTCAGTTGGCCTTGGACCTGGAGTTTTCGTCTGCCTTTGAGTAGAGTCAATAGCCCTCAGACCCGCTAGCTTCTGGAGTGATGCGACTGAGAGTTCAAGGCAGACTAATCTATTCTCGATCAAGTCCAGTCGTGTGGTAATTGGGGTACAACATTTTTTGAAAGTGCTTTCCAGTTTCTTCCAAAACAATGGGCCCATTTCAGGTTGATCTTCATCCCCCAAAGTGATGTTTGGCCCGCTATGCTCTTCTATGGCAATCATTGGTGGATGGGGTGGACTGGGAGGAAGTCTGGCAGCTGGAACTTCATTAGGCACGTTCATTTTGCTAGTTTTAGCTTTTTTGCCTCCTAGAGTTGTTTGTGCGCCAGTGCGCTTCCTTTTAGCAGCCGCTCCCACATCTCGCTGTAGAGGACCTGATTTAGCGAGGGAGGCTGAGCAGGTTTTAATATTGGGGGAGAGTATAGTCTTGCAGCATTATGGGCGTCCGTCCCAGTAGGGGAGATTGCGCTAATATCATGATTGACAACTGACTGTGACGTAGCATTTCGCTCGACAACTCCAGAGGGAGGCAGTGTATCCTGGGAGTTAGATACATGGCGAATTGGTGATCTTGCCATCGCCAGGCTTCCCAATGAAGATCTTTTATCAAAAGGGGTTTCAAAGGAGAGTCTCTGTTCTGTGAGTTCGATATCCTTGGCTAGTGCTGATGAGACCCTAACTAGGAAGTTATCCAGGGTGCCTAGTAGTGAACCTCCGGTTGACTTCCTAATATTTGGGGCGTCTGCTGGTACAGTTGTCATGATTACTTTAGAGGGCCAGTCACTTATACTCCTTGATGAGAGGGGCCAGTTACGGTAAAATGAAGGAAAGTAAAAGTAAACTGACCTTGGATCGCAGGAGCAGATGAAAAAGGGGTGGCTCGTTCCGTCCTTGTCCGGTCTTGTACGGGCTTAAACGGGCCCGCCCTTGGCCCGGGCTTCGCCCGGCGTCCCGCTCACGTCCCACGACGCAGGGAGCGCGTTGATTAAATGCGCCTCCTGGCACCCATCTGCGGTTCAAAAGGCGCGGCGCGAGTAGTTTACCAGTAGTTTACCAGTGGTGACTCTTGACGGTGTCGGCAAAGAAGCCCTCGCTCTCGTTGCCCCGATGTTGCAGCCCCTGGTTGCAGGCTGTGACCGCTGCCGCTGCTCTGGGCCAAGTGTGAAGTCAGGTAAGGAGTGTGTGTGTATATATATATATATATATATATATATATATATATATATATATATATATATATATATATATCTATATATATGAAAAGAACTCCGTTTCACTCCACCAGTTTTCCGCCGATAAGAAACAGAAACGGACCCAGCCAGGTACTTTGCATCACTTTATTCGGAGTACAACACAAATGCCGCCATGACGCGTTTCGGGCCCTTGAGCCCTTGATCACATATATATATATATATCGAATAGTCTCTGCTCCTGGTTAAGAATAAAAACAGCACTCCACGGAGGTCTCCAAAAGATTTATTCAGAATAACAAATGACGTGTGTATGTGTTTTGGTTTCTGCCTGCAACCTTGCTGTGTATGTGGTAGGATTGATGGTGGGCCATGCACAAATGATGCATGCCTGAGGGTTCCATTCTTGTATGCCCACAGCTACGATCATAGTACAAGAGGGGGGAGAAATTGCTTTCCCCATACATCATATGCTTTACTGCTGGTATCTCCTAGATGGGAGGAACATCTACGCTATAGTGAGGAATGAGGAGACAGGCTTTCTTTAGAAGCACCAAGGCCCTTCCTGATACATTAGGGTATAAATGACTCTGACTGTAGCTGCTGTTAGGAGATAGCGAAGAGGCCTGCAATATCTGTTGTTACGGGAATGGAGTCCTTTAAATGAAGAATGAGTTCTTGTCTCTCTTCCGGATCTTTGAGGATGGGCGGTGAGTAGCGAGATGCGGCTGTTGTACTTCAGTGGTGGGCACCCCACCTGGAGACTGTCCTGCTGGGCAGAGCATCCTCACAGATCAAGGCCAGGTCTGGAAGGTGGTCTAGGCAGACACATTAAATGGGAACTTGACCAAACCCGTTCCAAGGATGCAGACCTGGAATACACATATTCTGTCTGCGAAATAGGTATATGGGAGCCTAAGACCTATTATTGTTCATTTGTGTTGTTTCTTCTACTAAGTGTGGGGGGCTACTCCAATAGAGCACTCAGAGTCTACTATGCAGCCACAGGTTGGTCACGCTGTCAGCCAGTTCCTCAGAAGCGAGGGAACATCATCTGAAGTCGGCTTTGAATGAGGAATTACTGGAATGTCCTGGGTGCTAAGACATCTTGACTGAGGGAACGAAGCACCAACCCTGCAGGAGAAGCTGATTGTGGAAGGGACTCCCGTAATTGATCCTCGTGTAGGGTTTGTCTGGAAGACCATCTAAGTGGCAGCGCCAAAGGAATTGTGGTTCTGCTGGACTGTGCAGGGCAATCTTCGTCACTTAGAGCTGTCGCAGCTAAAGGGGCACCTGGAGCTGTGTCCCTGAATGGTAGCCTTGAACCAAATTGGGGTAAGTGATAGAGCGCGCAGGTCACCCGACTGTCTTTTATCAATATTCGCCTGGGCCCATGATCAATAAAGCTCACAAATTATGCAGGTAACCTTCGCTCTACTATCAGTGTATTTTATTCATTAAGGACTTTTTACCTATCTATACCTTGACTTATCAATCCACGTCACCTGTACCTAAAGTCCTAAGGGATCAAGGGTGTTAGCATAATAACATTTGCACTCATATAATAACCACAAACTCAGGAAGTTTTAAAGTCTTTATCTAAGTTTCATAAATGGTCATGATCCAAAGATTAAACACCAAAAGACTTTCAATTATGTATATCTGAATCACAATGTAACTATGCAAAAGATGTATTAAACTAATTTCGATCATTTAGCAATAGGGAAGGTAAAGAAAGGGAACATAAAATATGATCAAAAACGTCTAAGCATTTATCAAAAGGGAGGGGAAAAAGGAACATATGTCAAACTTTATCAATAGGAAGGGTAAAGAGAAAAAGAACATCGATATGCAAACACTATTATCAAATATGTAACATTTAGGGAGGGGAAGAGAAGGAAAAAAGCTAATGACGAACCCACATAAATTTATATTTACCTAGGAATGGTGTGAAGAACTAACCCTGGCCACAGGTCAGTTTGAAGGACAGAACCCCGAAAGTTGCAGTCGCTAGTAGGCTAACAGCTGCAGAACAGAATCAGGACAGGTAAAACCAGATTGGATCAGGACAGGACCACCAAAGGTTAAGATTGGCCCCCACAGTTAAGTTGCAACGCCTGCGCTACTCCCTCTCTGCAGCTAACAGCCAGAACCCCGATTGGGTTATCGATTTCCCCGACAAAGTGCTTCGCCAGCACTTCAGCTTCCCAGAACCCCGATTGGGTTATCGATTCTTCTGGCAGAGTGCTCCGCAGCCCTCTGCTCTTGGTCACCTATTGAGTGCGTTGGGTCAGTGAGAGGTCAGCTATTCGGACAAGTCGGACAAATTAACTAGCTAAGCCTACCATAGTTATACTGTTTTCCAGGTCAGTGTACCACCCCCCAATGTTGCAAGTGTAAGGATCCCCAATTTTGATTGGGCAAGGAATGAGGAGAGGTCGTTACACCACCAAAATGAAACTTTCTGCGTGTCATATTTAAATTATTGTTCCCGCACATCAATTTATTTTCACATGACATCTTTATTCCACCCAACAATTAATGTTCTCTTAGTAAATACATTGTGTTAACATTGTACGAATTACCTTCCTTCGACAGGGTAAAAGGTCGGCTTCCCAGGCACATCTTGGATGAGACTGTTCTTTTGCAATCATTCAATGTCATTTCTGAAGCGTCCCTTAGTTTCTTGTGCGCATGTTCAAAATGGATGCAGTGAGTTCTCGTCAGGCCCAAATGTTTTATGTGAAAAAATAGAAAAGAAACAGTTTGAGAACACAGAATAAATGAATGCACTGTATACTACTTATCTCTACTCTATTCCCATTTATTTATTTTTAACTATTGCGTTAAGGTTAAGCAGAACGAACAGCTTAGCAAAAGCAGCAGTAACACATAGCAGCCATTTTAATTTGAGTGCGCAGAAGCGAAAGATTCCCTCCAAAGCAAAGAGTACGTCATGTCACGTAAGTATGACAGACGCATGCGCAGTAGAAAATCCCACGTAGCAGCGGCCATATTAATGCAAGCTGATTACGGTTAGTAAAAGCACATATGCAAGCTTCCCTCGTATGGTATGTAATGCAATATTAGTAATACGAACATGTTGTTTAATTTATTAACGTTATGTCGAGAGGGTTGAGTACAAGCAAGTCGCGTTACGTGCGAATCCTTGCTCCATCAATCCCCTCTTTGATGATATTTTATATCATCTCCAATTAATAAAACAGATGCCAACTTTTCACAATTCACCCAACTCAATTGCTTCAATCTTTCTTCTAGGATTTTTCTCAATATTTAGATGAAAGGTTTTCATTTTCTTGTAAATTTTGCCATTTAATTCTTCAAGTTCTATTTCATTGCAGTTTCTTTTCTTCCCTCTTTCATTTACTGTGTATCTATTTCTATGTTTACGACATTTGCAACACATTATTAACCCTAAAATCAGTAGGCCTATTCCCACCATTGGCATCAGTATTTTACCTACAAAACTTTTCCCTACGTTAGAAATCCAACTACCTATTGAGGAGAGACCATCAGTCAGTCTCTTCCATGCACTATCAACCTCCAGTGGTTTGAGCTCTTTTCCCAAATGGGTAATATTTCCTACATACCTTTAATTTCAACACTCTTGTCAGGTATGTAAGTGCAACAATGTTGCACTTTCAACATTCTACAGTCTCCACCCTCTTTTGCTAATAATGTATCAAGAGCAAGTCGGTTTTGTAAAACCATTGATCTGATCGCAACCAATTCAGTATTGACCATCAAGAACCCTCCAGCAGTGGCAGTTGATAACCGATCCACTACTGTTGACAATTTGCAAATTCTTTGTGTATTCAAAGCCACTCCCACTGTAGGTATCAATGCACTAAATATATCACCTACTATTTCTCCAAAACTAGCTATTTTACTACGTATTAATCCATTAGTTTCTTCATTGCTTCCAGTGATTTTATTTACATGATATATCTTTGGGAAGACTATTCCAAAATAACAACTCCCATACCAATGATCTGGCAATTTCTAATAAGCCTTGTTTCCACATATAAAATAAATTCCAGGAAACACAGGTTCAGTTCCATCTTTAAATCCCCAACCCCCAATTACCTTATATTTGTGTTCGCATTCACTGGAACCAATGAATATTATAGTAACTAGTTCTTTCCCTATGGAGACTGAGTTTCCCTTTCTTTTCAAAATCCAGCAACATAGCAGTTTGAGTTTTGCCATTTGGGGTGAACCCTATATTTTCAGCCCATTTAGGAATTTTATGATTCTTGTCATTTGCTTTTCTTTGGAAACTCTCTCTTCTTTTCTCTACCATATTCAAAAATATTTTCTCTTTTTTTGTAATAAGCATGTTAAATTATTCTTGTGTGCTTCAGCTATATCTATTGTACCTATAGTTAGAAAGTATTCACCCATATAACGTGTTACATCACTCTTAGTATGTACAGGATTCAGGTTACTACGTATAGGAAGTTCAGAAAATATCACATCTGAATTTGAATAGGAATACTGCAAAGGTCCTTTCTTATAGAATAAACTAGCTAAAACGCTACATGAAATCCCATATATTAGTGGTAAATGGTGGTAGGTAACACCTTCGGCTACTGAAGTAGGTAACTTCATACAAACATAGCAATCTTCTATTTCCATAGCTTCTACATAGTGTACTAGTAAGTTTGCAAATACATTTAAGTGAGTTCTGTTACTAATTCCAGTATAATGTAGTCCTTCCTCATCTGATGCTTCTAACTCTAACTTCTGTTTAATGCAAAGCGCTTTTTCTGGTGTATCTATTCTTCTAGGTGTATCTATCATTTGTAGCTTATTAGCAT
This sequence comes from Lissotriton helveticus, assembly GCF_964261635.1. Taxonomy (NCBI): domain Eukaryota; kingdom Metazoa; phylum Chordata; class Amphibia; order Caudata; family Salamandridae; genus Lissotriton; species Lissotriton helveticus. The sequence continues at coordinate 541,523,692 of NC_136072.1, read as the reverse complement.
CATTCTTCATGTCTCTACTCATTATGTAAGGAATAGCTATTGTCAGTCCTAACCATACTATGAGTACTATCGCTATACTACATGCGCATATTCTACAGCATGTTTTTAGACATTTTCTTTTCGGTCTTCCATTAACATTACGATCAGCCATTTCTGACTAAGGAGATTAAACTCCTCTTTGTAGCTTTTACACAGTCTTTTTACCCTGTGCAAGTTTCAAGTGGGTCTCACTTCTTCGTCTATCTGATCAGCAATCAATTTGTCATCACTTTCATCACTTGGCTCTAGATTTTCAAAATCTTCAAGAAAGATGTAAGTCCATTCAGGGCCTCTGAATTTATTATTCAGCCTTTTCAGTTGTGGACTTCTCCTTCTTGGTTGTATTACAGACTGTTCAGTTTGGCTTGTTATGTCATTCACTTGCTCAGGTTCTTCATTTATGGTCTTTAAACGGAATTTCAGTCTTTTGACAAACCTAGGCCACTTGTCCCCTTTTCTGAGTATTTTAGCTGGCACTGTGCTTTGGCCTTCTTCCAATGTTTTCTTATTTTCATTCAGTTGTGGCACATCTATTTCAATGCTGTCTTCAGTGTCCCTCTCTATCTGACTAGGTCCAGGTCTTATTTCCGTTTCTTCTGCCTGGTTACTAATCTGGCCTTGTTCAGGTATTTGCTGAATTTGGCTTTGACTTTGTTTTGATTCACCTTCTTCTTCCTGAACCTTTTTCTACACCTATCTGGTCCTGTTCGGGCTCTTCGAACTCTTGATTTTCTTCCGCCTGAGCTTTCGCCCTATTTCCTATCTGTCCCACCTCAGTTTCTGGAGTTCTTGGTGGGGTGTCAATGATCTGAGTACTCTGATCTGTCCCTATCTGATCCTTCCCAGAATCACTTCTGACTTGTATTTCTATGATCTGAGTACCTTCTTCTATTCTTCTCTCGTCCTCACTATCACTCTGGTTGTCTAAATAAGTTTGACTTCTAGTTCTCACGTATTCTGCAGGTATTTCAACTACTAGAGTCCAATCATCTTGACTGGTGCTTGGTTATTCTTCTTCAGCTACTTCAGGATCGATATCTTGAGACCCTTCAGCTGCACAACCTTCAGCTTCAGTTTCATCAGGTTCAGTCACTCTTTTTGTATGACTAGCATGGATCCAGTGAGGAACTCCTTCGCACTTTACAGCTGTGGTGGTAACTAAAATCACTTGACGTAGTTTTCCCCACCTAGGTGCAAGGCAAGATTTTGAGTGTGTTTCTTTAGCACTACCCAATCACCTGGGTTCAGGTCATGTGCTGGAGTGGCTTGTCTGGCGACAGCGTCTTCCCAAACCTGGTGAGAGATAGAACGCACTTGGTCAGCCAGTTCTTTGCAGTACTCCAGTACCAAATCATCAGATATATTTATCAACTTGTGTCCTGGCACCCATGTTTGCCTCATTGCTCTTCCTATTAGTATTTCATGAGGACTCAAGCCTGTGTTCCGATCTGGAATACTTCTAAGTCCCATCAGAACAAGAGGTACAGCATCTGGCCACTCTAGTCGGGTAGACATCTTTCCCAATCTTGACTTGATTGTGCCATTCAATTGTTCTACCACTCCAGAAGCCTCTGGGCGGTATGCACAGTGCAGTGTTTTTTTAAAACTGTTTTTATTGATATAAACAAATAGGGCATGACAGTTATAGACGATACATATTCGTAAATGGCAGCAATCATAACAGGACTTCAGGCACAGTGCAGTTTTTGTTTAACATTGAATGCTTCACAGATTAGGCCAATTATTTCATTATTAAAATGGCAGCCTCAGTCTGATTCAATTGTTACTGGAAAACCGAAACGTTGTATAACCTCTCTGAGTAAGAGTTTGGCCACATTGATGCTATCATTCCTACGTGTAGGGTAAGCTTCTACCCATTTTGAAAACAGGCAGACAATGACAAGAATGTATTTTAGTCCTCGACAAGGGGGTAACTGAATGAAATCAATCTGTAATCATATGAAGGACCCTCTGCCTTTCCGATCTTTCCTGGTAGCACTACAGTTTTCTTTCCAGGATTCATCTGTTGACAAATTAAACATCTTTGGCAAAGTGCTTCTGCTATGTTCCTGAATTTCGCATTGAACCAACTCTGTCTGAACAATCTAATCATAGCGTCTCTTCCCAGGTGGGAATCTCCATGGAACATCCTAGCCATAGGAGCAAGCATACAGTCTGGTAACACAGGCCTACCATCAAGGTAAACAATGACACCATCTTCAACCCTTCTCTGACAACCTATCTTTCTCCATTCTTCCTTTTCCTTTGGTTCTGCTTCATTTTGCAAGTCTCTCACTTCTTCCAATGTTCTCACACCTTCAAGCAACATAAGTTGTTTTCACCTACTTCAATTTTCTTGTTTACAGCCATTTTAAATTTGGCACAATGTTGGGCTAACTGGTCAGCATATCGGTTACCAGCTGTCACTTTGTCATTACCAGATTTGTGAGCAGCACACTTGACCACAGCCACTTCTTTTGGCAGTTGGATTGCTTCGAGTAAATCTTTTACATAATGACCATTTTTAATTGGAGTACCTGAAGAAGTCAGAAACTCTCTTTGCATCCATAATTGGCCATAGTCATGCCCAACCCCGTAACCATACTGGCTATCAGTGTATATGGTTACTTTCCAATTTTTCCCAAATTTGCAAGCTTTTGTCAATGCAATCAATTCGGCTATTTGTGCAGACTTGACTCCAGGTAAATAGGATGCTTCAATTGGACCCCCCAACGCACACACCGCATAGGCAGCACTTAAACCTACTTCCTCATGTCTCATGCATGAGCCATCTACAAATAGCTCATATTCAGAATCAATTAGTGGCTCTTCTCTTATGTCAGGACGTGGTTTTGTACTGTATTCAGTCAAGTCGATACAATCATGTTCGACTTCTTCCTTCACCTCTGCAAAATGTGAATTAGGTAGCAATGTTGCTGGATTCAAAATATTACACCTGGCAATGGTTACATTTCCTGCACCTACAAGGATACGCTCATACTTAGTCAGCCGACTAGGAGTGAGGTACTGAGTTTTTGTTCTGTTCAATAATATCACAACTGCATGTGGAACATACACTGTTACAGGATGTCCCATAATGATTGACTCACTTTGCTCAAGACTCATGCAGGTTGCAGCTACGGCTTTCAGGCAACCTGGTAATGCAGATGCTACTGGGTCTAATGTGGAAGAAAAATATGCCACAGGTCGTCTCAGACCATGAGTTTGGGTCAAAACTGAAAGTGCACAATTATCCCGTGTGTCACAGAATAGTGCAAAATCTTTTGAATAGTCAGGCATCCCTAATTCTGGAGATGTACACAGACATTCTCGTAATTTCAGAAAAGCAGTCATGCTTTCATCATCCCATTCTACTGGGTCTTTTGCTCTTTACTTTCTCATTTGTATCAATGGCTTTGCTAGGACTGCAAATCCCACAATCCATTGCCTGCAGTAACCTACTAATCCAAGGAACATTCTGATCTCTTTCTGAGTTTGGAGTAAATTCATGTTTCTGATCATTCTGATTCTCTCTGATGTAACCCTTCTGACACCTCTTTCTATCTGGTGCCCCAGATATTTTACTGATGTGGTGCAAAACTGTAGTTTTTCAGGTGACACTTTATGCCCCCTTCACCTAAGTGAATCAGTAAGGCAATGGTATCAACAACATAGTAATTTCGATTTTTAGACGCCACCCATAGGTCGTCTATATACTGGACTAGGACTCACTGCCCTGGAAGTACCAAAGACTCAAGGCACTTTTTCAAAATCTGATTCAAAATCGATGGACTCTCTGTATACCCTTGTGGAACTCGATTCCAGACGTACACATGACTGTCGAATTCAAAAGATAAAAGAAATTTGCTATCTGGGTGTAATGGAATCGAGAAAAATGCGTGACACAAATCAATTACGGTGAACCATCCAGCTTCCCACGGTATCTGATACAGAATCACTGCAGGATTCGGCACAACTGGACAGCATGGGACAACAATCTTATTAATCTTTTGGAGGTCTTGTACGACCCTGTATTTGCCACTCAGTTTCTTTACTTCAAATATGGGTGAATTACATGGACTGCTCATTATTTCTTGTAAAATGCCCGTTTCAACCAACCGTTTTATTTCTGCTGCAACACCTGCTTTTATTTCTGGGCTCATTTTGTACTGTCGAGTATTTGGGTAGACTGCTCCTTCCTTCACTGTCACTTTCATTGGATCGACATTTGCCATTAATCCTACATCTTATCCAGTAAAATCAAACACTTTAAGATCTACAGTCTGTCGTAATTCTTCTGGTAAGTCATCTATAGTCAACTTTTTATTTTCAGTTACCTGTTTTGCTAACATTAATTTATAAACTACATCTTCATCTGGGGTTTGAATTTCAACACCACTTGGGGAGCAAAAGATAGTGCAATTCATTTTGCACAACAAGTCTCGGCCCAACAGATTTACTGGACTTGAGTCACATACAACAAATCTATGCATTTCTTTAAAATTGCCTATTCTAACTTCCATTGGTTCTGTAACTGGGGTACTAATTTGTTTATTAGAAACGCCCAATAGTTGGATCTCTTCTCCCGAGAGGGGTAGGTTTGGAACATCTGCTGTTCTCACAGTAGTCCGGGTAGCACCAGTGTCCAACAGAAAGGTGACATCATTTCCTCAACCTTTCCTTCAATGTATGGACCTGACTGATCTACCTGCAAGGAGGCGCCAAGTACGCACTCCTCGTCCTCCCCTCTCAGGCACCGTCAGTAGGTGTCCTCACTGAAAAACGTGTCACTCAAGAGAAATTGTGATGTCGCTATGTCTCTCTTTTCACTTCCCTCCCAATTTGTGGTATCTACACTCTATTGTGCTTTGCTCCTATAATTTGGCATAGGTGCTAGGGGTAACTGGTTTTGTATTACCTGCTGCTGTGGCTTCCGTGGCACCTCATTCTGCGTCTGTGGATTCAAATCATTAGTTTGCATATTACCATTTTGCACAGCCTTACACTCGTTCTTCCAGTGCCCCAACTTGCCACACCCATGACAAGGAAACTTCTTCTTTGCATCCTCTCTATTGATTTTTCCCCTTGGCTTACCCCCAATTCCATCACTTTGATTCTGATTATTGTTTATTTGACACAACTGAAGCTCTTGTTGCTCTGCTAATTTCACTTGTGCCCACATTATTTTTTCTTTTAGTTCTTTTCGTTTATTGTCAAGTTTCTCCTCACAATACTTTGCGTATTTAAGGATTTCATCGATCGGTTTGGCCTGCCAGCAAATCTTATGGTCCTTTATCCATTGTGAGATTTCTGGCCTTAATCCCGTCACAAACCGATAGATAAAATGTGTCATATCCTTCATGTCAACGTTATCCAATCCACTGTACTGTTTAAAAACCTGTAGTAAACGTTCATAATATGCATGTACGGATTCATCTTTATTCTGAGTGGTTCTATCTATTCTAGTCCAGTTGGTTTCCTTAGCAGGCACCTTCCCTTTGAGGTAGAGTATTACCTGGTTGTACTTTTTCATTACCTCATCGGAGGGTGCTCCTGTCTTTGGGTCTCTAGGGTACTCATCACTAGGCCAATCAATAGCTATTTTGCATTCTGTCCACAGATCTACAGTAAAACAATATCAAATAATCCATCTAAGTCCTTCAATAGACATTTTGAAACCTTCACAAATCTCTCAACTTGTCTGTACCATTCTACAGGTTTTTCTCTTAGTTTTGGGAAATCATTTGTAAATGACAAAATATCCTGTCGGGACCATGGGACATGTACATAACCTCCACCTGGTACTTCTCTCATGTGACACAACCTTTCCACCTTTTCTGTTTCTTTTAGAACATATTCAGATGCAACTTTTGATCGAGCCTCTTCTTTTTTCTTTGCCCATATAGTTCTCCATTTTTCTATATCACCCCATTTTTGCAATAAGGTCAAAAGCTCCCTAATTTGTACTTTTCTTCCTGACACATTCATGTTTTCCAAATATTTGTCAGAACATTCAGCTCGATATGGTTTCAGTAACATTTTAGACTTGCCAATGTCAATTCCCATACTAGCAGCCATATCTGTTAGTTTTTCATGCACCACTCTGGTATTTCTGGTATTGCTTTTACATATAAATAATAATTCATCTTCACTGAGTGTATTTAACCTGTCCACTCCCACATTCCCAGCCATTAATTCTTCTAATTCTATTCTTAGTTTATATATATCAAATACTTTTGGCTGTGACTTTGGTTTCTCTATTTCTCGTCACCATCTCTCTATTTCTTCTGGAGTTACTACTGTGGCACTTCTTGTACCTGAGGATGTCTCAATCTGTACCTCTCTTGAATTTGTAGGGGTAGTTTTCCTAGCCGAGTCACTCACTGGTTTTCTTATTGGTAAGTCCATTAGGGAAATCACTGACTCACATTCACTTGCCTGATTGACTATTAATGGTTCTTTCCTTGGCTGAACTACAGTTGTAGCCATAACAGGAGTTTTAGGACTAGTATGCTTATCTCCATACAAAGGAACAACTGGGCCAAAAGTTACCGGAATTGTTAGGGCTTCAGGACTTGTGTTTAATTGGGAAATTTTCTGAATTAACTCACTTCTTTGTTTATTTAATGCTTCTCTTTCCCTATCCTGCAGTACTTTTTCTAACGAAGTCTCATGTACCACTTGCGGAATCAGAGGTGGTTTCCGAAACGGAGCACTAGGATTACTTGTGCTTGGCCCATCATTATACGGTGGTGAATTTTTCATGAACAAATCCTCCAAATAATCATCTTCTGGATTATCATTAATCATTGGGTTTCCTGTCTTGTCTGTACTTTTATTTCCTGACGTTTTTGTCTTGTGTACATACAGGATACAATCCTTCCACCATCATGGACTGTCTCCATTGTTTCATTTGCTTGTCTCTAGTTTCTCGTGGAAACTTAGGGTAGAACTTACTTAACCCTTTGTCACTTCTGGGTCTATCTCGTTCAAAAGCTTCAATCTCCCATTCTTCTAGTGCCTCATGCTGCGTAAGTCTAGGTCTGGGATTTAAGTAATTCATACGTGTCCTCAAATTAAATAGAACTCTGCCATTGCAAGTGCCATATTCGGGAAATGCCAAAACTCCGTCATCTTTAGTATATTCCACCCAATTCTCTAACCATACATAAGTGTGAGCCCCTGTGAAACATCATGTATGATGCGGGCGTATTTGGTGGTGGAATAATAATTCCTTCTCTGGTTTAAATCGGTTTATCTTTCATAAAGAAATGTTTAACTCTCTTAACGAATGACATTTTTCTTTCACCTCCGTACATAATGTAAGGTCTGCCCCTTATCATCTGTTCTCTAGCAAAACCTAAGTATCTTCTATCAGGTGGATTTGCTATAATTCCTGGATCTAAATGCCACATATAATTTTTGAAATCTTAACCTTTACGATAACACTCAATTGTTTACAAAATAATTCCAATACCAGCACGTCTTTTATTTTCCGGCGACCGATCAAAATTTTGAATTCAAATAAATCCAGCCAATGGTTGTGCGGCTTCTCTCGTGAGACTAGTTCTCACACTCCTGTACTCACCCCTCCTTTACAATTTATTACCTCGGCTACACACCCGCTGTTCCAACCAATACCAGCGCAGCTCCGCAACTGACTCCCTCCTTTGCAAGGTAATACGAAAACCTAATTCCTTTTATTTTAAAGTGCAAATTTTATTAATTAACGACGTTAAAACATTTGCCACTGTACCTGAGTGATTAAATCAAAGGAAAGATATATTTCACTCACTTCGAGTAAATCTCTTCCGCTTACTCTTCATATACTACAAGTAGATCCCTTCCGTCTACCCTTCACGCAAGCATTGGAGAACCTGCTACTTCTTTAGACTTTACCTTACTGGAATATACTAAGACCAAAGTTTCACCAGCCAACCCCTTTGCTATCACTCAAGCTCAGATGAACCTGGGACTCCTTCCGTGTGACCCTTTCTAGGTGATATCACACCAAACGTTTTGCCAGCGAACTCTTTGCTATCATTTATTCATACATTCATACAGAAAATCCCTAAATAGTGCTTCCGGTTCTACCTAACATGCACTAATTTCCTCTAGGTAAGTGACCTTACTGCAGTGTGGCTTCCATTTACCACCCGCTATTCTGCCTCTGGGGATTCCAGACAAAACATATAACAGGTATGAACAATTTTGGTTAATACATAAAATCAATACAATCAATAATACATTTCAAAGATGCAAAATATTTTTCCTTAACCAACTAACTAACTACCTACCTATCTTAACTAAACCCTAACCATCATACTGGTACCAAAAGAATATACTGATAGAGCGCGCAGGTCACCCGACTAGTCTTTTATCAATATTCGCCTGGGCCCATAATCAATAAATCTAACAAATTATGCAGGTAACCTTCACTCTACTATCAGTGTATTTTATTCATTTAGGACTTTTAACCTATCAATACCTTGACTTATCAATCCACGTCACCTGTACCTAAAGTCCTAAGGGATCAAGGGTGTTAGCATAATAGGAATAATAACATTTGCACGCATATAATAACCACAAACTTGGGAAGTTTTAAATTCTTTATCTAAGTTTCTTAATGGTCATGATCCAAAGATTAAACTCCAAAAGACTTTCAATTATGAAGATCTGAAACACAATGTAACTATGCAAAAGATGTATTAAACTAATTTCGATCATTTAGCAATAGGGAAGGTAAAGAAAGGGAACATAAAATATGATCAAAAACGTCTAAGCATTTATCAAAAGGGAGGGGAAAAAGGAACATATGTCAAACTTTATCAATAGGAAGGGTAAAGAGAAAAGGAACATCGATATGCAAGCACTATTATCAAATATGTAACATTTAGGGAGGGGAAGAGAAGGAAACAAGCTAATGACGAACCCACATAAATTTATATTTACCTACGAATGGTGTGAAGAGCTAACCCTGGCCACAGGTCAGTTTGAAGGACAGGACCCCGAAAGTTGCAGTCGCCAGTAGGCTAACAGGTGCAGAACAGAATCAGGACAGGTAAAACCAAATTGGATCAGGACAGGACCGGACCACCAAAGGTTAAGATTGGCACCCGCAGTTAAGTTGCAACGCCTGCGCTACTCCCTCTCTGCAGCTAACAGCCAGAACACCGATTGGGTTATCAATTTCCCCGACAAAGTGCTTCACCAGCACTTCTGCTTCCCAGAACCCCAATTGGGTTATCGATTCTTCTGAAAGAGTGCTCTGCAGCCCTCTGCTCTTGGTCACCTATTGAGTGCCTTGGGTCAGTGACAGGTCAGCTATTCGGACAAGTCGGACAAATTAACTAGCTAAGCCTACCCTAGTTATACTGTTTTCCAGGTCAGTGTACCACCCCCCAATGTTGCAAGTGTAAGGATCCCCAATTTTGATTGGGCAAGGAATGAGGAGAGGTCGTCACACCACCAAAATGAAACTTTCTGCGTGTCATATTTAAACTATTGTTCCCGCACATCAATTTATTTTCACATGACATCTTTATTCCACCCAACAATGAATGTTCTCTTAGTAAATGGAGAAGTGTGGCTCACTGGTTAGAGGTGGCAGACCCTGAAGCAGAGGTCAAACCCGGGACCAGGGTTCAATTCCCGACGCGGCAGGGTCTTGAGCCCAAATATCCACGGACTCGATAATTCTCGTTTCGGTGCCTACTCGAATCACGGGTTCACACTCTGCAGCTCTGGGCATTAGTCTGCTTAATCTCCACTATGGCCCCCCCCGCGGCGGGATGCCTGGCTTTCACCTTGGGGAAGCCAGGACGGGTTCCCAAGGCAAGCGCCGAGATGCCTACGGGTAATCGAGCGCTATATAAGAACGCATAATAATAATAAATATATTGTATTAACATTGTACAAATGAGCTTCCTTCGACAGAGTAAAAGGTCGGCTTCCAATGGCACATCTTTGATGAGACTGTTATTTGGCAATCATTCAATGTCATTTCTGAAGTGTCCCTTAGTTTCTTGTGCACATGTTTAAAATGAATGCAGTGGGTTCTCGTCAGGCCCAAAGGTTTTATGTGAAAAAATAGAAAAGAAACAGTTTAAGAACACAGAATAAATTAATGCACTGTATACCACTTATCTCTACTCTGTTCCCATTTATTTATTTTTAACTATTGCATTAGGGTTAAGCAGAACGAACAGCTTAGCAAAAGCAGCAGTGCAAGCTTCATGCATGCTGTAACACATAGCAGCCGTTTTAATTCGAGTGCGCAGAAGCGAAAGATTCCCTCCAAAGCAAAGAGTACGTCATGTCACGTGAGTATGACAGACGCATGCGCAGTAGATAATCCCGCGTAGCAGCGGCCATATTAATGCAAGCGGATTACGGTTAGTAAAAGCACATATGCAAGCTTCCCTTGTATGGTATGTAATGCAGTATTAGTAATAAGAACATGTTGATTAATTTATTAACGTTATGTCGGGAGGGTTGAGTACAAGCAAGTCGCGTTACGTGCGAATCCTTGCTCCATCATAAGCACCAGCTTGTGGCCCAAGAGGACTCTTAGTGCAGAACAGTCAATGCCCTGTTTGGTCATCACTAGTCCTAAAGACCACTTGACCAAAGGGAGAAGTCCTGGGCATGCCTCGTGAATAATCATGGTCATTATATCCAGGTGTTATGTGCTGTTGATAGTGTGTGACCATCATGCTGAAGAAGCGCGAGGTACTCAATGGAGTGAGCCACGCTATGAATCGAGTACCCACCTGAGTGCTGGAGTGAGACACGGACTACCTCCAGCCACCCAGAAAAGGCAATCAACAGACGTCTCCACTCCTGCCACGACCCTTTGAGTGATTCACTGTGCAGTCAGCTGCTGTTCAAATGCTTGGAAGACTGAAATGTGCCTCCTGGAACCTCCCTGCTACTGGTGAGGTCCTGCTGCCACAGGAGGGCCAAACGAGGATTGGTACAACTGCTACAAACATGCTGAGAGACTATGTGCTGACACTAAACTAAATGGCAGTGTGCAAAATAACTATGGATTAAGATGTGGCCCAGAGTGATTACCAGTGGCTGAGATTAATTCAAGCAATCCATCCATCACTTTTTTGTTTGTTGTATACTTCAGTGTGTCACCGCAAGGGGGACGTGCATGCCCAGACATGAGTCCTGTGCTCACTGTGTCACTGGCACCAAGCTTTGCCTGGAAGATGAGCCCACAATTAGTGCGCAACTGGTTCTTTGTTGCTTGTGTTCCGGTTCAGGGAAGACATGGATTGGCAGTTCATGCTGGACTGGAGCAGGGTCAAGACTGATTAGCATATAACTGGGTTCAAACTGAGGCAACATGGTGTACAAAAGAATGATGACTTGGGATGCAGCCCAGAATAATTTCCAGTGGCTGAGAATAATTCAAGCATTCCATTCATCACCTTTTTTGACACTAAAAGAAAGGGCAGGATAGAGCATGAGCTACATTCATAGGCCTTGCCTTGAAATCTGGACCTGGAGGGGAAACGCACACTGGACAGAGGTGAGGAGTAACTGAAATAGCCGACAAAGAACCCATAAAGGACAAAAACTCGCCCATAAATCTGGTATTTGTGCAATAGTGTACATGTAGAGTAATTCTATATTTTCTGTATAATAAAGTACTTGTCTCTTATATAAAGAGAAGCACTGGACTGGACGTTGATCTAATTGCCCTACTGAGGGGGTGGTGTTGATGCCTGAGTACCCCCAGACTGACCTCCCTGACAAACCTGTGACTGCTCCTCCTTGGTACCACTCAGTCAAGTGCAGAAAGTGTTGCAATTTGCAGAGCCATAGTGGAACAAGCAGTGGTTAAAGCTCTCTACCCCCACAGTTGTGGCCCAGCAACCCCTGCCTCCCCCATGCCCTCCTGAATGAAGTCTCACAGTTGCTAGACTGGTCTTCAAGCTTTTTGTCCCTTTCTTTTCACCTAAGGAGATGCACCATATCAGAAGGGGGCCAGGAAAGGTGAACCGGTGCAGATATTGTATCATTCTGACAGTAGTGGCCAGTGTCAGAGGGGAGGGGTGGGGCGAGGGGAGGAAGGGGGGAGACGACGAACAACAACAAAAAAGGATAATAAAAAAAGAACTTACCTGCAGCCTGCCACATCGCCGTCTTCTGCTCCTCTCATGGCTCCACAGCAGGCAGAGACTCTCTCACGCATGAGAGCAGCTTCAGAATTTGCCTGAGCGCCGATGATTTGTGCTCCTAGGGAGACTGGGAGCCTGTGCTTGGCTGTCTCCAACCCAGAAATGCAGCTGGGTTGGGAAGAGCATTAATGCGCATGACAGTTTGGCTGGCCTGAGACGGCCGGACAAACTGTCATGCGTATTGATAACAGTGCATACCACTCCCCATGGGTGCCTGTTATCCTCCTCGCCCTGCCCCCAAACCTCCTGTAAACAAAATAAAACGATAATAAACGCAGTGTTATTATCGTTTTATTTTTATTTATTTTTTACCCTTCTGGCGGGGGGCAGGGCAACGCTCCTCCGCCCAAGTGGAGACCTAACCTGCGTGTGTTAATGTCATGGGTTGAACAGCAAGTGATACTATGATTTCAAGGCATCTTAACACAGCATTAGTCTGTAGAGCTTCCATCATTGCTGCTGAAATGAAGCAGTAGTCCCAACTGGGTTCAAAGATGGGCGCCTGCTCCAGTCACTAAAGTAGCTGGGGGTTATCCTAGAAGAAAAAAGTGGAGGTTCCGTGCATGAGCTTGGAAGCAAGGTAGGACTCCTGCGTAGGACTCAAACCACGTATAAGCATGGGTGTTGTGGAAAAGTGTGAGATCTAGATGCCTTCATGCAAGATGACATTTTTGGAGCCATCAGGAATAGGAATAACTTGATTAATCCAGATTTTAGTGGTGAACTGTTTTTTTGGTATTGAAAATATCTGATTAATAGTACTTTTTGGAGTGGTTTGGTGCTTATGAAGGTATCCGATTGATGATAGTAGTTGTCTATTATGAAAACGTACTGCCCTTCTATGTATTCCTCTTCTTGCTACAGACCTTGCATTCAGTGGTGGCTCCTCTGCTAAGGTGGAGGAGCGTCACCCTACTGCTTCTTTGCAGTGAAACAAAGGGAAAATAAAATGAAAATAACTCATGTTATTATCATTTTATTTTCTCCTACTTCCGCCTGCAGCTTTGCGTGAGGGGGCGGGGCAGGGGAGGAGTGGTAGCACCCTCCTAAGTGAGCAGGGCCCTCTCGGGCCGGCCGCCTTAAACAGTCTTGGGTACTTTGCATGTTTTCCATGCAGGCTGCATTACAGCCTACGTGGAGATAATGAGCAGGCTCCCAGTAAGCGTCTGAGCACCAAAACATGATGCTCAGACCAATCACAACACTGCTATGGCAGCGTTGTGATTGGCTGACTGGGAGCCTGGGTGTGCTTCCTGTTGAGGCCGAGCGAGGGAGTACTACAGAGGTGAGGAAGCAGCGAGAAGGTACGTTTTTAGGTTTCGCCTGTCGAAAGCTGCTTAAGCAGCGTTTCGCGCAGGCAAAATCTTATGTTTAGAGTATGTGTGCTCATGTCCCGCCCCTCTGTTCCATTGGCTAGCTCCATAAATGGAGGCTAGCCATTGGAACAGAGATCTGTCCGTCATAGCCGGAGCAGATTCGGGGGCGTTCCCGAGAATTGTAGGCTTTTGCCCACGTCATGCGGCTGTGGGCGGGGTTTTTTTTTTTTTGTCGTCAAGGTTTGTTTTCGTCGTTTCTCTGAAGATGGCGGCCGGGCAGTAGCTTGTTTGTACAGGTCAGGACATTATTATGTTCGTGCCGTTAACCCGCCCCCCTCCCGCTGTCCGTTTGCCCGTTCCCGACATTATTATGTTCGTGCCGTTAACCCGCCCCCCTCCCGCTGTCCGTTTGCCCGTTCCCGCCCCCCTCCCGCTGTCCGTGTGCCCGTGCGCCCGTGCTTAATGCTTGTTTGTTGTTGTTGCCATTAAAGGCTGGAAGAAACCGCTCACCAGACATATAGCTGAATGCCCGACTTTAATAACTATTTATTGCAATGTCTTTATTGTGTTTTAAAAGAGGTTTTAGCAGTTGACACCCCCTCACTTATTATTTCTGTTGAAAGTGGTATATTTCTTTTCCCCCTCAGAATAGGCTGATACATTACTTTTGGTTTTAACATGCCGATTTGGGGTGGGGGCTTGGCAGCGACCAAATGTGAATGAAACGTCAATGGCAGGCGAATAAACTGGGAACCGTAAGAGTCCGTCTGGCACTGGTGAGAGGCCCTGGTCACTCCCTGCTGGGACGGGGGTGGCCTCAGGCCCGATTGCGTGAAATGTCGGGGTTTTTTAGCCGGCGAGGTCTTTCAGACCCGAGATGTCACTTCTTGAAAGGACTCTTGGGCGCAGGCTTCGAGGTGCGGACCCAGGCCCCCTGCTTGCACGCTTTACGCCGCTTGCTGTCAGCACCGCCGAGCTGCAGATGTAAAAGCAGAGTGTCCAGGGCGGCTTGGGTGCGCACAGGACACGGATTGTAGCTTTGGAGTCTCCGGCATTATGGGACCGACCTTTATGGCTTTTATCGATATCTAGCACTTCATTTATTTGCTCCTTACATGGGAATGTTGTGTGCCGTTTGGTAAATTAAAACAATCATTTCTGAGCACGGAATCCTCTTTCTGGAAATAACCACGGCTCGGCGCTAAAAGTGAAAGCCGAGCGTGCCCTCTGGAGCTGGGGGCCTGCTCCCCATTACCAGTGGCTGCTGGTGAGTGTCGGCTGGTGCTGTAATTGTTGTGCTGGGACAGGCAGCCGCAGGGCAGAGCGGGCAGCGTGTGTTTGAAGTGGGAGGCGGCGTGCTACGACATGTCGAGCCGAGGACTTCCAGCCTCTAGACAGGAACCCAAACTTTCAGGGCCCAAAATCAATACGAGCTCCGCCCCTTTCCTCTTGCGAGACAAACACTGGATTGTAAGTTACGCTATATACACACACACACACACTCACTCGTTCCTCAGTTAATTTATTTTACATCTTTAAAATATTTTCTCACACTTCTGTCCAACAGTTAGTTTGTCTTAAGCTCTTTCCGCTAACCTTTCTAAACATACCTCAGGTAAGGGGCATGTATTGTTTACATACTTGTTTATTACGCTGTTGTGTTTGAGCTCAGGCAGCTGCCAAAAGACAGCCGAACCTCTCTTACGAGACGGCCGTCCAGGGTATTGACTTTGTGTCATTTCGTAATTCGGTTCGTCGTGATTGAAGTGCCAGTGCCCTGTTAGCCAGTTGGACACTCAGAAGTGACGTACAGTGGGTTTACGTGGGAGGTAATGGTAACGACACCACTGCTGCGCTTATGTTAAGAATATTAGCAAGAAAAGACATACTAGTAGCCTGTTTTCCAAGACTCTCTGGGGGGCACAGGCAGAATCTGCTCCGAGGGTCGGTGCTCGTGCAGTGGCGCCGTGCTGGGGCCTGTTGATGCACAAATATAGATTTAAAGGCGTCCAGGGGCGGAGCATTGGTCGGACTGGCAGGCCTGGGACGTGTGTTTATTGTTGACATGCAGCTCGACCTTTATGGAAGGTGCGGAGACCCGAGAGTGCCAGGGGCGGCGCGACAGGGGTGCAGGAAATAAAAATACTTTGGATATCTTTCTAGAAGTGGCTGGGCTGATGGGACAGAGCGAGGGTGCCCTGTTGCCACCTTAAAGTGACCGAAATGCTAATTGCTCAGCTAAATTCTCGATTTTCATAGCACACAAAATATGTGAAGGTTAAAAAAAAGTCAGACAAGATATGGGCAGCAAGATACAGGCAGACCACATTGCGTTCTGCAGGCATAATAGCTCGTACACTATGGCAGTCTCTGGGTGTGTGTGGCTCTGGGTGTGTGTGTGGCTCTGGGTGTGTGTGTGTGTGTGTGTGTGTGGCGCTCTGGGTGGGTGAGTGTGTGTGTGGCTCTGAGTTTGTGTGGCTGGCTCTGGGTGTGTGTGGCTGGCTCTGTGTGTGTGTGTGTGACTCTGTGTGTGTGTGTGTGGTACTAATTGCTGTCTTCTGAGCTCGTCCGTAGGGTACAATAGGTCTCACATTTGCGAGAGATTAAGCTAATGGCAATGTAAATGACAATGCCATTTATTTATCTGTTTTCAAAACCAACACATAAATACACATTTTGTCATTTACAATGCCAATAGCTCTAACTTTTCCAAAGGCGAAACCATTGCTTTGTAAATGCTTGTTATTTTATTTTCTTTATTCCGGCTTCCCCCGTGTCCTCCCCTTCCCTCCCGCCCTCCTACCTCCAATCCGTGCCGGCCACTGCTGCTTGCATGGTTAGGCCTTTGCTCCGTACATGTAGTCAAAGGTGCCTTTGGTCCCTGTCCCGTGAATGCAGTCCCTCTTGGCAGTATCTTTGGCCTCATATGTTTTTTAGTTGTTTCCTTTTATAGCTTTCGTGTTTGTTGATGGAATGCCTTGACACCACAGCAGTCGCCAGACATTTATGTGAGCATCACTAGAGAGGCCTTAGCACGTTGGGAGACAGAAGTACATGTTTTGATTGGGTAGAAAGTGTGTGCTTCCACACAAAAATGTGCTTGGCCTCCACCAGCTGTGATCTTTTTGTTTATTTGTCCAACTGGCTGAGTTTGAACTTTCAGGGGCACACACATGACATTGGAATGCTATTAACTGTCTTCGGATAACTTGGTAGATTAAGTTGTTTTCCTCTGGGAGAGGGGTCATTAACCTACCTGTATGTTTAGCCCTGGCTTGAAAGTGCAACGGTCACATGACCTTTTAATCCCTTGCGTGCTCATGACGGCTCCACACCGTCATGAGCCACGGGCAGCGTGTGCTCATGAAGGCGTGGAGCCGTCATGCCGCCGCCGCTTCTCCCACGCGGCACTAATTCCCCACCTGTGCGTGCGAATTAATGAGCGGGCGTGGTCATGACGGAACCACGCCGTCATGAGCACACGCTGCCCGTGACTCATAACAGCGTGAAGTCGTCATGAGCACCGAAGCGCTGCACTCACCCCCTAGCGCCACCATGCCGCGGCGGAATCCGCGGCGCAGGGAAGGGGTTAACCTACGTCAATATTATTTTACAGTTCTTTGCTTCTCCAAAAATGCATATTAATTCCCATGTTATTTACTAGCAAAGCTTCACATTACTATACATGTATCTAAAGCCAAACCTGTTGGCATTGCCAATGCTTTTCTTGCTTTTTGGGGCCCATGTCTCTCCACAGCCCCCATGTGGTCTCTGCCCCCTACATGCAAGTTGTTGCTGTTTGGGGTTTTAACCTGTGACCTGCAGTTTACCCACAAGTGTCTGTTGCAGGTTCATTAATCTACTTTGCTTTTCTGCCGCCCTGGTTATTAGTGTTTGTGTTTAGATGGGGCTGTCTGCACTGCTTCCATGCACGTGTACACAGGCGTGTGGGGGCCGTCTGAGGCGGGGAGGGCATTTTGTGATGGGATTAACTGCTCTCGCGGATCAGAAGGCGCTGACGTCTGACACGAGACGCCAAGCTCTTGATTTCATTATTTCATTTCAGGTGATTAGCGAAGAGGGTCACGCACACAGGCCTGCCATGTCTCTGGGACGTCACTCGAGCGCTCGCGCACATAGACTTTCTTTGCCGTCAGCATAGGAAATGGATTAAACAGAATAAAGACAGCCATAAACATAACAATGGCCTGTAGACTAAAATAAAACTGCCTGATAGCTAGATTAATAATCTTTCTCTCCCATTTCCTACCTAATCACACTGCTAGGTGCGTCATCCTAAAACAAGATAAGCTACGGATGGTGACCAGATTTTGAGATCAAATAGAGCGTGAATTTTCAGAAACAGAAGTAGGAATACAATTTTGCTTTGACTGGGGTCATAGAATCAATTAATAGAATTCACAGCGCTCACCAACACAAGGAGTACGACAGTTAGGCAGGAAGGATAATTGAAATGCAAAGTTAATGTTAATTGAACTGCTTTTTGATGAGGGTTGCTAACTTATCCTGCATTGGCGTGCATTAAAACTTGCCTCAATGTGTGTTGGTGGGCCCTCACTGAAAACTGGGCTGTATTCTAAATTTATCAGGACAGAGGATATAACCCATGACTTTCCTGGCAAATCCAGGAAGCAAAGTCACTAAGATTAAAAAAAGAAATAAAAAAAACCTCACACATGACTCCAAAGCACTGCCTACATCTGATCACAACAAATAGAACCCTTCTCCAACCATGCACTGTGTGTTCGGTGAGCCCTCACTGAAAACTGGGCTATATTCTAAATTTACCAGGACAGAGGATATAACCCAGGACTTTCCTGGCAAATTTAGGAAGCAAAGTCAATGAGATTCAACAAAAAAAACTCTGGTCGCTCACACATGACTCCGAAGCACTCCCTACATCTGATCACAACAAATAGAACCCTTCTCCAATCATGCACTCCTCCATGGTGTAGCATGCTACCGCTCTAAGAATGTGCTTCAGTGACCTGTAATGAAAACAAGCATTTGCAATGCAATAGGTCTCGCATTAGGAAAGTGTGAGCTATTGGTATTGTAAATGACACATTTTTTTAATATGTGTTGGCTTTGAAAATATATAAATTAATAGCATCGTTATTCACAAAGCCAATAGCTTACACTTTCCTAATGCGAGTCCTATTGGCTATGGCAATGCTTGTTGGTAACAAGCAAGGACAGTGCTGTTGTGGTGCTGAGTGATGATGGGGTTGGGCTGAGTGATGTGGTGGTGTATTAGAGTGATGTGATGGTGTCCCCGAGTGATGTGGTGGTGTCCCTGAGTGATGTGGTGGCATCCCTGAGTGATGTGGTGGTGCCCCTGAGTGGTGCCCCTGAGTGATGTGATGGTGTCCCAGAGTGATGTGGTGGTGTCCCCGAGTGATGTGGTGGTGTACCCGAGTGATGTGGTGGTGCCCCTGAGTGGTGCCCCTGAGTGATGTGGTGGTGCCCCTGAGTGATATGGTGGTGCCCCTGAGTGATGTGGTGGTGTCCCTGACTGATGTGATGGTGTCCCTGAGTGATGTGGTGGTGCCCCTGAGTGATGTGGTGGTGCCTCTGAGTGATGTGGTGGTGTCCCCGAGTGATGTGGTGGTGTCCCTGAGTGATGTGGTGGCGTCCCTGAGTGATGTGGTGGTGCCCCTGAGTGGTGCCCCTGAGTGATGTGGTGGTGTCCCAGAGTGATGTGGTGGTGTCCCCGAGTAATGTGGTGGTGTCCCCGAGTGATGTGGTGGTGTCCCTGAGTGATGTGGTGGTGTCCCCGAATGATGTGGTGGTGTTCCTGAGTGATGTGGGGGTGTTCCTGAGTGATGTGGTGGTGTTTCAGAGTGATGTGGTGGTGTCCCCGAATGATGTGGTGGTGTCCCCGAGTGATGTGGTGGTGTCCCTGAGTGATGTGGTGGTGCCCCCGAGTACTATGATGGTGCCCCTGAGTAATGTGGTGGTCCCCCTGAGTGATGGGGTGGTCCCCCTGAGTGATGTGGTGGTGTCACTGAGTGATGTGGTGGTGTTCCTGAGTTAAGGAGGGGTGGAGTTGGAGGGTGGAGTTGGAAGGTGGAGTTGGAGGGTGGAGTTGGAGTGTGGAGGGTGGAGTTGGAGTTGGAGGGTGGAGTTGGAGGGTGGAGTTGGAGTTGGAGGGTGGAGTTGGAGGGTGGAGGTGGAGGGTGGAGTTGGAGGGTGGAGGGTGGAGTTGGAGGGTGGAGTGGAGGGTGGAGTTGGAGGGTGGAGTTGGAGGGTGGAGTTGGAGGGTGGAGTTGGAGGGTGAAGTTGGAGTTGAAGGGTGGAGTTGGAGTTGGAGGGTGGAGTTGGAGGGTGGAGTTTGAGGGTGGAGTTGGAGGGTGGAGTTGGAGGGTGGAGTTGGAGTTGGAGGGTGGAGTTGCAGTTGGAGGGTGGAGTTGAAGTTGGAGGGTAGAGTTGGAGGGTGGAGTTGGAGTTGGAGGGTGGAGTTGGAGGGTGGGGTTGGAGGGTGGAGTTGGAGGGTGGAGTTGGAGTTGGAGTTGGAGGGTGGAGTTGGATTTGAAGGGTGGAGTTGGAGGGTGCAGTTGGAGGGTGGAGGTGGAGTTGGAGGGTGGAGTTGGAGGGTGGAGTTGAGGGTGGAGTTGGAGGGTGGAGTTGGAGGGTGGAGTTGGAGGGAGGAGTCGGAGGTAGGAGTTGAAGGGTGGAGTTGGAGGGTGGAGTTGGAGTTGGAGTTGGAGGGTGGAGTTGGATTTGAAGGGTGGAGTTGGAGGGTGCAGTTGGAGGGTGGAGGTGGAGTTGGAGGGTGGAGTTGGAGGGTGGAGTTGAGGGTGGAGTTGGAGGGTGGAGTTGGAGGGTGGAGTCGGAGGGAGGAGTCGGAGGTAGGAGTTGAAGGGTGGAGTTGGAGGGTGGAGTTGGAGTTGGAGTTGGAGGGTGGAGTTGGATTTGAAGGGTGGAGTTGGAGGGTGCAGTTGGAGGGTGGAGGTGGAGTTGGAGGGTGGAGTTGGAGGGTGGAGTTGAGGGTGGAGTTGGAGGGTGGAGTTGGAGGGTGGAGTTGGAGGGTGGATTTGGAGGGTGGAGTTGGAGGGTGGAGGGTGGAGTAGGAGGGTGGAGTTGGAGTTGGAGGGTGGAGTTGGAGTTGGAGGGTGGAGTTTGAGGGTGGAGTTGGAGGGTGGAGTTGGAGTTGGAGGGTGGAGTTGGAGTTGGAGGGTGGAGTTGGAGGGTGGAGTTGCAGTTGGAGGGTGGAGTTGCAGTTGGAGGGTGGAGTTGAAGTTGGAGGGTGGAGTTGGAGGGTGGAGTTGGAGGGTGGAGTTGGAGGGTGCAGTTGGAGGGTGGGGCTGGAGTTGGGGGTGGAGTTGCAGGGTGGAGTCGGAGGGAGGAGTCGGAGGTAGGAGTTGAAGGGTGGAGTTGGAGGGTGGAGTTGGAGTTGGAGTTGGAGGGTGGAGTTGGATTTGAAGGGTGGAGTTGGAGGGTGCAGTTGGAGGGTGGAGGTGGAGTTGGAGGGTGGAGTTGGAGGGTGGAGTTGAGGGTGGAGTTGGAGGGTGGAGTTGGAGGGTGGATTTGGAGGGTGGAGTTGGAGGGTGGAGGGTGGAGTAGGAGGGTGGAGAGTGGAGTTGGAGGGTGGAGTTGGAAGGTGGAGTTGGGGGGTGGAGTTGGAGGAGTTGGAGGGTGCAGTTGGACTTGGAGGGTGTAGTTGGAGGGAGGAGTTAGAGGGTGGAGTTGGAGGGTGGAGTTGGAAGGTGGAGATGGAGTTGGAGGGTGGAGTTGGAGGGTGGAGTTGGAGGATGGAGTTGGAGGGTGGAGTTGGAGGGTGGAGTTGGAGTTGGAGGGTGGACTTGGAGGGTGGAGTTGGATTTGGATGGTGGAGTTGGAGGGTGGAGTTGGAGTTGGAGGGTGGAGTTGGATTTGAAGGGTGGAGTTGGAGGGTGGACTTGGAGGGTGGAGTTTGAGTTGGAGGGTGGAGTTGGAGGGTGGAGTTGGAGGGTGGAGTTGGAGGGTGGAGTTGGAGGGTGGAGTTGAAGTTGGAGGGTGGAGTTGGAGGGTGGAGTTGGAGGGTGGAGGTGGAGTTGGAGGGTGGATTTGGAGGGTGGAGTTGGAGGGTGGAGTTGGAGGGTGGAGTTGGAAGGTGGAGTTGACACCACAATGATTCAGCTGCAGCTGACAGAGCTCAGACATGGTGCAGTACGGCTAGTGCAGTGCAGCCCCTGTGTGACACTGAAGAGTGAAAGTAAAGAGTCAACAGTGAAATAAGGAAGTAATCCGTAGAGGGCAAGCTACTTGCCTCAAAAAGTGAATGTGGATGTTTGCAGACCCACTGAATTTGCTTTACTTGACTTATTTTCACGAATGGTGACGGCTGCGTGTTTCCATCAAAATGCAACTACCAGGCTGTGCGCATGTGATATTTGTCTGCTTCTTTGGAGTATTTAGTTGCAGTGGGGCAGTTTGCTTCTATTACAGCAGACTTACTTAGCAGCCCCCCTGAGCGCCATCGTGAGAGAGGGGGCTGTGATTTGAGAATTTCAGCTGGGTTAAAGAACGCACTGCACATAGCTTGCATTTTTGTGTGAAATAAATTGAACACTGACTTTCTGTACTTGCGTATCGGACCTGCTTAACTTGGCCTTTTTAGAAGTTTTACTTACCTGGCTATTGTTCTGGGCATGGTAGGGCTCCCCCAACAAAAAGCATCTTCGGGCTTGCAGAGAGGCAGCTCGGAACTAGTATGAGGACGCCATGCTACAGTTTTGGAGCTCTGAAGCAGTAAGCAGAAAACGGAAGAAAGGAAGTGGACAGAAACTGAGGCAAGGTTCACAGCAGGACTGTTGACAAACAGGCTCACTCCGTGTGTGCTGAGAGTTCAGCGCGTCACAACACAGCATTTATGTCGGGGCCTGTCTAATAAGTGAAACGCTGTGTTTATGTAGGAGGGTGGTGGCCGGGCGGAAGCAGCAACGGTGGAAAGCAACCAGGGAAATGCTGCTATTGTATGGGAGGGCAATATTAAACAAGGAAGCGAGAGAGGAAACAGGGAGCTAGGAAGACATTTTAGGGAGGGAAGTGGGCAGGGTGGGCAGAGGAGGTGTGTGGGGCAGGGCAGAGGAAGGGGTGAGGTGAGGTGAAGCTCAGCTAAGTAAGGATGTGACATAGTGTGAAGAAAAGGGATGTAGCGCGTAAGAACATCTGATGGGGGGAGCGGGGGAGTGGGAGCCTTTGAAGTCTGATGCGAGGCACAGACAAATGCTGATGGGGGAGCGGGGGAGCGGCAGCCTTTGAAGTCTGATGCGAGGCACAGACAAATGGTGGTTTGTGACGTGGCTGGTTTGTGCACGCGCATAGATCACATGAACTGTGGCTAATCCACCGTTTTGGCAGACTTTTCGGACTGCTTACTAGAAATCTCGACAAACAAGCATTGCTAAAGCAATGCTTTAGGTCGAGACCTAAAAATCACCTTGCGTGGAGGGGCAGGGCCTTGGAGAGGGCGGGCCTCGTGCCAAGAATGTTTCTATTGGCCACTTCACCGAAACGCCTCTAAAAAAAAAAAAGTTTGCGGAGGCTGTTGCTGGTGTCCTGTGGTATTTTCTCACCCTTAAGTGGAAATCAGTTGTTCAAAACCTGGAGAAGTGGTTTCATGCTAATTTTCCCTGCCACCGAGTGATATCTACTCTTCACTATGTGAACGTATAACGCATCTGTAGCCTCTTAAATATGTCCACCTCCGCTTATTCGGACATGTACTCTTCCATCCATGCAAATCTTATCCCTCTTCTCTTCTCATAATATATACTTTTATCTTTGTGTCTCCAAAAGTCTACGCACCAAAGATCCCACCCACTCAAATTTAGAAAAGCTTTATTCGACAGGATATCATAAAAGCAATGCACAATACATCACAATACAATACACCATAAATAACACATAACAATACAAGTGCTTAAAAATTCAATATGTTCCTGTCGTTACTATACATGTTTAGCAAGATTCAATGTAATCAATTAAACATTACTACACAATTAAAACCAATTTAAAAAACATCCAGTAATTTACAAGCTAACATCATGTGCTTAAAAAAGTGTGAGAGCGTATAATCCAGGCCCATTTTAGGAATTTAACTACAGCTACCGCTATACAGGGTGTACAATCTGACTCTAATATCCTTAATGCTTCCATGTGCCTTCTGGTACCCAGGTTTAAACAAATGGGTTTTAACCATTTACGGCGTGGGGCATCATAACGGGGACACACAAAAAATAGATGTGTTATGGTCTCGACCAAACTATTACAATTATCACATTTATCATCTTTTGTTAGAGTCCATTTACAAGTAAAAACTTTTACAGGGAGTGACCCTACCCTGAACTGAAAATATAATTTGCAATTTAAGGGACACTCTATGATGTCCCAATATTCCTCACAAAGGGGACGCGATTTATAGTCTAGGAAGCGGCCAGTTAAGTTGGTGTTATTTTGACCTCTTTTGATTTTTACCCAGACCATTTCCCAGTATTTATCCCACCCACTCAATTGATTGGTTTCCTTTAAATACCTACCGGATATGGAGAGCCGTAAGAGTTATGTTGTAGGGAGAGGCCAAATTATGCCGTTAGAAAAAGCAATTTGTCTTGCGTAATGCAGCCCTTTTTGGAGTTATAGTACTTTATTATTTTGACATTTCATACATGTTAGCACTATTTAAGCAAAGGTTTTAACTAATTAGTACCAGTTTAGCATATAAATACAGCAATCAGCAACTGAAAGGTGAATGTTTTCAAAGGGCCTGCAAAAGCACGGCAACCTGTGTGACAGCTTTTTTTATTAACTTGTAATATGTTTATAGTAGAAGAAAAATATCAATAACATCAGCAGCAAATTATGCAGCAGGTGATTCTTTATGTGGCAAATGCGACAAATCCATAATTTTGCGGAAAGTGCAGAATCTCAAAATTCGAATGGCTCTGTCTATACTTGTACCAGTATCACATGGTTGGTATCCTGCTATAATGCAGATCCCACCATAAATCAAAATTACTGCTCAATATCCTTCGACGCTCCTTTTACGTTTCAACTAATATTTTTGATTTCTAATTATATGTCCTCCCTTTTGCTTTAGTTTTATGTATCCAAGATCTCTTAAATCCCAAGGTTCAATTAAAAATTGTGTTTTTCTACAGTTGCAGCGTTATCTCCTTAGTTATTCCACCACATGTGCTACATCTTAACAAACTTGTACTCCTGGCATTACTACCTTATATATGAGATAAAGTACCCCCTGACATACATTATAAGGATATTGCCATGCACCATGGAGTTCTGTGATCATAAAGGGGAACAAAGCTGAAGGCAGAGTTCCTTTATAAGGTCAGGGAACTCTGAGGTGACTTGCAATAATGTATGACGGGGGAACCCTTTTCTTCGTTTGCTGTGCTGACACCGGATCATAGAGGAACCACCACCCTTAAGGCTACCAAGCGGCCACTGAGACCGACCAACCTCGCCGGACCCGCTCCGCGGGTCCCGCAGCGCCTCGTGTCCCTGAGGAGGCTGACTGTGTGGGAGCGTGGAAGAGGAGGCGCGGGCAGGTGAGAGTGCCGGCGGGGCTGCGAGCACGCAGGCAGGGACTCCATTGTCCAGGAGCCCCTGCGCGCCCATTCAACACACCTGGGCTGCTCTCCCCGCTGGCCACACCCCCCTGTCCACTAACCAATAGCCACAAGGAATAGAGTTCATAGCTGCCCACTATCCCCGCTTCGCGGGAGCGCCGGGAGAAGCCCGGGACAAGGGCGGGACCGTCTGTGGCCTTCCGGGGCCGAAGGAGGCCGGGCAGGGCCAGCCCCTTAACACCTGTAGTTCAGTGGCCCGTGTCCTGCCATACGCTGGATATGGCGACAGAAGATTCCCATTTTTCCCATTGCCCTATTAAAGCCAGCTCTTTTCCTAGTTGTTGTCTGTTGTGTTACTTTGTTTGATATAGCGCCGGGACGCCCCTTTGCTGGGGCAGCTGCGCGCTCAAAAAATTTGATTAACATAACATAACAAGAGGAAACCCCGGGGAAAAAAGGTAGATTACGCAATGGGTCATTGGAGAACTATTTTCCGAAGAAGATTGAGGGTGAAAAGGATTCTATCCTAGCAGAGCGTAGGGCAGAGCGGCGTCGCTCAGTTGAGAGCATGAAACATAGACCCCTCACTGAGAGTTCTCTGCTTGAATTGACCCGGGAGGGAGGATCTGTAGACTTGACTGAGGACAACGCTAGTCAAGAAGGCGTTCCCCTATTGTTCCGTGATTTTGTTTCCACACCCTGTTTGCCTTTGGATAACATTATAATCGTTTCTCCTACCCCTAGTCCAAGTCGCGTCATTGTCACATCCAAACCCAGGAAACAGAAACCTAAGCTTTTTTTTGCGGCCCAGATCCACCGCCCACCACCTAGTAAAAAAAGGAGGAAACATAGGGTGGCACCAGGTAAAGCCAAAACCCCGCACATTGAGTTCGGTAAAGGGGCAAAAACCTCCATTTTAACTGAGATTACCCCAGCAGTTGGACAGGATTTTACACCAGCAGTAGCACCACCATTGGTTCACAGTCCAATTGAAGTAGCTACACAGGCGGTGGTACCTGATAGCAACACTAGAGCTACAGCAGCTGTTACTTCTCCTCCCCCCACATTGATAGGGAACTTGGAGTTTTTGTTGAGATCTCTCCTTTTACCTATTAATGAGTCCATTAAAAAGGTGGAAATCAGACTGACCATATTGGAAGCCGCCATAACTAGCATGGCCACTCTGACTAAAACCCAGGGGAGCGGGGTGGTCCATCTTAAACCCCCAATAAGGCCCCCTCCCACTTCAGTTAAAAAAAAAACACCCGCCCCAGCTCAGCAGGCCAAGCAAACTCTACAGTCCCAGGGTAGAGTTGACCCTTCCTCTCAAAATCCTCCGCCTCCAAAACAACCAAAGACACCAGAAATTGACTTGGGTGCTGCCCCAAATAAACCAATTTTAAAGGCCCCGACAAATAATAATCAGAAAGTCCACGGGGAAGGTAGAAATAATAGAATACCACAAAAAAAGGTCCCACAAGTGGAGATTCCCCCAGAAGCAGTGCCCTTTGTGGTGGTCTTGACTGGGGTCCCTCAGTTAGCAGAAAATAAGAAGGAGGGATATGTTGACCTCAAGAATAAAATTATTCATTGGTTGAGAACGTACAGGCCGATAGCGCCCAATATAGATGGGGACATAGTCCATGTTAGACGGATCAATTGGCTGGGGAGTAGAACTAAAAATATAGAGGGGGATGTAGTGGTGGTCAATTTTAGAGATCCTCGGGCTGTTGATTATATTTTAAACTGGCCAACAGGAAATGGGGAAACTTGTATCATCCCTCGGGCCTTAACATACTTTTATCCCAGGTCAGAGGTTACCCCTTTTAAATATCCAAATAAATTTCAATCCTATAGGCCTTCTCTTACCTTGCCGTACAATAATAATTACCCCCAGCATGGGCAACATTTTGCCTTGGTGCCTGACCAGCACCTTCCCTGGTCTACGGTCCCTTATAGACACACGATGAACCACGACTCCCGGATGAATCATCTGAGACCTTTCACCCCGCTGGACACTTACAATCGGTTTTCTCAGCTCTCTGGGCTGGAAGACTGCGATTGAAGTTCAGTGCCCGGGGGGGAGATAAGTGAACTCCCCGGGGAGGAGGCCTCACGACGACTCTGTGATAATATAGATACAGGGGAAGTTAGTCCACTTTCAGCTCAAACTGTTATTACCAACAATATTACTGAGGCTTCTATGTTTGCTAGGCCTCTGACTAGCATGGTTGGTTGTCCCGCAACCCCTATTCCCTTGGCACAGGAGGAGGGGAGCTGCATGACCATGGTGGATAATGAGGGTGTGAACGGGGAGGGATACACCATAGTGCCCAAAGGACGGCGGGTAATAAACCTCCTTTCTTGGAACATCGCGGGGCTAAAAAGGAAGTTAGAAATTCCAGAGTAGCACAAGTTCATTGAGAGGTTTGATGTTTGCCTCTTTCAGGAAACTTGGAGCCTATCACCGTTATACAAATCGGGGTATACCACCCATTTTTTGCCAGCAGTAAGCAAGGGAAAGGGTAGACCAGTGGGGGGCCTCATAGTCTGGATTAAAATAGAACTGGATTGGGTGGCCACACGCCATACCTTGGAGTGTAATGATATACTCCACCTCTCCTGTAGAGGAAAGTTGAAGGGTGGTAGGCTCGACCTTTTCAATGTTTACGCTAGAGGGGCGCCTGGGGACTCTGCTTCCTTGATTTTAACAGCTCTGGACTCCGCCTTAGCTAATTGCCCGTCATCAGCAAAAATCATCGTGGGGGGTGATTTTAACTGTACGTTTGAACCCCTCCTCGGAGATGACCCCTTGGGTATTGAAGAGGAGGATGCAAAATGGTCTATCCCAACCTTATCCCTGCCCCCCATTAGGAAATGGTCAGCTAGGGCAATCCAAATCAATGCACTGACTAGGGACCACAAGTTAAGAGCCCTCAACGGCAGGACTATATCCGATCAGGCAGGGGCATTGACCTTCAATAGACTTTCTGGGCCGTCCCGAATTGACTACATCCTAATGGATGTTAGTTTTTGGGCAGACCTTATTGACATGGAGGTCCTCCCAAGTCAGGATAGCGACCACAATTCCCTGTGTTGCAAGTTTAACTGGGGTACCCTTAAAGATAGGAGGTCGAATGCCACCTTAAAAACAACTAAAGAGGTTATCCCATATAACAACAATCGAAGATTGAAATGGGATAAGGCAAAACTTAAGGAGGATGATTTAGGGGCCATTAAATCTCTGGTAGAGGGCTTGTCTTCTGATTTGGAGGTTTGGGTCGGTGAAAAACAGATTAGCAGGCTTCCATACCCCTCCCTTGACTCAGTTTATAAACCCACAATAGATCATGTTGGTCATTTTTTTACCTCGAACGGGAAAAGCAATAGGGCTACTATCACACCCCCCACTTTAACAAACCTTGGTATACAGATCAGTGTAAGGGCAAAAGAAAACATTTGACAAAAGCCTTGATTTCTGGGGATCCTTTGCTGGTTAGAGCGGCCAGGAAGGATTACCTAAAAGTATTATCACTGGCCAAACGCGAGTGGGAGGAACAGCATTGGCAGGACCTATCCAATGCTGTGAGTAGTAGGAACCCGAACCTTTTTTGGGATCTGATCAATAGAACTAGGCAGAGGAAATCGCAACCATTGGCTGTACACATAACTAGTCAGCAATGGTTTGATAATTTCTCATCCCTATATGGAGGCATTGATGAAACAGCCAGCCCTGGGGCAGATAGTTTGGGTGACGGGGATTCCCTAGGGGTGGACGACCTCCCATTTACAACTACTGAGGTAGTGTTGGCGATCAGACATCTGACCCCCAAGAAAGCAGCTGGGCAGGATGGGATTCCTGGAGACCTGTTGCTAGCGGAGCCACTAGCTTGGGCCAAATTAATAGCTATAATAATGAATTTGATTATCAGGGGTCATCAGGTGCCAGATTCTTGGAAGGGGGCAGAGGTAGTAACCGTGTTCAAGAAGGGGGCAAGAGATGACCCTGCGAACTACAGACCTATCAGTCTGATAGATATAATTCAGAAAGTGGTTGGCAGGGTCATCATTTCAAGAGTAGGAGATTGGATGGAGGAGGCCAGTATCCTTTCCCACCTACAAGCGGGTTTTAGAAGAAAGGTAGGCACGATGGACCAGGTCTTTCGCTTTTTTGCTATCTATTGGAAGGCAGTTACCATCAAGAAAGGCAGTTTATATATGGCCTTCATAGATCTCAAAACGGCTTTCGACCTGGTCCCCCGTGCAAAATTATGGGAAATCCTAGGTGAGATGGGATTTCCCAGTGGACTCCTGAACCTAATCGTAAAGCTCCACAAGGGGAATTACGCGAGGGTCAGATGGGGATCCCAGGGACAGCTAACAGATAGGGTCCCTGTGAGGAGAGGAGTACGCCAGGGCTGTGTTATGGCCCCGACCCTTTTCTCCCTATTCGTGAATGGAGTGGTGGACCATCTGAAGGGGGAGGAGGCGGATGCCCCATCCCTGGCGGGGGAAAGAATCCCCACCTTACTCTTCGCCGACGACACCTTATTAATCTCCAAATCCCCAGCGGGTTTGCAAAAACTCTTGAACCGGTTTAGCTCCTTCTGTACCATCCGAGGCTTAACCATCAATACCTCGAAAACTAAATTGATGGCACTTTCCCCCTCTAAAAGATTCAAAAATAACTTCTTGCTTAATGGTGTCCCTCTGGAGTTGGTCGAGTCTTTTGACTACCTTGGTGTTCGGATAAACAGTCGCATGACCTGGAGGGACCATTTGGCAAAAATGCTACTCAGTCACCAAAGAGTATCTGGGGTGACTTTGAGGGAGCTCCGTGAATCATGTAGCAAACCTGTCTCCCCGGCTATGGCCATCTATGAGGGTCAGATTCTCCCTGCGGCACTATATGGCTCCGAACTCTGGGGGTTTGAAAATGTCTCAGAGCTATCGACAGCGGAAAACAATTTTCTAAGGAAGGTGGTGGCTCTTCCCACTTCCACCCCACTGATCCCCCTGAGACTAGATTTGGGCAGAAGAGCACTAAAGGACTTGATAAGGTTACGCTCGCTGCTTTTTTGGACTCGTTTAAGAAGAACTGAGGAGCTTGCAAAATATGCTGAAGGGCTGGACGATCTTCTTTTACTGGATACGGGTAACAAAATAGGATGGTTGAATAAATTGAAAGACCTGGCTCTTAACCTGGGGCTAAGAGATGCATGGGAGTCACAATCGCCGCCACCCAAGGAAGTGATCAAAAAGCTATATTGGGACTGGGTACAGAGTAATGCGCTGAGGGTCACGGATGGGGGCTCACTCACGGACCAATTTTTGTTATTTAAATGTGTGAGAAAATTGGAGCCCCTTCTTGACCTGATAACCAAACCTTTAGATCGAGCACTATATCTAAAACTGCGTTATGGGACGCTTCCGGTGCATGATTTCACGGTGAGGTGGTCAAACTCTGGTGCCCCCCTGCGCTCATGCCCTGGTTGTGTAGCACCAAAGGAGTCTGTGGCCCACCTATTTTTTGCCTGCCCAGCTTACAAAGGGGCACGGAAATTGTGGTTGAAACCTGTTTGCAGGGAACTGGGGTTGAGGTGCCATAGCCAGGCACTTCGTGTACTTTCTACGGACTCTTCATCTTCCATCATGATCTGCGGGGTGGCAAAATTCTTGGGTAGTGCGTGGATGACGCGCACCCGTTTACTGAAATTGCATTCGGGAGGACCTACGGTCTGATGCTGTATCCGCTGGTAGCAAACTTGTGACTGTGGTGTACTTCTTCCTTTTATTGTATTTTATTCGTATTTTAATAATTTTCTGGAGAAATTGGAAATGTATATTGCATATGTATTCTTTTATGGTGATTAATTTGCCGAATAATGATATTGAATTGATATTGCCATGCACCATGGAGTTCTGTGATCATAAAGGGGAACAAAGCTGAAGGCAGAGTTCCTTTATAAGGTCAGGGAACTCTGAGGTGACTTGCAATAATGTATGACGGGGGTACTTTATTCCCTATAATACATGGTCATGCCATAACCCTTCCCACAAACTACTTAAATCCTTGGTATGGTGCTCTTTCATATAAAAGAAATTGGATGTTGAAAAACTTGAAGAATACAATTTGAATCTCTAGTGCAAAATTGACCACACCAAAAAGTAGTTACATATTTGTTGCAAAAAGATATTAGAATCAGTTTAATACAAGTCAGATTTAAATAAAAATCGTGGAAGCTCAAAATGTGTAGGAACATGCAGAGAGATTCTATATTATCTTGAATTACTTAAAGTGTGAACAATTAAACATGTTACCCTACTTATCACCTTTCTGCTTATAACTGTTCATCTAGAAAAGCTGAGCAGAAGAAGGGAACACCACGCTGGCTCTGGCAGCACGCATTGTCATGTCAAAACACAAGTTTAAGAAGTTATTACTTGTGTATTTCTTCTGTGCACTGTAATCCTCTCTACTTTTGTAATCCGGGCCCAGTGTTGTACTGTAATGCATTTGCCCTTTTATGCTTCCAGTCAACTTTGGTTGCCTTTATGTTTTTTTTCCTCTTAACTTTCTCCTGTATAGGACTCCGGAGAGTGGTTGGGTGGATGTCGCACTTTACAAAACAAAAAATAGATAATAATTCATCTGAAAACATATGCATCGCCTCCTTCTCTTCAATATCGCGTATTTTCTAAAATGTAAAGCTCCCTGTTCCCCATCTCATCTGTAACGTTGTGCTACACAGGAGCTGTAAAAAATAAAATAGGTGAGGAGATGTGGCCTTGTGGCCAGTGCGGTCCAGTCATGCCAATCTGGTGATTCTGGTCAAAATACCTTAATCTCCCAATACCTAACAAAAATAAAATTAATTTAGCAAAAATGAATCGGGCCTTGTATAACATAATCTGCTGCTTGTGTAAAGCGTCCCAGTGCCCAGAGGTCGAGTACGGATTTGAAACTGCAAAAAATGAAATAAATCATTAAATAAAATAAAGACGGGATGGAAGCAGCAGAGGAGATGGGCCTGGGGTCTTTTTCTCTACAAATGTGTGGTATGTGCCCTTCCCCCTCATTTTCGGTTGATAGTTCATGGCCTTCCAGCCCTTCCCCCTGCCCCCCCCACGGAGTTCACACACATTGGTTCCTATGTAAATGTTTCAGAGAGACGGGGAGCAGGACCCCTGGAAGGAAAGTAATTGTGGGCCCTTTTGTCTCTCCACAGCTGCTGCAGATAGAAAGGGTGGGGGGGCTGAACGTGTTGGGGGACGAGCATTGTGTGCTTTAATTACCCCCACTCGCTTTTCCTGCCCCCTCCTAGTGGGCAGTGGGTGCCGCTGGGGGCAGCAGATGGGGAAAGGGGTGGGAATATAACCCCACTTCCGTGCTATCTATCCCTGGTTCCAGCCTCAGAACAAACTTCCGTCGGTGTGACTGCGTTCTTCCGGCAGGCTGATAAATGACGCAGTAAATAACCTTTCGATTGGAAACGCTGTTCAACCAATCAAAAGAGACACGAAACAGAGTGTGCAAGCGTGCGTCCTCGAGTATTGTGTACGTGGGGATTAACATTACATGAAAGGACACAGAACGGACTAAAAGATACCCAGACAGCTATTAGGAGAGCTACGGTAAATGCCAATGTTTGTGGTAACTCTTATCTATCACCGAACATCGGAATGCCGGTTACTCGCCGGTAATATTCCTTACTCAGAGTCGAGGTTGTCCCGTTTCATTCCTGGGCTCATGGGAAGGGAAAACAGACAAGGAAGTCATTGTCACTGCAGCACCCGCTTCCACTGCGCTAATCTCCAGGTCACAGGAGTTGACATTTCCAAAGAGGATGCTGGGATAATCCTGGGACAGGCGGATTCTGCTGAGGCACGTACCAAATTGTGCCCCCCACAGTGTTGGATTTTATCAATTGCAATACATATTGCGCTCCAATATCCCACCCTCCTGGGGCACTTGTAACCTGTAGTCGGGCCGAGGAACAATACACAGTAAAAGTATGCAACAGGTGACGTCATTAACACAATTACACCGTGTGATGGGTGGTGCTATGTGCTGCACAGTGATAGATCTTGCATTTATTTATTTGAGATTTTTTTTTATAGTTCAGACTACATCGAAGCCAATACTGTTATATGTGGAGTGGGGCTAGACCACATATAAATAAATAAAGCACTTGGTAGATTACATTATTTGACTCAATCGCACAGATAACACCTTTCACTGTGAACTTGTTAGACCAATAAGGCAACACAACCTCCATATCATATATACTTTGATAGGAGTTTAAAACGGCCACCAAGGGGTGGCGGAAGAACGTCGTAGCACTTGATATATAACTTTTTTTTATTTTAATCCGCACTTTATATCACTTCTTTGCCTTGAAATCAAAGTTCTTCCTTTAACTTCACTATGTCTCGACTACTTAAAAACAAAACACACGATCTGTCCTGAGAAGTCCCTCATGGACACTCCTGCCCTTGTCGTGTCTGGTTCGCTCGCGCCACTTTTTGTGGTGTGCAGAATGGCTCCCCAAGGGGCCGGACAAAAGCAATTATAGTGACCGCTTTAATCTGCCGGTGACGCTTTCCAAGTCTCAGACTGAAGGCGCCCGATGGGACGTGACCAGTCACCAGCCCCGGCCTTTATCCTGCCAGAACGTGTCTGATCCTGTCCAGGCCGGTCTCTGTGGGGGTAGGATCCAATGGGAAGGTTTATTTGTCATTGTATTTTCCATTGTCATTGGTAGCTGGGTGCTTGTTTCATTTAGTTTGGTTTTCCTGTAGCGCAGACATTATCTAAAACGGTGTTAGAGCGCTTTGAAGCGAGTATATGGGAAATGTTATATTAGACACTTAAATAAAATACAGCGGTCATATAAGGGCAAGCACCCGAGTGCTCTGTAGGGTCAGCGCCGCTGCCCTGGACAGGATAGGACGCAAAGAATTTACTTCAGAAACCCATAACGATGCGAAGGTTAAGCAGGGCACAAGTCCTAAACAAGCATTTGCAATGCAATCTGCCTCGCCTTTGGGACCTCATATATGTATTTAGCTATGCAGCACATTAGCCTGGGTGCTGAAACATCTACTGTTCTTTAACATGGAGGGAAAGTAAGCACTGAACAGCGTGACACGCCAGGTATGGGAACACATGTAGGGAAATATTGCCTTTCAGCGGGAAAAGGTATAGTCCAAAGCTCTGTTCGGGCAATGAGTACATCACAGACCGTGTGGGGGGGGGGTAAAA
The DNA here is from genome assembly GCF_964261635.1 of Lissotriton helveticus. Lineage (NCBI taxonomy): Eukaryota > Metazoa > Chordata > Amphibia > Caudata > Salamandridae > Lissotriton > Lissotriton helveticus. Next base: position 541,489,284 of record NC_136072.1, on the reverse strand, counting down.
GGTTGCTTTATTTGCAACAGGCAAGCAACTTACGACAATTTACAATAATGTTGATAAGGCCTAACTAATACAAATCAATTCTAACACCCCCGCCACCCCTAATTGATTCCCCACAAACTTTTCCCCATATAGAACCTCGTCCCCAACTCCTTAGTTTCGCCACCTGCCTACCCCCTGCCTCAATCCTCTGTCATCTGTTTTCCCTCTGTCCTAAGCAATTCTAACTGCCCCAACACTTCCTGCCTGCCTCAATCTCGTCCAAATCTCCCTGCTTAACAAACTACTCCAAAAATGTAAAAATCTTTAAGAAAATTTTCCTGTGCGACTGCTAAAACTATAATCAACTAGTCAGTCAAAACAAACTTTATTTGGTTTGTTACAACCATAAAAGTACAATTTACATCTTATCTGACTAAAAAGAATAAAATGAAAACAGCGACAGATACATAGCATGGCGGTATCAATAAACATATTCCTTCTTGGTATACATATGAGTACTATCATTTTTTTTAAAACAGAGTATTATAACAATTAAATTAATAAAATCACTTAATTCATACATACAACACCTCCTAAAACATGCAGCACTTGCTATTTATACACTAATTGTTTCAGACTTATTTAATATCGAGGACTTATATAATTAGATCTTACTCTGTGCAGTTGAGGAACGCCTTAACTTTTTTCATATATTTTCCCCAAGGCACAGGCTATATCTAAGTTCCCAATTTCCATCAACAATTTAGCGGCTTGCATCCTGTTTGTAATATTATACTTTTTAAAAATCGGGCATAAAAATACCTTTCGTATATCTAAAAACCACAAACAATCCAGTAAAATGTGAGTAATATTGCAGGTGGTACCTAAAGTGCAAGTGCAATTCCCATTACATCCCATCATTTGATTTCGAGCTCCATTATTAGCGAAACATGGATTTATTCCAATTCTCATTCTTAGGACTTCCCGCCTTAGGCTATGACTTGGTAGCCGATCTACATAGGGAAAATGTTGGTCAAGCTCCCAGGCTGATGTCATATGGGCTACCGAGCATTTTTGTGAGAGGTACTCCCGGTCATAAGTACGGGACATATCGGTTCCTTGAAGCCTTAGTTCTTTCTTACCTATTGTTATATGGTCTTGTAGCGGGCAGACCTTCAATTCGAGCACCCTGTAGGCATTCCTTATTGATACTCTAGACTCTTTTGCCCAGGGTAGCTCACTCGTGATAATTTCCTTTTTGGCCCACTGGGAAATTTTGAGTGACTCTTCATCTCCCAATCGCTGCCAAAATCGTACAAGGGCCATACAGGCGGTTATCGCCCACGAGGTAATTCCCAGCTCAATTCTTGCCGCATGTACCATAGAAGATTTAGGCAGTGCGAATAGGCTTTTTAATATATTTCCCTCCTCTCTATCCCAGGAGGTCTTACCGCTTAGGAAAATGACTTCGGCTCCATACAAGAATTGAGGGGGCACCATTGCTTGATAGGCTTTCAGGACCGGTCTATCCGACATTTCTCCATAGATATTATTGAATTTTTTTAAGCCACTCGCGGACGATAATGCCCTCATTTTTAATGCTTGTATATGAGTATGCCATTTCAGGGTACCAGAGAACCACATTCCCAGATATCTATAATCGGCTACCCTCTCAAGCAATACTGTGCCCAAGTACCAAGAGAACTTTGTTTTCCTCCTACCAAAGCAAACAATTTTTGTTTTCTCCATGTTCACTACTAATTTTTTGCTAATACAGTATTCTTTAAATCGATTGAATTTTCTTTGGAGCCCTATCTCTGTCTGATCCATGATTACCAGATCATCCGCATAGAGGAGGCATGATATCTGGTTTCCTCCCAATTTTGGGTTTGTCCCTCTAATCTCTCTTAATTTTAGGGGTAGGTCTGCTAAAAACAGAGAGAATAATAAGGGGGCAAGTACACACCCCTGCCTTAGACCGTTCCCAATTGGGATTTTCTTTGTCAATCCTCCCTCCTTATCCAGAATTATCTGTGCCCAGTTTTCAGTATGCAGTGCTTGGATTAGGGCCAGCAGGTCACCCGGTATTTCATACCCTACCAGTGTTGACCACAGTTGCTCTCTGTCCACCAGATCGAAAGCTGCACGGAAGTCCACGAAACAGCAGAATAATTTCCCCCCCTGATCGATCGACTTCCGTGCAATGGACCAAAGAGCAAAACAGTGGTCAACCGTTGAGTGGCCTTCCTTGAACCCACCCTGATCTGGTGGTACTATCTGTTTATCATCCACCCAATCCTTTAATAAACTCAAAATTGCTTTAGCAAAGACCTTTTCGCCTATATCCAATAGGTTTATTAGGCGATAGTTCTTTGGGGAGTTTACATCGCCTTTTTTATGTATAGGCCTGACGATTCCCCCTTTCCAATTATCTGGAATCTTGCCTGTTTTTAGGATCTCTTGGAACATATTAGAAAGAAACTCAGCCCACCAATCTATGTTCGTTTTTATTATAATTGCTGGTAAATTGTCGGGACTTGCGGCCCGTGTTAAATTTAACCTCTTAATTATACCTCTAATGGCTTCTGGGGAGAAGTGTACTTTTGTTTCTTCCCTTATTTCAGGCCAATAGCTGGCCATTCTTCCCTCCCTGTCTGTCCATATGCCATAGATTTCTTCCAAGTAGGTCACCCACTTGTCCTCTGGTACTGAGCAGTGTAGAGTTCCTAAGACCTTCCCTGTACATTCCTGAACTAACTTCCAAAAGCCTCTCACATTCTTTTCTTCAATTGTCTCAAGTAAATTCCCCCAACATTTATCCTTAAAGGTTCTTTTTTTATCTCTAATAGTGGCCTTATATTTTATTTTTAGTTTCTTAAGTTCTATTACCGCTTCATCACTATAGTTAGCTCTTAGGCGTCTCTCCTGTTTTCTAATACTGGCCTTTCCCTTCCGGCATTCATCATCGAACCAATGGTTAGTACTACTGGGGTATGATTTCGCATTATTTACTAATTTATGTTTACCATGCTTTAATTTTATCCTGAGGCAATCAACCATATCCCTTATTGTATCCTCATACCAGGTTATGCCCTCCTCTGGTGCTAGGTTATCTAAGTTCACGGTTAACTGGTGTGCACTCAGTTTTTTTATGTATTCATCGGTAATTCTCGTAGTTAGTCGCTTAGGGTATTCTACCTCTACTGGTAGCACTTTTTGTCTATGTGGAGAACTATTTACCAGAAGTTCTATCTGCAGTGGGTAATGATCACTACCCTCCAGCCTAAGAATTTCAAATTGTGTGATTAGATAAAAGTTCCAGGCCTGTATGAATGCATAATCTATTGGGCACATCTGATGCCCTACTTTAAAGGTACGATTCGCAGGCCGGTCTGCTTCCTTTCTTCCATTTACGCAGACCAGACCCATGGCCCCCAACAGTTGCCCAAGCTCATCATCTTGGGTTGAGATCTCACAGCTGGGGAAATGTGCCAACTCTATTTTGTATACTCCTAGCATATCCCTCAGCCAAGGGTCCGTTTTAATGGGATTTAATCTATGGTTGAAGTCCCCCAGTATCAATAGCACATCTCTTGGTTAGTAATCACATAGGTATTCCAGGTCTGATTTTAAACATTCCAGGTCAGTCCTATATTCGTTCGTTTTACCTTTCTGTATGTACACATTGATAATGCATAGATTTTCGAACCCGATCATGTTGTTTAGGATGCACACCCTACTACCCAAAGCCCAATTACACTTGAGTTCTAGGGGTTCCATGTCTTTAGCTATCCATGTTGAGACCAGCGTCATCTGGCCGCCAGAGGGTCTACCTGATAAGTTCTTTTTTGCAGGTTTTACGTGGTGAGTGAAGCCTTCCGTTACAGGGGTTTCGTCGCACAGCCAAGTTTCCTGGAAGCATACAATGTCATTTTTCTTCAGGGTGTTTTTAAAATCTTCCTGTGGCCTTATTCTATTGTATCCGTTTACATTCCAGGACAGGATGGATAGGCTGTGCAACGACCCTTCTTCCTAATCAATGTTGCTCATGTAACCGTCTTCCTCACCATTCGTATATGCCAGTTCTCTATATCTATTCCCAGCAAGGACATCTTCCCCATCCCACCTCTGATCTTTTGGTTTTATCGTAATTTCTAGGACATCTTGTTTGCCTCTCCCCAGACTAATCATTTTTATTTGTCTTTCTCCTAGGGCTGCATGGTTTCTAAGGAAAGAGTTCCCTATTTTGTTCTGTAACACCTCCTCCCTTTTTACTATTCTAATTCCTTCCCAAAGCATCTCGGGCTCTGCCTTTTCTATTGCATCTTTTATTAAGGCTGAGTGGAGTAGGACCTTTGTTATTTCCTCCCCCTTGCTATTCGCCATAAACCCAACTTCTTTTAGGTCAGCAGTACTGACATATCTTAGGCTGGGGCACATTGCAAAAGACGATAGGAGCTGTGAGCGATTTAAGGGGTTTAATTTCCTAGTTCTTTTCCCCCCTTTTTCCTGTCCTATTGGCTCTACAAAAACCCAATTGTCTGTATGCAAGTCTAGCTGCCGATGTTGTGCTGTTCCCTCTGGCATCTCTCCCCTTCTGTGCCTACTTGCTTCTTCCCTTTCTCTGGCTCTAGCCCCCTTTCCCTGGTTTTGGTTTGTGGGCTCTACCCCTACAGGCGTGTCCAGCCCCCAATCTACTGTTGTGCCCTCCTTTGTCCCAGATTGGGTCCTCATGGTAGCCTTTTCACCTTTTCCCAATCTGTTCCTTATTATCCTCCTACTTTGATCGTCGGGGCTATTGCTACTTGGTCCTGTTTCATCGAAGTTTAGTTTTTTGGTTCCTTGCCTTCGCTCCTTGTCCATTGTCTTCTGAGCTGGAGGGGTCCCCCTCCCATACACCTGTTGCTTTGCAGGGCGGCAGTTAGCTGTGGCCTTTCTCCCCCTCCTTTGCTTGATTGTTTTTTGCATTCTATAACTTCTTCCCCCATACCTTTTTATTATCATTGGGCAGTAGGATATATATTCTGTGGGTACATCCTCTGAGTGGCTACTAGCCCTTCTCCCTACTTCCCCACTTTCCGCTATATTCTCCTCCTGGCCTTCTACTGGCCTTACTAGTGCGGGCATCATGTTTTTAATCTGTACCAGCTCTCCAATTATATCCTTGTATTGGTCACCTTGTCTTTTTATAATATCGTTATTTAGGACTGAGACCTCAAGAATGCCTTGCAATGTCTTCTGAAGCATTAACATAACCTCAAGCATGGATAAGCTGGTGGACCCAGTCACCTCCAAACTACATAAAGGCACTCCTGATGCATCGAGACCAATAACATTTGGGCTCACTGGTCTTTGATGTCCATTAAAACTAGCTTCCCTTCCAACCGAATTCCCTTTACTCAAGGGGTTGCTAGTGTCTGTATTGCCTTCATTCACCACCTCTTCTCCTATGTCCTGGGTGAATAGTGACAGACACATCCTTGGTGAGGAGGACAGACGAGGTTCCAATGGTAACTCAGCAATATTGAAGTCAGACTGGTTTAGTGCTTCCGTGCTAAATTCTGCCGAGTCTTCGATGGTTTGCGGGGACTGTAAAACGCTTGTCGCCTTACTTGCCATCTCTTTTCCTTTAAAATGTTTCCCGATGAAGTCCTTAATGGATTTCGATACCGCCGACCCCCCTTTTGCGCCAGCTGACTTGGAAGATGTAGGCGCTGGAAGTGGAGTTGGGCTTGGGGGTGACATTTCTCCATTATCCATTACTCCATTAGCCATTACTCTGCTATTGGTTGGTGTTGCCATGTCTTTGTTTGCATCGTCCAAATTTTTCGATACGTTGATCACATCCACCATTCCGGATTTATTTCCTACTTTTTTAGAGTTTTTCTGGACCTTACGTGGTTTGGTTTTCCCTAAGGCCATTTGTCTTTTCAAATTCTTCTTTACTTCGTGGCAGAGAATGCAAGGGAGTTTTGTTACACAAGGAGGTTTCTGCCGCTTAATGGGTGTGCACTCACCCCCAGTTAACTTCCCTTAATTGTTTAACTGTTGCAAAAATAAAAAATCAGATTAGGGGTTGTCCCTTTCACTTACCTCCGTTTCTGTAAGCCCGCACTCCTTCCTCACCTCACGAATTTCAGGCTCTTCTGTAGATTTCTGTGGCCGTATTTAGTGGCAGTAATCTCCTCTCCTAGGCATTAATGGGTTTCCTTCTGCCACCACAGCCTCTCAAATGTATACGCTTAATGGGCTACTCTCCGAGCAGTCCTTGTAATGCTGTCTCGGAATTTTCTAGCCCAGGCTCTGCCCCTCGTGCGATAGATCTTTCTTTGGCACTTAGCACGCTACTCTAGGCAGGGCACCGGTCCTGAGACTGTGGGCCCCCCACGGGGAGGGGGCGTGGGGGGGGGGGTGCAGGCCCTCTGCCTCCGCTGCCTCCGCTGCCCCCGCTGCCCACATGGCACAGCTTCGATAGTTGCCGCTGCACATTAAAGAAGTGAAGTCCGGTATTCAATTTCGTGGAGGCGCGGTAGGAACGGCCGTGAATGCGGCTGGCGGCGGCTGACGTTCTTCGCAAGAAGCGGAAGTCAAGCGTCAGGCGTTGAGCGTCGGGCGCGTCGGGAAGTTCTGAGGTGGGCGGTCCGGAGTGCCCTTGTTGAGGGTACTGTTCAAGCCTTTCAGTAGCTCTGTAGACGAAGGGTTTTAGGGTTATTATTAATTTACCCAAAGGATCCTTCTGACGCCACTCATCAATGTTTTGGGGCAAGAGTAGGACCTTTTAAACTAGGAGAATGCCGCTGCTAGCGCCGATTCTCTCCTTACCTCCTCGTGTCAGTTCATACGTCACCTCTGGGTTTCTTGGCCGGAAATGATACTAACTTAAAGGGAGGGTGGGAGTGCCAGCGAAGAAAAAACATTCCGCCTACCTCAGCTCGAACCCTTCAACTGAAGGAAAGAATGTGGCGTTCGAAAATCGCTGCGTTCTAAAGCAGGCGCCTCACCTGCTTTACAGCTGCTGCCTGGGCCGTACCATTGGCCCGAAGCCGCCCGGGGGTGGATATTCTTCGAATGCCACCCCCAGGAGCCCCCATCGGGCAATGAGTACATCACAGATCGTATGGGGGTAAAAGGTCGCTTTATTTGCATCAGGCAAGCAGCTTACGACAATTTATAATAATTTTGATAAGGCCTAACTAATACAAATGAAGTCTAACACCCCCGATGCCCCTATTTGATTCCCCACAAACTTTTTTCCATATTGAACCTCGTCCCCAACCCCTGAGTTTTGCCATCTGCCTACCTTCTGCCTCATTCCTCTGTCATCTGTTTTCCCTCTGTCCTAAGCTATTCTGACTGCCCCAACCCTTCATGCCTGCCTCAATCTCGGTCAAATCTGCCACCAGCAAATAACCCTGTACAGGTGTTCTTCCTGTCCCCCTCTTAAGCTTTTATTAGGGTAACATACCAATTTTGAATAAAATACAAAAAAAACAATTAGTAAAATAAAAGGATTGAATTTGATCAACATAAACAATTTTTTGTTCACACTGTCGCTTAACAGTTAAAACAAATATACCACCAGCTCATAGATAGCGGTTAAGAAAAAAGATTTGAGAAGAAACTATTGCTGAAACAGCCCTTTTAGCACCAAGTATTCAACCCCAGCATATCAGACAGCCTCTCCTTAATGTTCAGTAAATATAATTAATTCGCTATGAATGAATGATGAACGGGGCGTGTCTTGGCCACCGGCGGAAATAGACGTGTGAGCTCCGTGCTCCGTACCTGCCTTCCCCGATTATCCTGCTTTACTTTCTCCTGCTGGCCCTAATGGACTGGGATTGACCACATCCCCAGCCGCGGACATTGAAGTTCGGCCCGGAGCGGTGAGACCGGCCCAGCGGCAGTGCAAAGACGCGCCGCGTCCGAGATCTTGCGGGCGGCGACGGCCATCTTCTGCGGCCTGTGCGCCCTGCTTCATCCCCGGCCTCAATTAATCGGGTGGCCGCCTTGCGGTGAGGGCCGGCCGGTCGCCGGCGAGGGTCGGGACCCCGGCTTCACGACCGATCGACGGCGGCGGCAGATGGGCCGACCTAGTGTGGAGCTGATGCGGTGCCCAGTCGAGTGTGCCCACAGGTGAGGGGACTGAGTGCCTCCTGTGGCTGCGGAGGCCTGGCGGACGCGGCACCAGAGGGACTCCCTGCTCGAGCTCTGGGGACTGTGGGCGGCCCTGGTCCTGCCTGGCGCTGCGGTGACTCAGCGGGGGTGCTCTGCTCGCACTGGGCGATTGAACTGTGGCGCTGGTGTGCCCTGCCGACTGCGGAGGGCCTGTGGGGTAGGCGCTGCGGGCCCCTGAAGCGGCCGCGACCTGCGGAGACTTGCCGGTTGCTGCTGGGGCCCTGACGGAGTGCCCGAGAACCTGGCGGGGCCTGATCCCGAGAGCAGTTATTTACCGGCGTGCAGGGGCACTGACCCCCCCTGGCTGGGGCCGTAGCCGTCTACCACTGGCGTTGCCGCGCTGCGGCGGACGCACCTGCCACCACGCGCCTGATCGCCTGCTCATCGGTCCGAGAGGGCGGCTCGACATCGGGGCCTACTAGCGGACGCCTGCCCTGGGCTGAGCGGCACGCCCGACCAGTGCTGGGAGTGGGGTGCTGGACCCGGGGACCCACAGCGGTGCTGCCACGTGCGCGACCAGGGGAGCGGACCTTGGTTTGCAGGATTGTGTTCTGACCCGCCAGCTCAACGTAGACTCCTGGTAGATCTGACTGAAGGAGCGCCCAGCACCTGCTGACCGAGGGCTGGGACCGGCTGCCACCATGGGGAAGCGCCTGAAACCTCCTCCTGACCCTGCGGAGGACTCGGTGAGCGGTCAGGACTCTGCCCTGTCCGGTGGGTCGACGGCGGGCCTGCTGCAGAGCCAACTGGATCAGATCTTGAAAGCCATCACTGACACCAGAGAGGCCTTGCATCACGACATCACTCAGGTATCCACAAATTTGGGGCTCCTGCTGGCAGACCACAGCAAACTGGCAGACCGGGTCAAACAAGCTGAAGTTCGGCTAGACACACTGGAACACACTGTCAAGGCGTCTGAGGCTTCTCTGGGTGAACTGCAGCAACGGGTGCACTTGCTTGAGCAGAGGGCAGAGGATGCGGAGGGACGCAATCGCCGCAATAATATACGCGTGGTGGGCCTACCTGAAAAAATTGAAGGTTCTGACATGTTGGGCTATCTTGAAACCTGGCTGTGTGACGTGGTTGTCCCGGAGGGTCTAACACCGTTTTACACCCTGGAGCGCGCTCACCGGGTGCCGGCCCGGCCTCCTGCTGCTGGTCGGCCGCCTCGGCCGGTGGTGGCGCGCCTGTTACACTACAGGGACCGGGATATTATCCTACAGAAGGCGCGAGCACTGGGGCCCTACCAAGTGGACAATGCCCGTGTTTCCATCTACCCGGATTATTCCCTTGAGGTTCAGAGGCTGCGTTCCACCTTCCTGGCGGTTAAGAAGGCTCTCCGTGAAGAGGGTATCCGTTACTCTCTCTTGTTCCCGGCCTGCCTGCGGATCATGATGGAGGGCAAATCCTCCTTCTACAATTCTCCTGACGAAGTGTGGGACTGGCTGGAACTGTACAGGGCCAGTGCGGATGCTCATCTGACATCTGGGGAGCCGCGGAGTGCCGCACCGAGACCTAGGCGGAACAGGAGAACCAGGAGACGACCACCGACTGCTCGGACCCCCCTCCATATCACAGACTGAGCTGGAACGCAAAGAGGCCCTCCGGGCGGTCTCTACCATTTCCAAGACAGTGGAGTCGACATCGGCGATGGAGTTAGGCTCCCGTAGGGGCTCTGAGGATGGGACGTCGGAAGGTTCGGGCGGTGGCGGCCCCGCGCCACCTCATGTCACTCCTGGGACTGCAGATGGCTTGCTAGACGAATGACCCTTGTGCCCCCCGCAGAAGTGGTATTGTATATGCTGATGTGTTCCTGTTATGTGCTAGGGGAGGAGGCATATACCCCGGGCTGGCAGGGAGTTGTTGGGCGGCTGCCTCGTACACTTCATGGCTTCTGCCACTGACGCGGTGGGGATGTGGGACGCCTAGGAAATACTGGGGGAGGCCGGACTAGCGGCATGTGTAGCTCACGGTCTGTTGGAAGTGGTGCCGAACTCCCCCCGATCTCACACCTATTGTGAGACTCTGGTAGTTGCCAGAGACTGTTCTTATTGGGACTTTTGCATTTGGATGGGTTTCTACAGTTTGGGGCCTATTCTGGGGATGGGTGGGACACGAGTTTGTTGGGTGGTCTTAGGACTCAGGTTTTTTGGGTGTTGTCAGTGTGCCTGGAGTTTTTTCTTTACTCAGAACTGTACTTGCTATTGTGAATGGGGACCTTACCTGAGCTGAAGTGTGTGACCTGGAATGTGCGGGGACTGAATTCCATGCTGAAACGTCACAAGGTGCATGCCTATCTTGTTCGCAGGGGAATCCAGGTAGCGTTCCTGCAGGAAACACATGTTGACCAGATGGAGGGGCGGGCTCTGCAGCGCAGGTGGCGGGGGCAGTTGTTTTACACCGTGTACTCGGCCTTTGCAAGGGGAGTTTTGATCTGGGTGAGAGCAGGGGTTCCCTTCCAGCCCTTGGTGACAGTGGTAGATCCTGAGGGGAGATTTGTGGCTGTGCAGGGCCGACTGGATGGGAGGGACGTAACGCTCTGCAGTGTTTACGCCCCAAATGTGGAGCAGCCTGCCTTTTTCACACGATTATCCGGGAAACTGGCGACAGTCCTGGCTAATACGGTCCTGCTAGGGGGGGATTTTAACTCTGTGTTAGATGTGGAATTAGACAGGTCTCACCCACCACTGGCACAATCAGCAGCTTACAGGCTGGCGAAGAGTAGGCGAGAGTGGCAAAGTAGCTGGGGCCTGGTCGATGCATGGCGTACTCAACACCCTGCTGAGAGGGATTTTTCCTTTTACTCCCCCCCGGGATGCTCTGCATGTTCGCCTTGACAGCATTCTCTGCTCACCGGACGCTCAGTGTTTGGTCCGCCACAGCGAATACCTGGCTAAAACGATATCCAAACAATTTTATGCGACAAGCACTCCTATTTTATCACCTTGATCTAAATTTTATCAAAATATAGTATATGGTGCTAACCCATATCTTGACTAGCCCCTAGCCAAGTTGGTCCAAATTACAAAAATTCACAGAAACCTGTGGTATGGGGAGCACTGTTCACACATTCACAATTACGTGTTAAGTTTTTTTCTATTTCCTATCTATTTCCTATCTATATATCTTTCATCAATTTAAAGCATTGTGTTCAAAAGCAATTAATATACATATCGTATTCACAAGCTGTATTAACAGTCATACAGATCGGACTGAAAACATGAAAAAACAACAACAACAAAATGAATCCTTTTCAAACAATGCTTTGTGTTTCTTTTCTTCAATATGGTTTTATTCTTCTTTTTCATCAATGAAAATTAGGATTCCTCAAACATCTTATGAAGCCATGTCCCAATGCATTTCGGTATGCACCTTCTTCAGGGGAATATGCTTCACTGACAGCTGCACGAAATGAAATACCGAACTATCCTTGTTTCGGTCCTATTTCGACCCCACGTCCTAATCCTTGCCAAAATATCCTAGTAAGCTCGCGTTATTCCTCTCTTGCTTGAAATATACTGCGTGGTTCTGGGGCTCTTCCGTGTAACTCTCCCTGCTCGGTCAGAACGATATCCAACCATAACCCTTGCTTGGTAGTGGTCCAATGGACACGGCAACGCCAAGCTATCCCAACGTGGCGGTTGAACCCGTTGGCGCTGGAGGACGCGGCGTTTAAGGCTGATATACGAACCGGGGTGGAAGGCTATTTCGCTGCTAATGAGGGCACGGCATCGAGTAGGGCGCTGGAGTGGGACGCCTTTAAGGCGGTAATTCGGGGAGTCTGTATTTCGGCTACCGCGGGAGTCCGTAAGACCCTCCTGCAGGACGTTGCGCTGAGCGAGGATAGCTTGCGTGCGGAGGAGCGCGTAGTCACACGACTCCTGAGGCTCACGGAGCTGTTTCGGCTGCGCGAGAAGAAGTTGCGTCAAAGATGGAGAAGCTCCGCTGCTTTGACTATAAGGAGTTTCTTGTTAGGGCTCATGCTGAAAGCGACAAGGTGGGCTCCCTGCTGGCCTGGCTGGCTAATCCTGGGACTCGCGGTACTCCGATTGTGGCTTTGGCTACCCCGGAGGGGCACCTGGTTTACACTCAATCGGAGATCAACGCCCAATTCTTGGCATACTATGCACACCTTTATAGGAGCGCGATGTCAAGTGCGCCTGCGGAGCTTGACGATTCTTGCTTGCGGCGCGGCTTCCCCGGCTCGATCCAGATCAAGTGGACCGCTTAGGCGGGGAAATCACCGAAGGGGAGATACGCGTAGCTATTAAGCACATGGCTCGCCGCAAGACCCCTGGTGCGGATGGTCTACCGATTGAATTTTATGCAGCCTACGCGGATGTGCTGACCCCGCGGTTGCAGACGGTTTACTGGGAAGCCTGGGACGCCGGGGCTTTGGCTGCGACCACTCGCGAGGCCTTAGTGATACCCTTACTGAAGCGTGGCGGCGATGCCAGCTCTCGCTCGGCCTACCGTCCGCTCTCCATGCTCACGACGGACTACAAGACCCTGAGCAAAGTTCTCGCGACACGGCTTCTTGCTCACATGCGCACTTTGGTGCACCCCGATCAGGCGGGCTTTATTCTCCAGCGCACTGTGTGCGTCGGCTGCTTCGGGTCATGGGGAGCAATGTTGACGGCCTCCCTGATGCCGCTGTCCTTTCGATTGACATCGAGAAGGCCTTTGACAGCGTAGAGTGGCCGTACCTGCTCCGGGTACTGGGGGCCTTTGGACTGGGTGAGCGGTTTGTGAAGTGGACTGCCTTGCTTTATGCCGCAGCCACCGCTCGAGTCAAGACGGGTGCTACTGAAAGTGCGCGCAGGTCACCCAACCAACAATTTCATCATATATGTATCGGGCCCATAAACTTCAATCTCTCTTATACATTAATCAGGTGACCTTACACTCTACTACCAGTAACCCTAGTTCCTTCCTATTTATTTCTACTGTACCCGACTTACCATTCCACTGTTACGGGTACCTATGATCACAATGGATCAGGGAGCTAGCTGTAAAAGAAAGGCAGACAACACAATACCAACTTTATATTCTTCTGTATTAAATGACCACAGACTACTGGGAAGTTTCAAAGGTTTTATCTACATTTCAGATTCAGAAAGCATCACGTTTTCAACCAAAAGGCAATCAATAACCAGAATAATGAAGAGCACATAACCATACAAGAAGTAAATTAAGCTGATCATTTATGGGTTTACGGGAAGGTAAGAACAAGAAACATGCTAGTCAGGAAGTTCAGAGTTTAGGTTTAAATGAAGTGACTCAAGTACGGAAATTTTAAGAACACGCTAGAGGTCGCAATGGGAAAAATAATACCCCTGATATACGGGTAGGGAGAAGAGCTTTAGTTTATATTAAAAGATTCTGGAATACTATACACCTATAGGGAAGGTAAAAAATGGAACATGCTATAATTCTGGGACCATCAATTCATTTAGCAAAAAGGGAAAAATTGTAAACCACATCTATATTTCATAAAAAGTCTGTATAGAGGTACTTAAAGGAAGGGTAACATAGGAACATGCTATAAAAACAGTAATAACGTATGAGCTTTTCATTCAGTAGTTTTGCGAAAGCATGGAAAATCAACTATGCGCAAAGGTATGTCTTTATTAAAGCAAAAGACTGGAAAAATAGAAGGTGCAGTATAGAGTTTTCAGCACTATAATTACCTAGAATGGTGTGAAGACCAACCCTGGCCACGGATCAGTCAAGGACAGGAAAAACCCCAAGGAAGGACAGTCATCAATGGGACAGCAGGTGCAGAATGGACACCCCAGGACAGGACAGGAAACCCAGATTAGGATCAGGACAGGACCACCAAGGCACGACCAGCACCCGCAGTTTGGAAGCAACGCCTGCGCTCCACCCTCTCTGCAGCTATCGGCCAGAACCCCGATTGGGTTATCGAACTCCCCAGTAAAGTGCTCCGCCAGCACTTAGGGTTTCTTTAGCAAAACCACGTGAATCTATGGAAATTTCGGACAGAGTGCTCCGCAGCCCTCTGTATCAAGTCACCTATTGAGTGCGTTGGGTCAGTGACAGGTCAGCTATTCGGACAAGTCAGACAATTTCTCTAGCTAAATCTAGGCTAGTTATACTGTTTTTGGGTCAGTGTACCACCCCCCAAATGTTGCAAGTGTCAGAATCCCCAATTTCGATTGGTCCTAAAGTAGGATAGGTCAACACACCAATCATATTTTACTTCTACAAGCCGGTATTAACATATTCTGGGACCGCCTATTGATTTTGGGGTTCCCATGACCTATTTTACAGAATACAATGGAAGATATACAAATGTTTCAAATGTAGAACATTTCGACTTCTTCGGCTGGGTGAAGGTGCATCTTCCCAGGCACGTTTTGGCCGCGACCTCTGGTTGGCAACCATTCAATGCCACCGGCAGAAGACAGTCATGCGCAATGGTGTACTTCAATATGGATTCCTGCGTGTCTCGCAGACCCTCAAAAACCCGGTACATGAAAAGTAAGCGAAAACAAATGAAAACACAGAAAATAAATGAATACACTGTATACCATGAATAACTACTCTGTACCCCTTTACTTAAAAATATACTATGGCGTTAAAATTTAGTACAACAGACAATGACATGAAAGCATCCGTGCAAGCTTCACCATGTGAGGACACAGGCAGCCATCTTAAAAGCCAGTGCGCAAGCGCAAAGGTTCACACCAGAACTGCAAGTACGTCACGTCACGTGAGTGTGACTAACGCATGCGCAGAAAGAAAACCCCGCCAAGCAGCGGCCATTTTTAGGAACGAGAGTTATTGAATTAGTAAACACATATGCAAGCGTCACTAGGACACCCCAATGTCAGAATAAAGGGAAATTAGTATGACAAACGGATTGAATTACATTGTTATATGTTATTTCGAGGTTCATGAATCCAAGCAAGTCGCGTAATATGCGAATCCTTGCTCCATCAATCCCCTCTTTGATGATATTTACTATCATCATAAAACCAATGGAATCAGATGCCAACTTTTCTCTCACACTTTGTTCATTTCAATTTCTTCTAACATTCAATTTAATTTCTCCTTTGTTTCTTTGTTAGGGTGTGAATTCTTCACCCTTTTATAAATCTGATTATTCAGTTCTTCTAATTCCAGTTCATCCACACTCCGTTTCACACCTCTTTTATTCACAGTATATTTCTTTTGGTGTTTGCGACATTTGCAACAGACAAATATAAGGAATATTATAAAACCTATTATGGCAATTGGCATCAGTACCTTAAACAACAAACCTCTACCTAATTGTGCAAACCAATGACCTACAGCAGAGAGACCATCAGTAAGTCTTTTCCAGGCACTGTCAACCTCCAGTGGTTTAAGTTCTTTTTCCAAATTTGTAATGTTCCTTACATACCTTTGGATTCCTACACTTTTGTCAGGTATGTAAGTGCAACAATGTTGCGCTTTCAACATTCTGCAGACTCCGCCCTCTTTCGCTAATAGGGTATCAAGGGCAAGTCGGTTCTGTAAAACCATTGATCTGATCGCAACCATTTCGGTATTGATCATCAAGAACCCTCCAGCAGTGTCTTGTAGATAACCGATCTACTACTGTTGACAATTTGCAAATTTTGTTTGAGTTCAGAACCACTCCCACTGCAGGTATTATTGCGCTAAAAATATCTCCTACAATCTCACCAGCAGTTTCTCTTCTATTGCGTACTACTTTGTTAGTTTCTTCATTGCTTCCAGTGATTTTCCCCACATGGTATATCTTCGGGAAGACAATACCAAAGTAGCAACTCCCGTACCAATGGTCGGGCAATTTAAAGTAAGCCTTGTTCCCACAAATAAAATAAATTCCAGGAAACACAGGCTCTGTCCCATCTTTGAAACCCCAACCTACGATTACCTTGTAATTATGCTCACATTCACTAGAACCGATGAAAACATTGTTATAATAACTAGTCATTTCCCTTTTAAGACAGAGCTTCCCCTTCTTTTCGAAATCAAGGAGCATAGCAGCAGTAGCTCCACCATTTGAGGTGCTCCCTATACTTTCTGCCCATTTAGGAACTTTATGGTTCCTATCTTTTGCTTTCTTTTGGAAACTCTCTCTTCTTTGCTCTACCATGTCCAGAAATTCTTTTTCCTTTTCATGTAAAGAACAGGTCATGTTATTTTTATGTGCATCATCTATATTAATTTTTCCTACAGTTAGAAAATAATCACTCATGTATTTAGCTACATCTCTAGTCGTCTGTACAGGGTTTAGGTTTCTTCGAACAGGAAGTTCAGAAAATGTCACGTCATAGTTTGAATAGTAATACTGTAAAGGTCCTCTTTTGTAAAATAAGCTAGTCAGTATACTACAGGAAATTCCATAGGTTAAGGGCAAGTGATGATAAGTCACGCCTTCAGCTACAGACGTAGGTAGCTTCATGCAGACATAACAGTCGTCTATTTCCATAGTTTCTACATAATGCAATAACAGGTTTGCGAAAACGTTTAAATGAGTCTTGTTCTTAATTTTGTTAAAGTGTAATGCTTCCTCATCTGGTGCTTCTAAATTTAACTGTCTCCGTTTCAGGCTCAGTGGTTTGTCCAATGTGTCTGTGTGGTGTAATCCTAGTGTGTGTTTCTACAGTATCGTCAGGTAAGTTATTATTCGGGTACAGGCTTGGATTTTTACTCATCAGAGAAGGAAGGGTTACAGTCAGTCCTATGCAAAGGATCAGTACTATTGCTACACTACATAAACATACTTGGCAGCATGTTTTACAACAACTACTTCTAGGTCTTCCGTTCACATTTGAATCAGACATTTCTGCTTAACAGAAGTTTTCCAACCCCTCTTTGTTACTTTGCACAGATAGCTTACACTGAGCAACTTCAGGTTGGTTCGTCTTCTTCGGCAGACTGATCAGCTGTCTGTTCTTCGTCACTTTCGTCAGTTATATCAAGATCCTCAAATTCCTCCAACACCAAGTAAGTCCATTCAGGATCTTGATACTTTTCGTTCAGTCTTTTTATTCTGTCACTCCTTCGTTTGGAGCTCTCTCCAGTTTGCTTTGCTATACGGGAACTTTGTCTTCTTTGCTCGAGTTTTTCTTCTACTGTTTTGAGTCTCAGTCTCAGTCTTTTAATGAACCTTGGTTCAGTATTTTTCTTTTTTTGGAGTCTTTTAACTGGCACTGTCGTTTGGCTTTCTTCTAATGCTCTTTTATTTTCATTTGGCTGTGGCACTTCTGCTTCTTCTTTTTCCCTTCCTGTCTGACTAGTCCCAGGTCTTGTATCTGTTTCTTCTGCCTGGTTACTAAGCTGGCCTTGTTCAGGTGTAGACTGGATTTGACTTTTGGGAGTTTCAGTTTCTGTGTCCTGAACACATTCGTCTAGTTCTATCTGATCCTGTCCAAGCACTTCGAACCTTTGATTTTCTTCCGCTTGAACTTTTGCCCTAATTTCTGTCTGTCCCTTTTCAACTTCAGGAGTTCTTGGAGGTGTGTCGATCCCTTGTTCTGTCCCTATTTGATTTTCTTCTTCTTCAGATTTGACATGGATTTCGATAATCTGATTGTCTGCTCCTATTCCTGTCTCTTCCTCACTATCCCACTCTCTGTCTGCGTAGGTTTGACTTCTTGTTCTGATTGGGTCATCAGTCAGGTCGATTATGGGTATCCACTCATCTTGACTGGTGCTCGGTTGTTCGTCATCAGCTACTTCAGGACCAACGTCTGGAGACCCCTCAGCTGGACAACCTTCAGCGTCAGTTTCCTCGTCCTTGGTCACCTACTTGGTATGGCTGGCATGGATCCACTTTGGAACGCCGGCACACTTCACCGCTGTTGTGGTCACCAGTATCACTTGGCGCTGTTTTCCCCACTTCGGTGCAAGGCAATTTGAACGAGTATGTTTCCTGAGTACAACCCAATCACCTGGAACCAATTTATGGACTGGAGTTGTTAGACTGGCGACGGCGTCTTCCCCAATCTGGCGAGAGATAGAACGCACTTGGTCACCCAGTTGTTTGCAGTATTCAAGTACCAAATCATCAGAAATGCTTATCAGTTTGTGTCCTGGTACCCATGCCTGTCTCATCACTCTTCCCATCAGGATTTCATGGGGACTCAGGCCTGTTTTTCGGTCTGGAATACTTCGGATTCCCATCAGAACAAGAGGTAAAGCCTCTATCCAGTTCATGCCAGTAGACTCACACATCTTCCCTAATCTCGACTTGATAGTACCATTTACTTTTTCCACCACTCCAGAAGCCTCTGGACGGTATGCACAGTGCAGCTTTTGGGTAATCTTGAAAGCTTTACAGAGCTGATCAATTACTTCATTCTGGAAATGCCCACCTCTATCTGATTCAATTGTGATCAGAACCCCGTACCTAGGTATTAGTTCTCGCAGTAACAACTTAGCTACAGTGATGGCGTCATTCTTTTTGGCTGGGTAAGCTTCCACCCATTTTGAAAACAGGCAGATAATGACGAGGACATATCTCATTCCTTTACACAGGGGCAATTGAATGAAGTCAATCTGCAATCTTACAAAGGGACCTCCTGACTTCCCAATTTTTCCCATCTCAACTACTGTTCTCTTCCCAGCGTTGAACTGCTGACATGTCAAACACCTCTGGCAGAGTGACTCTGCTACCTTCCTGAATTTCGGGTTGTACCATGTCTGTTGGAAAACACGAATCATGGCATCCCTACCAATGTGTGTATCTCCATGTATCAGTCTGGCCATAGAAGCAAGCAAGCGTCTAGGCAACACAGGCATACTGTCAGGGCCCACAATGATACCATCCTCGCTTCTCTGTCGACAACCAAGCTTTCTCCATTTTTCCTTTTCTTTTGATGGTGCAGCATACTGCCAATCTCTCAATTCCTCCCATGTCGGCACATCCTCAAACACCATAAATTGGCAGCTGTTTCCATATCCCCCCAATTTGATATTTACAGACATTCGATGTCTGGCACAATGTTGGGCCACTTCGTCAGCATATCTATTTCCTACTGTCACATGGTCAGTGCCAGATTTGTGAGCAGCACACTTGACCACTGCCAATTCTTTTGGTAACTGGATTGCGTCCAGTAATTCTTGTACAACTTTTCCATTTCGGATCGGAGTACCTAAAGATGTCAGAAACTCCCTTTGCAGCCACAACTGGCCGAAGTCATGCACAACCCCATAACCGTACTGACTGTCAGTATATACGATTATTCTTTTGTTTTTCCCAATTTTACAGGCTCTGGCCAATGCAACCAATTCAGCTACTTGTGCAGACTTTACTCCAAATAGACAAGATGCTTCTATAGTGCGTTTTACCGTGACTACAGCATAAGCAGCACTTAGGCCTGCATATTCATGTCTCAGACATGAGCCATCCACAAATAACTCATAATCTTCCACAGGCAGGGGCATTTCATTGATATCTGGTTGTGGTTTAGTACTAAACTCAGTCAGGTCAATGCAGTCATGCTCGACCTCTCCCTTTGCTTCTGTAATCAGTGAGTCTGGTAATAGGGTAGCTGGATTTAATATGTTACACCTAGTAATGACCACATTCGCAGCACCTACAATAATTCTCTCATATCTAGTCAGCCGACTAGGGGTGAGATACTGGGTTTTAGTTCTGGTCAGTAGGATTACAACTGCATGTGGAACATACACAGTTACATGATGTCCCATAACAATGGATTCACTCTGCTCTAGACTCATGCAAGTTGCGGCTACTGCTTTCAGATATCCAGGTAATCCAGCAGCCACTGGATCCAAGGTAGCAGAAAAATATGCTACTGGACGTCTAGTCAGACCATGCTCTTGGGTTAGGACAGACAGTGCACAATTATCTTGTGTATCACAAAACAGTGCAAACTCCTTGGAATAATCCGGCATTCCCAAGGCAGGTGCTGTACACAGACATTCTCGTAATTTTGTAAAGGCCGTCAAGCTCTCCTCATCCCATTCCACTGGATCCTTTGCTCCTTTCTTTGTCATTTTGATTAACGGTTTTGCTAGGACTACAAATCCCACAATCCATTGCCTGCAATATCCTACGACTCCAAGGAACATTCTGACTTCTTTCTGAGTATTGGGTAACTGCATGTTTTGAATTATCCTAATTCTTTCTGAAGTAACTTTCCTGATACCTTTCTCTATCTGGTGCCCCAGATATTTTATGGATTTGGTACAGAACTGTAGTTTGTCATGTGACACTTTGTGTCCTCCCTCACCTAGATGGTTCAGTAGGGCAATGGTGTCAACAACACAGTCTTTCTGACTCTTAGATGCCACCAAGGGGTCATCTATATATTGCACCAAAACTGAGTTTCCAGGTAAGGTTAAAGATTCAAGGCATTTTTTCAAAATCTGATTAAGGATTAAGGGGCTTTCTGTGTACCCCTGAGGGACACGATTCCAAACGAACACGTGACTGCCGAAGGCAAATGAGAAAAGAAATTTGCTGTCTGGATGCAAGGGGATCAAAAAGAATGCATGACATAGGTCAATCACGGTGAACCATTCAGCATCCCAGGGGATCTGATACAGAATCACTGCTGGGTTCGGGACAATAGGGCAGCAGGGAACAACAATTTTGTTTACCTTTCTCAGGTCCTGTACTACCCTATACTTGCCACTAGGTTTCTTGATTCCAATTATGGGTGAGTTACACGGGCTACTCATCACTTCTTGTATGATGTTTGCTTCTAATAATCTTTTTATTTCAATCGCAACTCCTGCTCTTACTTCTGCACTCATTTTGTAAGGTTTGGTATTGGGGTAAACTGCATTTTCTTTCATGGCTATTTTGATTGGGTCGACATTTGCCATCAGGCCTACATCCTTTCCAGTAAAGTCCCATACTTCTGGTTTCACTGTCTGTTGGAGTTCTTCAGGTAAGTCTTGTATAGTCAGTGGTTTAATTTCTGAGTCAGGTCTGATTAACATTAACTTGTATATTCCATCTTCGTCTGGGGTCTGAATTTCGACGCCTTTTGGTGTGCAAAAGATGGTGCAGTTCATTTTACACAACAAATCACGTCCTAATAAGTTTACAGGACTGGTGTCACAAACTACAAATCTATGCATTTCTTTGAAATTCCCTATTGTAATCTCCATGGGCTCAGTAACTGGGGTACTAATCAATTGATTAGATACACCCACTACTTGGATTGCTTCTCCCGAGAGGGGTAGGTTTGGAACGTCTGCTGTTCTCACAGTAGAACGGGTAGCACCAGTGTCCAACAGAAAGGTGATATCATTGCCCTCAACCTTTCCTTCAATGTATGGCCCTGACTGGTCTACCGGCAAGGAGGCACCAAGTATGCACTCCTCGTCCTCCCCCCTCAGGCCCCGTCAGTAAGGTTCATCACAGAAAAAAGTGTCATTCAACAGAAATTGCGAAGTTGCTGCATTTCTATCCTCCTGTCCTCCCCAGATTTCTATGTCTTCACCCTGCGGTGTCTTTCCTTTATAATTTGGTTTAGGTGCACGAGGCAACTGACTCGCCTTTACCTGTTGCTGAGTCTTTCTTGGTCTTTCATTCTGCGTCTGTGGATTTAAATCAGGGGTTTGAGGGTTATTATGCTGTGCGTATGTACACTCGTCTCTCCAGTGCCCTATTTCTCCGCACTGGTGCCGTGTGAACTTCTTTTTGGCTTCCTCACGACTCATTTTTACTCTAGGCTTTCCTCCACCCCCTGAACCTGGATTTTGGGAATTCTTATTCATTTTACCCAATTGCTTTTCTTGCTGTTCCGCTAGTTTTACTTGTGCCCACATGACCTTTTCTTTCAGAGCCTTTCGCTTATCAGCCATCTCGTCTTCGCAGTACTTTGCATACCGTAAGACCTCATCAATCTTCTTTGACTGCCAACAGATTTTATTGTCTTTGATCCACTGACAAATTTCAGGTCTTAAACCATTTACAAACCTGTAAATGAAGTGGGTCATATCCTTCATCTCGATGTTATCTATACCGCTGTATGTTTTAAACACCTGTAACAGTCTTTCATAAAAGGAATGCACAGTCTCATCTCTTTCCTGTGTGGTTCTATCTATTCTGGTCCAATCAGTTTCCTTTGCAGGCACCTTTCCCTTCAAGTGTAACATAATTTGCTCGTATTTTTTCATTACCTCATCAGAAGGTGCTCCCGTATTAGCATCCCTCGGGTATTCTTCACTAGGCCAACCAATGGCAATTTTACAATCTGTCCTTAAATCTACGGGAACAACTATGTCGAAAAACCCATCCAGGTCTTTCCATAGGCATTTTTGTACTTTCACGAACCTTTCCACCTGCCTGTACCATTCCACTGGTTTCTCTCGCAGTTTTGGAAAGTCATTAGTAAAAGACACAATATCCTGTCTGGACCATGGAACGTGCACATACTTCCCACCTGGCACTTCTCGCATGGGGTATAATTGTTCGGGCTTGTCTGCTTCCCTTAAAGCAAACTCAGAAGTCGTCTGTCTGGACCTCACCTCTTCCTTTTTCTTTGCCCACCTGGCTTTCCACTTGTCTACATCTCCCCATTTTTGCAACACGGTCAACAATTCCTTAATCTGAACCTTCTTTCCTGACACATTCATATTCTCTAGATCTTTGTCTGAGAAATCTGCTCTGTAGGGTTTTTGTAATGGCTTTGATTTTGAAATATCTATTCCCATACTGGCTGCAGTGTCTGTTAATTTCTCATGGAGCACTTTGGTATTACGGGTAAGACTCTTGCAGATAAACAGCAGCTCTTCCTCGGAATAGGTATTTAATCTGTCTAACCCCACATTTCCGGCCGTCAGTTCTTCCATTTCAATCCTCAATTTGTAAATATCTAGTGGTTTAGTCTGAGGAGTTTGTCTCTCTAATTCTCGACTCCATCTTTCAATCTCTTCAGGAGTCACCAAGGTGACACTCTTGGTACCTGAAGTCGATTCCATTTGAATCTCTCTCGTATTGAAAGGATTATGTCTCTTCTGCAAACTCCTTCCTGAGTTCCTAATTGGCAAATCCATTAAAGAAGCTTCAGATTCACATTCACTCGTTTGATCATCTACAATTAAGGGCTCTTTTCTTGGCTGCACTACAGTTGGGGTAATAATTGGAGCTCTTGGACTCCCTTGTCTATCCCCATACAAAGGACAACTGGTCCAATAGTTACTGGGATAGTCAAGGCTTCGGGGCTTGTATTTAACTGGGAGAGTTTCTGAATTATTTCGGTTCTTTGTTTGGCTAGAGCCTCTCGCTCTTTTTCCTGCAGCATTCTTTCCAGACTTATTTCAGGTACTATTTGCGGACTTAATGTTGGGGCAGTTGGATGCGTCATACTTGGTCCTTCACCATAATTGGGTTTTGGGAAACAGCTTCCTGTGTTTACGGACCTCGGTCCTTCCTCATAAGGAGGTCTTGGACAAAAGTCTCTTTCACCTGAATATCTTGATTCTCCACTAAATGATGGTCTTAGACAGGTGTCTCCGGCACCTATGAGTCCCAGGCCCTCGCTATAGGAAGGTATTTGACAGCTATCTCTTATGTTTACTGATCTATTCCCTTCCTGACACGGGGGTCGTTGGGAAGTATCCTCTACACTAGACGACCTGGGACCTTCATTATAAGGAGGCGGATTTTTCATAAACATGTCATCTAATAAGTCATCATCTGAATCCCCATTGGACCCCCAATGTTTGCACTTTTCTGTCTTTTTCTCTCCCGCAGGACCACCCATTGCCATCATTGGAAACAGTCCTTCTACAATCATATTCTGTCTCCACTGTTTCATTTTTTTATCTCGGGTTTCTTGCTTTAATTTCGGATAACATTTTGTTAACCCTTTGTCCAATCGGGGCTTGTCTCTCTCAAAAGCCTCGATCTCCCATTCCTCTAATGCTTCGTACTGCGTTAATCTAGGTCTGGGATGTAAATCATTCATTCGGGTTCTCAAATTAAATAGAATTCTACCATTAAATGTACCTTCTAACGGAAATGCCAAAATTCCGTCATCTTTTGTGTATTCCGCCCAATTTGCCAACCATACACATGAGTGGTACCCTTTATCAAACATCATGAACGATGCGGGGGTATTAGGTGGCGGTATGACAACACCTTCTCTAGTTTTAATAGGTTTGTCCTTTTTGAAGTAATTCTTCACTTTATTTACAAGGGACAATTTTCTCCTATTTCCGTACATAATGCTAGTGTTATGCCCTTTCCACTGATCGTTCTCAAACCCTAACTGTCGTGGATCAGGTCTAGTATTCAGTCTATACGTGTGCCACATACGATTTCTGCGAGCGACTTTGTTTACAAATCACTCCCAATCCGAATGCGCCTTTTATTTTCGTGCAACCAATAGAATGCACGATTTCAAATAATTTCGACCAATGGGTGCGCGGCCCTTCGCGAGACAGGTTCTCACGCTTCGGCACTCACCCCTCCTATACAATTCCAGCTCCGCTATACACCCGCTGTTCCGACCAATACCAGCGCGGCACAGAGTGACGTCAGAGCAGCTTCGCAACTGACTCCCTCCCTCACAAGGTAACGGAAACTTAATTTCTCTCTTAAAGTGCAAGTGCTTTTAGTTATTTAACAACGAAAACACATTCGCCACTGTACTCGAGTGTCTAGAAAGAAAAGATACGTTTTACTGCAAGTAAACCTCTTCTGTCTACTTTTCACACACTACGGATAGATCTCTTCCGCCTACCCTTCACTCAAGCATTAGGAAACCTGCTACTTCTTTGACTCATCCACTTCTTTTACGGGATATATACTAACTCTAAAGTTTCACTAGCGAACCCCTTTGCTATCACTCAAGCTCCGACGAACCTGCTACTCCTCCCGGTGTGAACCTTTCTAGGTTATATCACAATAGAAGTTTTGCCAGTGAACTCGTTGCTATCATTTATTCAAACATATATTCAGAAAACCCTAATTAGCGCTTCCAGTTCTGCCTAACCTGCACTAATTTTCCTCTAGTAAGTGACCTCACCACGGCGTGGATTCTTCTTACCACCCGCTATTCAATTCCCCGGGGATTCCAGACAAACACTAAACAATTACTAACGAGTGGGTTAATACATAAATCAATATAACAATAAGAAAACCAATCTAAAACATTTCATAATTTTCAAAGCAAAAACATTTCACGTGATCGATCAATTTCAGAAGTAAAAATATTCACAATTTAGCAGCAAAATCTTTATAGCAGCATCCGACCTACCTACTTATCTTAACTAGTCCTACCTAACTTTAACTAGTCCCTAACCATCCTCTGCTACCAGAAAATTACTGATAGAGCGCGCAGGTCACCCAACCAACAATTTCATCATATATGTATTGGGCCCATAAACTTCAATCTCTCTGATACATTAATCAGGTGACCTTACACTCTACTACCAGTAACCCTAGTTCCTTCCTATTTATTTCTACTGTACCCGACTTACCAATCCACTGTTACGGGTACCTATGATCACAATGGATCAGGGAGCTAGCTGTAAAAGAAAGGCAGACAACACAATACCAACTTTATATCCTTCTGTATTAAATGACCACAGACTACTGGGAAGTTTTAAAGGTTTTATCTAAATTTCAGATTCAGAAAGCATCAAGTTTTCAACCAAAAGGCAATCAATAACTAGAATAATGAAGAGCACATAACCATACAAGAAGTAAATTAAGCTGATCATTTATGGGTTTACGGGAAGGTAAGAACAAGAAACATGCTAGTCAGGAAGTTCAGAGTTTAGGTTTAAATGAAGTGACTCAAGTACGGAAATTTTAAGAACATGCTAGAGGTCGCTATGGGAAAAATAATACCCCTGATATACGGGTAGGGAGAAGAGCTTTAGTTTATATTAAAAGATTCTGGAATACTATACACCTATAGGGAAGGTAAAAAATGGAACATGCTATAATTCTGGGACCATCAATTCATTTAGCAAAAAGGGAAAAATTGTAAACCACATCTATATTTCATAAAAAGTCTGTATAGAGGTACTTAAAGGAAGGGTAACATAGGAACATGCTATAAAAACAGTAATAACGTATGAGCTTTTCATTCAGTAGTTTTGCGAAAGCATGGAAAATCAACTATGCGCAAAGGTATGTCTTTATTAAAGCAAAAGACTGGAAAAATAGAAGGTGCAGTATAGAGTTTTCAGCACTATAATTACCTAGAATGGTGTGAAGACCAACCCTGGCCACGGATCAGTCAAGGACAGGAAAAACCCCAAGGAAGGACAGTCATCAATGGGACAGCAGGTGCAGAATGGACACCCCAGGACAGGACAGGAAACCCAGATTAGGATCAGGACAGGACCACCAAGGCACGACCAGCACCCGCAGTTTGGAAGCAACGCCTGCGCTCCACCCTCTCTGCAGCTATCGGCCAGAACCCCGATTGGGTTATCGAACTCCCCAGTAAAGTGCTCCGCCAGCACTTAGGGTTTCTTTAGCAAAACCACGTGAATCTATGGAAATTTCGGACAGAGTGCTCCGCAGCCCTCTGTATCAAGTCACCTATTGAGTGCGTTGGGTCAGTGACAGGTCAGCTATTCGGACAAGTCAGACAATTTCTCTAGCTAAATCTAGGCTAGTTATACTGTTTTTGGGTCAGTGTACCACCCCCCAAATGTTGCAAGTGTCAGAATCCCCAATTTCGATTGGTCCTAAAGTAGGATAGGTCAACACACCAATCATATTTTACTTCTACAAGCCGGTATTAACATATTCTGGGACCGCCTATTGATTTTGGGGTTCCCATGACCTATTTTACAGAATACAATGGAAGATATACAAATGTTTCAAATGTAGAACATTTCGACTTCTTCGGCTGGGTGAAGGTGCATCTTCCCAGGCACGTTTTGGCCGCGACCTCTGGTTGGCAACCATTCAATGCCACCGGCAGAAGACAGTCATGCGCAATGGTGTACTTCAATATGGATTCCTGCGTGTCTCGCAGACCCTCAAAAACCCGGTACATGAAAAGTAAGCGAAAACAAATGAAAACACAGAAAATAAATGAATACACTGTATACCATGAATAACTACTCTGTACCCCTTTACTTAAAAATATACTATGGCGTTAAAATTTAGTACAACAGACAATGACATGAAAGCATCCGTGCAAGCTTCACCATGTGAGGACACAGGCAGCCATCTTAAAAGCCAGTGCGCAAGCGCAAAGGTTCACACCAGAACTGCAAGTACGTCACGTCACGTGAGTGTGACTAACGCATGCGCAGAAAGAAAACCCCGCCAAGCAGCGGCCATTTTTAGGAACGAGAGTTATTGAATTAGTAAACACATATGCAAGCGTCACTAGGACACCCCAATGTCAGAATAAAGGGAAATTAGTATGACAAACGGATTGAATTACATTGTTATATGTTATTTCGAGGTTCATGAATCCAAGCAAGTCGCGTAATATGCGAATCCTTGCTCCATCAATCCCCTCTTTGATGATATTTACTATCATCATAAAACCAATGGAATCAGATGCCAACTTTTCTCTCACACTTTGTTCATTTCAATTTCTTCTAACATTCAATTTAATTTCTCCTTTGTTTCTTTGTTAGGGTGTGAATTCTTCACCCTTTTATAAATCTGATTATTCAGTTCTTCTAATTCCAGTTCATCCACACTCCGTTTCACACCTCTTTTATTCACAGTATATTTCTTTTGGTGTTTGCGACATTTGCAACAGACAAATATAAGGAATATTATAAAACCTATTATGGCAATTGGCATCAGTACCTTAAACAACAAACCTCTACCTAATTGTGCAAACCAATGACCTACAGCAGAGAGACCATCAGTAAGTCTTTTCCAGGCACTGTCAACCTCCAGTGGTTTAAGTTCTTTTTCCAAATTTGTAATGTTCCTTACATACCTTTGGATTCCTACACTTTTGTCAGGTATGTAAGTGCAACAATGTTGCGCTTTCAACATTCTGCAGACTCCGCCCTCTTTCGCTAATAGGGTATCAAGGGCAAGT
This sequence comes from Lissotriton helveticus, assembly GCF_964261635.1. NCBI lineage: Eukaryota > Metazoa > Chordata > Amphibia > Caudata > Salamandridae > Lissotriton > Lissotriton helveticus. Next base: position 541,461,130 of record NC_136072.1, on the reverse strand, counting down.
CGGTTCTGTAAAACCATTGATCTGATCGCAACCATTTTGGTATTGATCATCAAGAACCCTCCAGCAGTGTCTTGTAGATAACCGATCTACTACTGTTGACAATTTGCAAATTTTGTTTGAGTTCAGAACCACTCCCACTGCAGGTATTATTGCGCTAAAAATATCTCCTACAATCTCACCAGCAGTTTCTCTTCTATTGCGTACTACTTTGTTAGTTTCTTCATTGCTTCCAGTGATTTTCTCCACATGGTATATCTTCGGGAAGACAATACCAAAGTAGCAACTCCCGTACCAATGGTCGGGCAATTTAAAGTAAGCCTTGTTCCCACAAATAAAATAAATTCCAGGAAACACAGGCTCTGTCCCATCTTTGAAACCCCAACCTACGATTACCTTGTAATTATGCTCACATTCACTAGAACCGATGAAAACATTGTTATAATAACTAGTCATTTCCCTTTTAAGACAGAGCTTCCCCTTCTTTTCGAAATCAAGGAGCATAGCAGCAGTAGCTCCACCATTTGAGGTGCTCCCTATACTTTCTGCCCATTTAGGAACTTTATGGTTCCTATCTTTTGCTTTCTTTTGGAAACTCTCTCTTCTTTGCTCTACCATGTCCAGAAATTCTTTTTCCTTTTCATGTAAAGAACAGGTCATGTTATTTTTATGTGCATCATCTATATTAATTTTTCCTACAGTTAGAAAATAATCACTCATGTATTTAGCTACATCTCTAGTCGTCTGTACAGGGTTTAGGTTTCTTCGAACAGGAAGTTCAGAAAATGTCACGTCATAGTTTGAATAGTAATACTGTAAAGGTCCTCTTTTGTAAAATAAGCTAGTCAGTATACTACAGGAAATTCCATAGGTTAAGGGCAAGTGATGATAAGTCACGCCTTCAGCTACAGACGTAGGTAGCTTCATGCAGACATAACAGTCGTCTATTTCCATAGTTTCTACATAATGCAATAACAGGTTTGCGAAAACGTTTAAATGAGTCTTGTTCTTAATTTTGTTAAAGTGTAATGCTTCCTCATCTGGTGCTTCTAAATTTAACTGTCTCCGTTTCAGGCTCAGTGGTTTGTCCAATGTGTCTGTGTGGTGTAATCCTAGTGTGTGTTTCTACAGTATCGTCAGGTAAGTTATTATTCGGGTACAGGCTTGGATTTTTACTCATCAGAGAAGGAAGGGTTACAGTCAGTCCTATCCAAAGGATCAGTACTATTGCTACACTACCTAAACATACTTGGCAGCATGTTTTACAACAACTACTTCTAGGTCTTCCGTTCACATTTGAATCAGACATTTCTGCTTAACAGAAGTTTTCCAACCCCTCTTTGTTACTTTGCACAGATAGCTTACACTGAGCAACTTCAGGTTGGTTCGTCTTCTTCGGCAGACTGATCAGCTGTCTGTTCTTCGTCACTTTCGTCAGTTATATCAAGATCCTCAAATTCCTCCAACACCAAGTAAGTCCATTCAGGATCTTGATACTTTTCGTTCAGTCTTTTTATTCTGTCACTCCTTCGTTTGGAGCTCTCTCCAGTTTGCTTTGCTATACGGGAACTTTGTCTTCTTTGCTCGAGTTTTTCTTCTACTGTTTTGAGTCTCAGTCTCAGTCTTTTAATGAACCTTGGTTCAGTATTTTTCTTTTTTTTGAGTCTTTTAACTGGCACTGTCGTTTGGCTTTCTTCTAATGCTCTTTTATTTTCATTTGGCTGTGGAACTTCTGCTTCTTCTTTTTCCCTTCCTGTCTGACTAGTCCCAGGTCTTGTATCTGTTTCTTCTGCCTGGTTACTAAGCTGGCCTTGTTCAGGTGTAGACTGGATTTGACTTTTGGGAGTTTCAGTTTCTGTGTCCTGAACACATTCGTCTAGTTCTATCTGATCCTGTTCAAGCACTTCGAACCTTTGATTTTCTTCCGCTTGAACTTTTGCCCTAATTTCTGTCTGTCCCTTTTCAACTTCAGGAGTTCTTGGAGGTGTGTCGATCCCTTGTTCTGTCCCTATTTGATTTTCTTCTTCTTCAGATTTGACATGGATTTCGATAATCTGATTGTCTGCTCCTATTCCTGTCTCTTCCTCACTATCCCACTCTCTGTCTGCGTAGGTTTGACTTCTTGTTCTGATTGGGTCATCAGTCAGGTCGATTATGGGTATCCACTCATCTTGACTGGTGCTCGGTTGTTCGTCATCAGCTACTTCAGGACCAACGTCTGGAGACCCCTCAGCTGGACAACCTTCAGCGTCAGTTTCCTCGTCCTTGGTCACCTACTTGGTATGGCTGGCATGGATCCACTTTGGAACGCCGGCACACTTCACCGCTGTTGTGGTCACCAGTATCACTTAGCGCTGTTTTCCCCACTTCGGTGCAAGGCAATTTGAACGAGTATGTTTCCTGAGTACAACCCAATCACCTGGAACCAATTTATGGACTGGAGTTGTTAGACTGGCGACGGCGTCTTCCCCAATCTGGCGAGAGATAGAACGCACTTGGTCACCCAGTTGTTTGCAGTATTCAAGTACCAAATCATCAGAAATGCTTATCAGTTTGTGTCCTGGTACCCATGCCTGTCTCATCACTCTTCCCATCAGGATTTCATGGGGACTCAGGCCTGTTTTTCGGTCTGGAATACTTCGGATTCCCATCAGAACAAGAGGTAAAGCCTCTATCCAGTTCATGCCAGTAGACTCACACATCTTCCCTAATCTCGACTTGATAGTACCATTTACTTTTTCCACCACTCCAGAAGCCTCTGGACGGTATGCACAGTGCAGCTTTTGGGTAATCTTGAAAGCTTTACAGAGCTGATCAATTACTTCATTCTGGAAATGCCCACCTCTATCTGATTCAATTGTGATCGGAACCCCGTACCTAGGTATTAGTTCTCGCAGTAACAACTTAGCTACAGTGATGGCGTCATTCTTTTTGGCTGGGTAAGCTTCCACCCATTTTGAAAACAGGCAGATAATGACGAGGACATATCTCATTCCTTTACACAGGGGCAATTGAATGAAGTCAATCTGCAATCTTACAAAGGGACCTCCTGACTTCCCAATTTTTCCCATCTCAACTACTGTTCTCTTCCCAGCGTTGAACTGCTGACATGTCAAACACCTCTGGCAGAGTGACTCTGCTACCTTCCTGAATTTCGGGTTGTACCATGTCTGTTGGAAAACACGAATCATGGCATCCCTACCAATGTGTGTATCTCCATGTATCAGTCTGGCCATAGAAGCAAGCAAGCGTCTAGGCAACACAGGCATACTGTCAGGGCCCACAATGATACCATCCTCGCTTCTCTGTCGACAACCAAGCTTTCTCCATTTTTCCTTTTCTTTTGATGGTGCAGCATACTGCCAATCTCTCAATTCCTCCCATGTCGGCACATCCTCAAACACCATAAATTGGCAGCTGTTTCCATATCCCCCCAATTTGATATTTACAGACATTCGATGTCTGGCACAATGTTGGGCCACTTCGTCAGCATATCTATTTCCTACTGTCACATGGTCAGTGCCAGATTTGTGAGCAGCACACTTGACCACTGCCAATTCTTTTGGTAACTGGATTGCGTCCAGTAATTCTTGTACAACTTTTCCATTTCGGATCGGAGTACCTAAAGATGTCAGAAACTCCCTTTGCAGCCACAACTGGCCGAAGTCATGCACAACCCCATAACCGTACTGACTGTCAGTATATACGATTATTCTTTTGTTTTTCCCAATTTTACAGGCTCTGGCCAATGCAACCAATTCAGCTACTTGTGCAGACTTTACTCCAAATAGACAAGATGCTTCTATAGTGCGTTTTACCGTGACTACAGCATAAGCAGCACTTAGGCCTGCATATTCATGTCTCAGACATGAGCCATCCACAAATAACTCATAATCTTCCACAGGCAGGGGCATTTCATTGATATCTGGTTGTGGTTTAGTACTAAACTCAGTCAGGTCAATGCAGTCATGCTCGACCTCTCCCTTTGCTTCTGTAATCAGTGAGTCTGGTAATAGGGTAGCTGGATTTAATATGTTACACCTAGTAATGACCACATTCGCAGCACCTACAAGAATTCTCTCATATCTAGTCAGCCGACTAGGGGTGAGATACTGGGTTTTAGTTCTGGTCAGTAGGATTACAACTGCATGTGGAACATACACAGTTACATGATGTCCCATAACAATGGATTCACTCTGCTCTAGACTCATGCAAGTTGCGGCTACTGCTTTCAGACATCCAGGTAATCCAGCAGCCACTGGATCCAAAGTAGCAGAAAAATATGCTACTGGACGTCTAGTCAGACCATGCTCTTGGGTTAGGACAGACAGTGCACAATTATCTTGTGTATCACAAAACAGTGCAAACTCCTTGGAATAATCCGGCATTCCCAAGGCAGGTGCTGTACACAGACATTCTCGTAATTTTGTAAAGGCCGTCAAGCTCTCCTCATCCCATTCCACTGGATCCTTTGCTCCTTTCTTTGTCATTTTGATTAACGGTTTTGCTAGGACTACAAATCCCACAATCCATTGCCTGCAATATCCTACGACTCCAAGGAACATTCTGACTTCTTTCTGAGTATTGGGTAACTGCATGTTTTGAATTATCCTAATTCTTTCTGAAGTAACTTTCCTGATACCTTTCTCTATCTGGTGCCCCAGATATTTTATGGATTTGGTACAGAACTGTAGTTTGTCATGTGACACTTTGTGTCCTCCCTCACCTAGATGGTTCAGTAGGGCAATGGTGTCAACAACACAGTCTTTCTGACTCTTAGATGCCACCAAGAGGTCATCTATATATTGCACCAAAACTGAGTTTCCAGGTAAGGTTAAAGATTCAAGGCATTTTTTCAAAATCTGATTAAGGATTAAGGGGCTTTCTGTGTACCCCTGAGGGACACGATTCCAAACGAACACGTGACTGCCGAAGGCAAATGAGAAAAGAAATTTGCTGTCTGGATGCAAGGGGATCAAAAAGAATGCATGACATAGGTCAATCACGGTGAACCATTCAGCATCCCAGGGGATCTGATACAGAATCACTGCTGGGTTCGGGACAATAGGGCAGCAGGGAACAACAATTTTGTTTACCTTTCTCAGGTCCTGTACTACCCTATACTTGCCACTAGGTTTCTTGATTCCAATTATGGGTGAGTTACACAGGCTACTCATCACTTCTTGTATGATGTTTGCTTCTAATAATCTTTTTATTTCAATCGCAACTCCTGCTCTTACTTCTGCACTCATTTTGTAAGGTTTGGTATTGGGGTAAACTGCATTTTCTTTCATGGCTATTTTGATTGGGTCGACATTTGCCATCAGGCCTACATCCTTTCCAGTAAAGTCCCATACTTCTGGTTTCACTGTCTGTTGGAGTTCTTCAGGTAAGTCTTGTATAGTCAGTGGTTTAATTTCTGAGTCAGGTCTGATTAACATTAACTTGTATATTCCATCTTCGTCTGGGGTCTGAATTTCGACGCCTTTTGGTGTGCAAAAGATGGTGCAGTTCATTTTACACAACAAATCACGTCCTAATAAGTTTACAGGACTGGTGTCACAAACTACAAATCTATGCATTTCTTTGAAATTCCCTATTGTAATCTCCATGGGCTCAGTAACTGGGGTACTAATCAATTGATTAGATACACCCACTACTTGGATTGCTTCTCCCGAGAGGGGTAGGTTTGGAACGTCTGCTGTTCTCACAGTAGAACGGGTAGCACCAGTGTCCAACAGAAAGGTGATATCATTGCCCTCAACCTTTCCTTCAATGTATGGCCCTGACTGGTCTACCGGCAAGGAGGCACCAAGTATGCACTCCTCGTCCTCCCCCCTCAGGCCCCGTCAGTAAGGTTCATCACAGAAAAAAGTGTCATTCAACAGAAATTGCGAAGTTGCTGCATTTCTATCCTCCTGTCCTCCCCAGATTTCTATGTCTTCACCCTGCGGTGTCTTTCCTTTATAATTTGGTTTAGGTGCACGAGGCAACTGACTCGCCTTTACCTGTTGCTGAGTCTTTCTTGGTCTTTCATTCTGCGTCTGTGGATTTAAATCAGGGGTTTGAGGGTTATTATGCTGTGCGTATGTACACTCGTCTCTCCAGTGCCCTATTTCTCCGCACTGGTGCCGTGTGAACTTCTTTTTGGCTTCCTCACGACTCATTTTTACTCTAGGCTTTCCTCCACCCCCTGAACCTGGATTTTGGGAATTCTTATTCATTTTACCCAATTGCTTTTCTTGCTGTTCCGCTAGTTTTACTTGTGCCCACATGACCTTTTCTTTCAGAGCCTTTCGCTTATCAGCCATCTCGTCTTCGCAGTACTTTGCATACCGTAAGACCTCATCAATCTTCTTTGACTGCCAACAGATTTTATTGTCTTTGATCCACTGACAAATTTCAGGTCTTAAACCATTTACAAACCTGTAAATGAAGTGGGTCATATCCTTCATCTCGATGTTATCTATACCGCTGTATGTTTTAAACACCTGTAACAGTCTTTCATAAAAGGAATGCACAGTCTCATCTCTTTCCTGTGTGGTTCTATCTATTCTGGTCCAATCAGTTTCCTTTGCAGGCACCTTTCCCTTCAAGTGTAACATCATTTGCTCGTATTTTTTCATTACCTCATCAGAAGGTGCTCCCGTATTAGCATCCCTCGGGTATTCTTCACTAGGCCAACCAATGGCAATTTTACAATCTGTCCTTAAATCTACGGGAACAACTATGTCGAAAAACCCATCCAGGTCTTTCCATAGGCATTTTTGTACTTTCACGAACCTTTCCACCTGCCTGTACCATTCCACTGGTTTCTCTCGCAGTTTTGGAAAGTCATTAGTAAAAGACACAATATCCTGTCTGGACCATGGAACGTGCACATACTTCCCACCTGGCACTTCTCGCATGGGGTATAATTGTTCGGGCTTGTCTGCTTCCCTTAAAGCAAACTCAGAAGTCGTCTGTCTGGACCTCACCTCTTCCTTTTTCTTTGCCCACCTGGCTTTCCACTTGTCTACATCTCCCCATTTTTGCAACACGGTCAACAATTCCTTAATCTGAACCTTCTTTCCTGACACATTCATATTCTCTAGATCTTTGTCTGAGAAATTTGCTCTGTAGGGTTTTTGTAATGGCTTTGATTTTGAAATATCTATTCCCATACTGGCTGCAGTGTCTGTTAATTTCTCATGGAGCACTTTGGTATTACGGGTAAGACTCTTGCAGATAAACAGCAGCTCTTCCTCGGAATAGGTATTTAATCTGTCTAACCCCACATTTCCGGCCGTCAGTTCTTCCATTTCAATCCTCAATTTGTAAATATCTAGTGGTTTAGTCTGAGGAGTTTGTCTCTCTAATTCTCGACTCCATCTTTCAATCTCTTCAGGAGTCACCAAGGTGACACTCTTGGTACCTGAAGTCGATTCCATTTGAATCTCTCTCGTATTGAAAGGATTATGTCTCTTCTGCAAACTCCTTCCTGAGTTCCTAATTGGCAAATCCATTAAAGAAGCTTCAGATTCACATTCACTCGTTTGATCATCTACAATTAAGGGCTCTTTTCTTGGCTGCACTACAGTTGGGGTAATAATTGGAGCTCTTGGACTCCCTTGTCTATCCCCATACAAAGGACAACTGGTCCAATAGTTACTGGGATAGTCAAGGCTTCGGGGCTTGTATTTAACTGGGAGAGTTTCTGAATTATTTCGGTTCTTTGTTTGGCTAGAGCCTCTCGCTCTTTTTCCTGCAGCATTCTTTCCAGACTTATTTCAGGTACTATTTGCGGACTTAATGTTGGGGCAGTTGGATGCGTCATACTTGGTCCTTCACCATAATTGGGTTTTGGGAAACAGCTTCCTGTGTTTACGGACCTCGGTCCTTCCTCATAAGGAGGTCTTGGACAAAAGTCTCTTTCACCTGAATATCTTGATTCTCCACTAAATGATGGTCTTAGACAGGTGTCTCCGGCACCTATGAGTCCCAGGCCCTCGCTATAGGAAGGTATTTGACAGCTATCTCTTATGTTTACTGATCTATTCCCTTCCTGACACGGGGGTCGTTGGGAAGTATCCTCTACACTAGACGACCTGGGACCTTCATTATAAGGAGGCGGATTTTTCATAAACATGTCATCTAATAAGTCATCATCTGAATCCCCATTGGACCCCCAATGTTTGCACTTTTCTGTCTTTTTCTCTCCTGCAGGACCACCCATTGCCATCATTGGAAACAGTCCTTCTACAATCATATTCTGTCTCCACTGTTTCATTTTTTTATCTCGGGTTTCTTGCTTTAATTTCGGATAACATTTTGTTAACCCTTTGTCCAATCGGGGCTTGTCTCTCTCAAAAGCCTCGATCTCCCATTCCTCTAATGCTTCGTACTGCGTTAATCTAGGTCTGGGATGTAAATCATTCATTCGGGTTCTCAAATTAAATAGAATTCTACCATTAAATGTACCTTCTAACGGAAATGCCAAAATTCCGTCATCTTTTGTGTATTCCGCCCAATTTGCCAACCATACACATGAGTGGTACCCTTTATCAAACATCATGAACGATGCGGGGGTATTAGGTGGCGGTATGACAACACCTTCTCTAGTTTTAATAGGTTTGTCCTTTTTGAAGTAATTCTTCACTTTATTTACAAGGGACAATTTTCTCCTATTTCCGTACATAATGCTAGTGTTATGCCCTTTCCACTGATCGTTCTCAAACCCTAACTGTCGTGGATCAGGTCTAGTATTCAGTCTATACGTGTGCCACATACGATTTCTGCGAGCGACTTTGTTTACAAATCACTCCCAATCCGAATGCGCCTTTTATTTTCGTGCAACCAATAGAATGCACGATTTCAAATAATTTCGACCAATGGGTGCGCGGCCCTTCACGAGACAGGTTCTCACGCTTCGGCACTCACCCCTCCTATACAATTCCAGCTCCGCTATACACCCGCTGTTCCGACCAATACCAGCGCGGCACAGAGTGACGTCAGAGCAGCTCCGCAACTGACTCCCTCCCTCACAAGGTAACGGAAACTTAATTTCTCTCTTAAAGTGCAAGTGCTTTTAGTTATTTAACAACGAAAACACATTCGCCACTGTACTCGAGTGTCTAGAAAGAAAAGATACGTTTTACTGCAAGTAAACCTCTTCTGTCTACTTTTCACACACTACGGATAGATCTCTTCCGCCTACCCTTCACTCAAGCATTAGGAAACCTGCTACTTCTTTGACTCATCCACTTCTTTTACGGGATATATACTAACTCTAAAGTTTCACTAGCGAACCCCTTTGCTATCACTCAAGCTCCGACGAACCTGCTACTCCTCCCGGTGTGAACCTTTCTAGGTTATATCACAATAGAAGTTTTGCCAGTGAACTCGTTGCTATCATTTATTCAAACATATATTCAGAAAACCCTAATTAGCGCTTCCAGTTCTGCCTAACCTGCACTAATTTTCCTCTAGTAAGTGACCTCACCACGGCGTGGATTCTTCTTACCACCCGCTATTCAATTCCCCGGGGATTCCAGACAAACACTAAACAATTACTAACGAGTGGGTTAATACATAAATCAATATAACAATAAGAAAACCAATCTAAAACATTTCATAATTTTCAAAGCAAAAACATTTCACGTGATCGATCAATTTCAGAAGTAAGAATATTCACAATTTAGCAGCAAAATCTTTATAGCAGCATCCGACCTACCTACTTATCTTAACTAGTCCTACCTAACTTTAACTAGTCCCTAACCATCCTCTGCTACCAGAAAATTACTGATAGAGCGCGCAGGTCACCCAACCAACAATTTCATCATATATGTATTGGGCCCATAAACTTCAATCTCTCTGATACATTAATCAGGTGACCTTACACTCTACTACCAGTAACCCTAGTTCCTTCCTATTTATTTCTACTGTACCCGACTTACCAATCCACTGTTACGGGTACCTATGATCACAATGGATCAGGGAGCTAGCTGTAAAAGAAAGGCAGACAACACAATACCAACTTTATATTCTTCTGTATTAAATGACCACAGACTACTGGGAAGTTTTAAAGGTTTTATCTAAATTTCAGATTCAGAAAGCATCAAGTTTTCAACCAAAAGGCAATCAATAACTAGAATAATGAAGAGCACATAACCATACAAGAAGTAAATTAAGCTGATCATTTATGGGTTTACGGGAAGGTAAGAACAAGAAACATGCTAGTCAGGAAGTTCAGAGTTTAGGTTTAAATGAAGTGACTCAAGTACGGAAATTTTCATAACATGCTAGAGGTCGCTATGGGAAAAATAATACCCCTGATATACGGGTAGGGAGAAGAGCTTTAGTTTATATTAAAAGATTCTGGAATACTATACACCTATAGGGAAGGTAAAAAATGGAACATGCTATAATTCTGGGAGCATCAATTCATTTAGCAAAAAGGGAAAAATTGTAAACCACATCTATATTTCATAAAAAGTCTGTATAGAGGTACTTAAAGGAAGGGTAACATAGGAACATGCTATAAAAACAGTAATAACGTATGAGCTTTTCATTCAGTAGTTTTGCGAAAGCATGGAAAATCAACTATGCGCAAAGGTATGTCTTTATTAAAGCAAAAGACTGGAAAAATAGAAGGTGCAGCATAGAGTTTTCAGCACTATAATTACCTAGAATGGTGTGAAGACCAACCCTGGCCACGGATCAGTCAAGGACAGGAAAAACCCCAAGGAATGACAGTCATCAATGGGACAGCAGGTGCAGAATGGACACCCCAGGACAGGACAGGAAACCCAGATTAGGATCAGGACAGGACCACCAAGGCACGACCAGCACCCGCAGTTTGGAAACAACGCCTGCGCTCCACCCTCTCTGCAGCTATCGGCCAGAACCCTGATTGGGTTATCGAACTCCCCAGTAAAGTGCTCCGCCAGCACTTAGGGTTTCTTTAGCAAAACCCCGTGAGTCTATGGAAATTTCGGACAGAGTGCTCCGCAGCCCTCTGTATCAAGTCACCTATAGAGTGCGTTGGGTCAGTGACAGGTCAGCTATTCGGACAAGTCGGACAATTTCTCTAGCTAAACCTAGGCTAGTTATACTGTTTTTGGGTCAGTGTACCACCCCCCAAATGTTGCAAGTGTCAGAATCCCCAATTTCGATTGGTCCTAAAGTAGGATAGGTCAACACACCAATCATATTTTACTTCTACAAGCAGGTATTAACATATTCTGGGACCGCCTATTGATTTTGGGGTTCCCATGACCTATTTTACAGAATACAATGGAAGATATACAAATGTTTCAAATGTAGAACATTTCGACTTCTTCGGCTGGGTGAAGGTGCATCTTCCCAGGCACGTTTTGGCCGCGACCTCTGGTTGGCAACCATTCAATGCCACCGGCAGAAGACAGTCATGCGCAATGGTGTACTTCAATATGGATTCCTGCGTGTCTCGCAGACCCTCAAAAACCCGGTACATGAAAAGTAAGCGAAAACAAATGAAAACACAGAAAATAAATGAATACACTGTATACCATGAATAACTACTCTGTACCCCTTTACTTAAAAATATACTATGGCGTTAAAATTTAGTACAACAGACAATGACATGAAAGCATCCGTGCAAGCTTCACCATGTGAGGACACAGGCAGCCATCTTAAAAGCCAGTGCGCAAGCGCAAAGGTTCACACCAGAACTGCAAGTACGTCACGTCACGTGAGTGTGACTAACGCATGCGCAGAAAGAAAACCCCGCCAAGCAGCGGCCATTTTTAGGAACGAGAGTTATTGAATTAGTAAACACATATGCAAGCGTCACTAGGACACCCCAATGTCAGAATAAAGGGAAATTAGTATGACAAACAGATTGAATTACATTGTTATATGTTATTTCGAGGTTCATGAATCCAAGCAAGTCGCGTAATATGCGAATCCTTGCTCCATCACTACCATCTCCGCCGCGTACAGGGTTGGTCGGGGGACGCGACAGGGATGCTCCTTGTCCCCTCTACTATTTGCGGTCGCTATCGAGCCGCTTGCGGCTCATGCCCGTATGGGCCGAGCTTATGAAGGTCTCTCACTGAGAGGTGATACCCATTACATCTCCCTCTATGCGGACGACTGTTTGATGTTTTTGGCGGACACCAGCGACTCCCTACGTGGTGCCGAGCGCTTGCTCTTAGATTTTGGCCACCTTTCGGGACTACGAGTCAACTGGGGAAAATCTTTTCTTTTCCCGATGGCGCTGAGGACGGTTGACTCCCAACCGGAGGGCGAACTGCGCTGGGAGTACCATTGCCTCCCTTACCTGGGTACACATGTCTATCACTCTTCGCTGGCCCTCCTATAGGGTAACATTGACAGAGCGATCAGGAATCTGCAAGGCTCCATGGGATTCTGGCGGACACTGCCTCTGTCGGTCGCGGGGCGAGTGGCGTTACTGACATGTCATCTCTTTTATAATCCTGGGCCAGAAGCTGGACCTTACCCAGCTCACTCTGGAGGAACGTACTCTTCGTAGATGTTGGCTTCGTTGCCATAGGCGCTCGGGTACCGCTCGCCCGTATGCCCCTGAGATTCCTCTGGGGATGTGCACGACCTTCCCACATGGGGGTGACTTGTCTGCGCTAGCAACCTGGGAGGAACTCGGTTTGCAAGTGCTCGGTGATCTTTACAAAGATGGTACGCTGCTCACATTCCAAGAGCTGCGAGACTCTTACGACCTCCCAAGGGGTGACTACCTGCTGCACACCGCGCTGGTGGCCAGTATTCGGAGACACTGGAGGTGGGGCTCACCGAGCCACCGACATCCGTGAGCTGCCAATATGTGGTCATGGCGTGGTCATGGCGACTGGTACTTACAAGGCTGTCACCTGCCTCTATCGGAGGCTCTCGACTGAAGCCCTACTGCCCATGGATGGGCTGAGAGCCAAATGGGAATGTGATGTCGGGCGACCGATCCCTGAGTCGACATGGCCGCAGCTGGTGCGCCGCGCGTGGAAGGGCACTAGGAATGCCAGGTTCCAATTGGTCCAGTTCTTTACGCTGCATCGTGCGTACCTGACACCAGTTAAGATTTCGCACTATTTTGAGGGCGCATCGTCGCTCTGTCCTCGTTGTGGGACGGGCTGAAGTGGATTTCGCACACATGTTTTGGTCCTGTGGTGAGCTGACTGGTTACTGGGAAGCGGTTCTGGCCTGCCTGAATGCTGTCACGGACCGGCAGATAGAAGCGGATATGGGCGCTTGCTTATTGTTATGGTTCCCTCACACCCCCCGTACTCGCGTCACTAGTAAGTTTTATGATTTGGGCCTGATTTTAGCCAAAAGAGAGATCACCATGCACTGGAAATCCAACCAGGGTCCTAGCTACTTGCGTTGGAGGGCCACTCTGATGCGATGGGCAAGGGCTGAGAGCGCATTGCGATTGCAACAGGCCAGGCGCCTAGACAACGACAAGGCCTTGGAGGTAGCTAGAGCGTGGGAGGCCTTGGTGATAGCACTCCAGCTGCCTGAGAGCGAACTGAGTGAGGATGAGGAAAGGGCGGCACCATAGGAGCGATACTTTAGTGGGTACCCTACTTCCAACGAATAATAATAATAATAATAATAATAATAATAATAATAATAATAATAATAATAATAATAATAATAATAAATAATAATAATAATATCCACATTTGTAAAGCGCACAATCACCCTTTAGGGTCTCTAGGCGCTGGGGGCCGTCGGGAAGATTAAGCAAGCTATTGCCCAGAGTCACATGGTGCTGGGCTAATCTGCCGCCGGTGCCGGGGATCGAACCGTGATCCCCAGATTCCGGAGTCAGTCGCCCTGGCCGCGGCGCCACACCTCTGCGCACACGATTACTACATTCACGACAGGGGTTCTGAGAGGTCGGTTCCCCCATTGAAACAGACTACTTATTTGACTGGAGGGATAATTTCTGTTGATTATAAGCTCACTGAGGAAGGACGTAAGGCACACTGACAGGGGTGGGTGGGACACAGGGCGGGAACTGTTTCGGGGATTGTTATATAAATGGCTTCATGTATGAGAAGTGATATCATCCTGGAATGTCATTCATCACTGCACTATCTTGCTGATTGTACTAATCTCTTGTTAAACCTGATTGCCAATAAAAATAGTTTTTACAAAAAAAAATTAATGAATGATGAACCCCATCAGGGCGGAAAAATTGAAAATCGTCTTTCATTATATCCACATGAGCCAGCCAACTTATTCCATTAATACTGGAGAAACGATGGAGTTCTCTGCTAACTTTCTGCCTGGCTCTATCTACAGCTGTGAATTGCTTAGGACCCCTCCAAACCCTTCCCAGTACTAGAGCGGTCAAGATTAGTCTAGTATTTGGCCAGGATGTAATTATTAGCTTTAAATCAGATGTCATTGCAATTAGCAACCCAAGACCTGAAAGCTGTACTAAATAATTTTCTCCCAAATGAATAAGCAAAATGTGTGGACATTTTCTAGACAAACGCAATTCATTTAAGAAAGGCATCAATTGACCCTGTTTCATACCGCCTTTGCCCCACCTTCTTTATATCATAAAAGCTAAAGCCAGGGTTTTGTCCATAATGATTTCTTTAAGCCTGTTTAGCTGCACATTTTACAAATGAATGTCCAACGATCCAGACACTTGCCATGGACACTGATGGGCCTGACGTATTACCTAAAAAGAGACATACGTAAGAAATGCAGTAAATATGTATAAATCCTCTAAATCTCTAATATATTTCAAACAACAATTGGAAGTCCAGCGGCTTAAACTTTTTAGCTGCTTCAAGGAGAAATACATTTTTATCGTTTTTGAAGCGGCACCTATTCTGAATGAATGAGTATCAAACTCATTAGGATTATAACCTAAAAGGCTTAATGCTTTTCTTAAGACGGATAAAATCTGTGAGGCTCTTAAAGAAGATCCATCCTGATTTTTGAAAATAAGGAAGGGCAAAGAAAAGTTTACTGATCTAAATTCAAACCAAGCTTTTACCGGTCAAAGCGGGCCGCTCAGCTTCCGCAATACCACTGTAGTACCTTTCCCTTTCCGATCCGTTTTTAGGTCGAGGACCGTAGGCTGCGCTTGCACAGTTCGGTCCGAAGATTTAATGTTTCTAAGAATGGGGCTTGAACCCGCCCCTCTTCTCCATTGGCTGGCTTCCTAAACGGAGGCCAGCCATTGGAGGAGAGGGTCATCACTCCGTTCAAGCCCCGTCTTTTTCTGATTCGGGGGCGTTTTTTTTAAGCTTCTTTCTTGTTTTCTTTTTCTCCTCTTCCCATTGGCTGGAATTTTACCTTCCAGCCAATGGGAAGAGGAGAGAATGAAAACCACGCCCCGAATCGGAAAATGTCGGCGCTTTGCTGAAGCCATTTCAGCCCGATCGCAAAGCCAGCATCCACATTGCAACAGTGTCTAAGTACACTGTCATCACATTTTCCACATTTCTGCAGTATGTTGCGTACCATAAATCAATCTAGGACCCACATTGCCCTATATGTAAAGCTCCACCCTGCCCCAGTATGGCGCGTACGATAACCAAACTACTATCCTGATAGTGTCCGTGTAAGGTGCAGATACAAGGAGAGGCAACCCCGCTCTGCCATCATTGCATCATTATGCAACAGCTCAGTGGGCAGTCGCAGAAATACGCACATGCGCGATTACTTGCACACTACCTTTAAATGGAGCAGCACCAAGGCGCACTACCTCTCGTCATAGGCGTAAGCAGATTGCAACGTGATTTCTGCCGACGGCGCACGCCATGCTCATCAGCATTAATTAAGTAGGCGGAGATACACTTTAGCCCACTAGGAAACTCTGCAGAGAGTAGGGATTTTACTCCCCTGCATATCCCATAACAGAGGTGACATGTCGGTCGGATGATCTGCGCGGGGATGAAAGCAGCATATCAATGTAGCTCTTATTAAGGTAAGAGGCCTCTGTACTGCTGCAGATTTGGCTATTCTATATTGGATATTTAGTATCCTAGTTACTTACACAAGCCAGGCATTCTAATTTCACAAGCTCACTTGATAGCTGAGTGGTATTTCTGTGGACTAGCCTCACAGAAAACATTGCCGGCCGGGAATGGTTGTCACCATCGGTTAATACCGATAATTTCTAATTATTTTGCTTTCCATGGGGGGGCGCATATATCATTCTGAGTAGTGCGACACGCCTCCATCTACCAAGGGAACCACATAGAGGCTTTGGCCCAGCAGTTAGGCTGACGTCATTTGTGTAATGCAGTATGTTTGATCAAGTGGTCACATCGCACTATAATAGGCAGTCATATAATTTGTATCCGTCATCCTTGCAGGACTGGTTTCATTCGGGGACAGAGAATCTCCACTATCCCTCTTGCCTTAAAGTGCTCGGGTAAGTATGTTTGTGTCAGCTATAAAGGCTGTAAACCGTATGGAAGGCAAAAGAAAACTACGAAGAAACAGAGTTCCACACGTTTTATTATTCTGTTTGTACGTGACAATAACAACTTAGAGGATTTCCTTTGTGGGCTATTTCCGTCGTAACCAAGAGTATTTCTGTATGTGGGGAGCCCGTTCTTATTTTAAGCTTCTCCTTGGGGTTCAGTCTCGGTTTAGGGTGCAGGTGTATTTGGCTAGCCATGATACTCTCTGTTGTCTGTGCGTGCCAGTTGCCACATCCTTTCTCGCACGTTTTAATACATTTTTCGTTTAGCACCTCACATGACCTTAAAGTGCATACCTGACACTTCTACCCATAGACATACAGACAGACACAGCCTGTCACGCGGAGCAGGAGCGCCAAATGGCTGAAAAGAGAGCGACGCCAGAGGGGGCTGAGGGGATGTAGGAAGGGGAATATCTTCATGTGTTGGCAATCAATGTCCCGAGTTCGAAAATCGATTACGATTTGGAATGCGGGCAGTTTATACAAATACATTAACGCCCACCGCTCCATAAATCACCGGTTCTCACGAAAAGGGGAAGGAAACACCCGGCCCTTGTTTAATCCTTGCTTCTCCGATGAAAGCGTGTGCCCTGCTGGGAGCTGAACTTTAACCCCCCAGGCTACCGAGCAATGCGAGAGTTAATGGCAGACGCCGCAGACAGAAGGAGCCCCGGAGATACTTCTGTTAATCCAATGCTAGCAAAAAGACAGAAGTTATTTTCGGCCACATTTGCAAAATGTCCGGTTAATAGATCTAAAATGTGATCGAGAATTGAGAATTATATTCAAACTCTTCCGTTCTGTGGGATAGAAGAGTAGAGCCACTTTTGATATGTTTTCGTGCATTTAATTTGTATCACAACGGAGCACCCTAAGACAATATTTGTACTACAGCAGAGGTACACCGACAACAGATTTATAGGTGAGTGTCTGTGTATCGAAAGGTTTGATGACAGTAATTAGGATGTGATGGAAAGAGGCGTGGGGAACGTAGATGGTATAATACTTGACAACACTACAGCTTATTACATGTTCAGTTACACAGTTGTATATTTGTTCAAAATCACACTTTTCGGTCAGATGCTGGGATTATCACCCATTTCTTGGGGCCTCAAGCTCCACCATTTAGTCACTGGAACACATTCACATCAAGGCAGTCTAGCAGTGGTGAGCAAGGCCCAGCTGGCAGATGTGTCGGGGGAAGCACTCGCCTGTCTTTAGATCTGGTGAGTCAGGGAACAGTGGAGGGTGGTAGTTTTTTAGTTTTCTATGACATGCTCCTTTGTACTCCCTCATAAAGGCACTTTTGCCTATTTTTCCTTTCCATACTGCACCCCCATCTCTGCTCATTCTCATAGCTCTTAAATGTTCCTGTTCCCCTCTTCCTCTTTTCCTGTAAGCCAGGGCCGCAGCTATCAATGGTACAGCAGCTGCAGTGGCACCGGGACCCAGGGACCCACTGAACCGTGCCATATTTCATTCGTCAGCCAGTGTTCGGGGGTCACTTTTTTTGCTTATGGGCTTTCTCACAAACTTACGGCGCTTCTTCATTTTAGCCCAGCTTTGTAAAATTCTCCTTCCTAGCTCTCCCGCTGACGGTTCGTAACCCCACAAACATTTACCTGCAAGTTTGCCAGCAATTGTCGTAGCAGAAATATTTTGATCTATGTTGTCCAATGTGAACCGTAGAACTTCATTATTACGATTTAATCAACCTAATTCGTTGTTGGTTCTAAAGGAAGCTCCTGATTCTAGAAATTCAGCCCATGCTCTTTTGTAAGCTAATTTTGTACTATGAGTGATAGAGTTCTCTACCATATGTTGTATTTTTAGTCTGCTAGTACCCATACCTCCAGTGGAATATGGGTTTTCTCTAGGTCTGCGCCGGGTGCCAAACCACAGAATCTCATCCACTGGGAACAAGATAACGTATCTGCTATATTATTATCTATTCCTGGCACATGTTTAACCTTAAAAGCTATATTGAACATCAGGCAACCTAGCATGAATCTTTGTAATAGCTTAAGCATGCGTCTGTCTCTAGCTTTCTGACCATTTACCAGGTCAACCACAGTTTTGTTGTCAACATGAAAAAGAACAGTTTTATTTAACAATTTCTTGCCCCAAATCGCTAATGCCACAATCAGAGGAAACAATTTGAACAAGGCTATACATCTTTTTTCAGAAATCGACTTTGAAGGGCAACTTTCAGCACACCATTTACCCTCCCAAAAGAGCCCAAAACCATTAGCTCCTGATGCATCAGAAAAAATTTGAATTGACCGTAGAAAATCCTCGTCTAGAGACCAAATAGTAACTCAGTTAAAAGCCCTTAGAAATATTATCCAGGCCTCAAAATCAGCTCTCATGGTGACCGACACTCTAACTCTGTGATGATATTAGGTAACCCCTGACATAGCAAAACCTAATCATCCTGATCCCTGAGAAGACCGTAATAGGTGTCAACGGCGGGAATAAAGCTTTGACGAATGTGTGAGAACAGGTGTTCGCCCCCTCCAGGATCAGTAACTGCTACAACAAAATACACATAGCTAGTGTTTTATACCAACCAGTGGGTCCATAAGTACGGTTTCACCACTGCATGCACAGCACATCTTAGCGTGTGTGCTGTAAAAAATACACATGGCTTATTTTTGCCACACTACCACTATTTCACGTAGTTTAGTCCTGATGGGAGCCTCTATACTATTTTTATGAGGCTGAAACATGTTGACCACACGGATAATGAAAACCAATTACTAGTTTTCAGTTTAGCCCTTATTTTTTACTGTTAATCATGTCCTGGGCCGCTGGGATTAAAAAAATTGATCAGTAAGGATTCCCAGAGACATTTTTAATCTCACCACTTTTTGAGCACAATTCACACAAAACCAAAAACAAAACCCGCTCCACTGTAGTCAGGTGTTGAAGGACAACTCGGCGGCATTCGGCCACCCAGTTGGGAACCCTATGATGAAGCATGCCACCAACTAGGTTGGTAGGTGAGGTTCTTTTTACAAACCTAAATGGTTCCTGGCACTCCTAATACTATAGCTGAGTTGTCCCTACTAGTGGGTACATCCACGCTGTTTGTTAAAAGCTAATCTTCTACAGAAAGATCTTCCAGATTTCACAACCCTCTTCGCAAAATTTAAATGCCCTTAAAGACATTGCATTTCATAAAGGGTAAACTTCTGTGATAACCTGGCATTTTCAAGCATCTCCAAAATCTCTCTTACCTTTTTAACATGTAGTCTCGCCTCCATCTTAACTGTGTCTATTTCAATACCTAGGAAGATCTGACAATTTGAGAGGCCTTCTGTCTTCTCATCCGCAAGAGGGACGCCCAAATATTTTGCTAATGACTTAAAAAACTGAAGAGCTCTGTTACATTGCTGAGTGTTGGATGCACCAACAAAAAGAAAATCATCTAGATAATGAGTTACTTGAACATGACCTGCCCTGAAAATTAAACACCATTGACGAAAAGAGCTAAACTCTTCAAAAAGATTGCAAGAAACTGCACATCCCATCGGTGAAACTTTGTCTACAAAATATGTGTTCTCAAAATGAATGCTGAACAAAGAAAAGTCCACTGGGTGTACAGGTAACAACCTAAACGCAGACTTAATGTCACACTTTGCTAATTCAGCATTCAAACCTGCTTTCCTCACCAACTCAAGGGCCACATCAATTGATGTAAATTGATTGATAGTATCCTCCTTAGATATAAAATCATTAACCGATAAACCTTGAGGCAATGATAAATGCTGAATCATGCGAAATTCACCTGGTCTCTTTTTATGAACAACTCCTAAGGGTGATATGATAAGATCTGGAAGTGGGCAAGTAGAAAATGAACCTGCCATTCTGCCTTCAGCAATTTCTGATCACAGTTTTTGACCTATAACTTGCGGGAACTGGTTAGATGATTTCAGATTTTTGAAAATCTACAGCAACGTTGTCCTTGATAACCCAGACAGAAACCTTTTTTAAATCCCCACTCTAATTTTGTAGCTTTGTCTCTTAAAGGAGAGAATTGTAGCCAGTAAAATAAATTACGTCTGTTAATTGGGGTAAGAGCCCTTGGAGTTAGGCTGGAATTATTTGCCTCGCCCTCTGCCCTGCCCAAAATGATTCCAGTTTAACTGCTCACCAAAACTTTCAGAATGGTGTGCTTGCCACCACATTTAGAACATTTGTGCTTGTATCTGCAAGGATTTTTCTGGCGATACCCCCTGTTAAAATTCCAGCATGTTCTAGTAACAAATGATTATGGTTTAACCCAATTACCCACCATTACCGAGGTGGGTTTCCAGAGAAAAGGCTGGTGTGGGACTGCAAGCCTGCTCGCTGTATGCATAGTAGGAGGAGGCCTCTGGGGATACATCCACTGGACCCATAACTCATTGTCAACTTCTCTCCAAGGTTTCTCAGGAATAAGGACCAGTCTTGCTCTGAATTCTTCATCGTAAAGAAGCCAGGCAAAACCCCTAAGCTCAATATGAGCCTTCCTAATTGTATCTAAATATTTAAAAATAGATACCGATTTCTTGAAATTTTTCACAATAAACTCTTGCGAAGATTAGAAAGGCTGAGGTCCAAGAATCTATATTTGTGGGAACCCTTGGCCTCTTAGCTAACTCCCAAGCTTTATCCCTAAAACCCTCCTTGGATTGCATTTCTCTGTGAAGAATCTTAAAAACGTCTACAAACTCCCCTTTCCAGATTTTTTCCCTCGTATTTTTGCTTAAATGGGATAGATAAGCCCATCTAAGGAAGCCTTTTTAATGCCTCTACTTTCAATTTTTCTTCCTTTTCGTTATCCCCCACTCCTTCATCGTGATTATCATTATTTGATTCTGACAGATTGCCCTTATTTTTAACACTGTCGGATGATAATGTTTTTTCGGGTAAAATTAAAGACTTTTCACAATGAAAACACAAATCAGTCCCCACGCCCTTATCCTCAAGAGCTACCTAATCTGATTTTCGTTTCTTTAAAATTGATTTACTGCAATTAACATTAACAGGGTTCTCACCTGTTCGTAAAGGTTTGTCTCAAACTGACATCCTCCTTCTTCTGTCCCCTTCTTGGTATCCTTTGCGTTTGTCATAGTCTTTCCAGTTACTTTCTGTGTTTTTCTCCTGAAAAATATGAGCCTAGGACAGCTTTTTAGAGACCCCCGCCCACTCAATTTGAAAATGCCAGCGATAACTTAATCATCATCGTCCCCAATTTCCCCTTCTTCCAATTCTATTGAGTCATCGTCCCCATACTCATATTCAAATTGGTCATTCTTGCATTTCTCACTCCAGCCTGGCTGTACACCATCCCCTACCCCACCATTATAAACCCTCCAGTTAACAGTCTTTTTAAATTGAGAAACTCTTTTTTCTTCCAAAGGTATTGGGGAAATCGCATCAAAATTCTCCCTTTTGTTCTCCAAAATTGTGCAGGACGCTTTAGACCTGCCTAGTAGTTTTTTAGGTCTCGGCCTGCGTAGGCTGCGCTTGCGCAGTCTCGCTGGCGAGAAATTTTGTTTTTCAGTATGGGGGCTTGAAACCGCCCCTCTCCTCCATTGGCTGGCTTCCTAAACGGAGGCCTGCCATTGGAGGAGAGGGGCGTCACTCCGTTCAAGCCCGTATTCGGGGGTGTGTTTTTTAGGTTCTTTCTCTCCTCTTCCCATTGGCTGGAATTTTACATTCCAGCCAATGGGAAGAGGAGAGAAAGAAAAATACGCCCCCCACTCCGAAAATGTCGGGGCTTTTCGGAGAGCCATTTCTGCTGGACCGCCGCTGGAAGAAGTAGAGAAGCTGCCGAGTCCTCCACCCCAGCCGGTGAGTGCTCGCTTTTCTTGCCTTTGTTCGCTTATTGTGCCTGTTTTCTTGCCTCTTCTTGCCTCTGTTCCCTCGTTGTGCTTGCTTTTCTGCCCCCCCTGTTCCCTCGTTGTGCGTGCTTTTCTGCCCCCCGTTCTCTCGTTGTGCGTGCTTTTCTGCCCCCCTGTTCCCTCGTTGTGCGTGCTTTTCTGCCCCCCCATCCCCTCGTTGTGCTTGCTTTTCTGCCCCCATGTTCCCTCGTTGGGCGTGCTTTTCTGCCCCCTCTGTTCCCTCGTTGTGCGTGCTTTTCTGCCCCCCCGTTCCCTCGTTGTGTGTGCTTTTCTGCCCCCCCGTTCCCTCGTTGGGCGAGCTTTTCTGCCCCCCCTGTTCCCTCATTGTGTGTGCTTTTCTGCCCCCGTTCCCTCGTTGTGCGTGCTTTTCTGCCCCCCGCTCCCTCGTTGTGCGTGCTTTTCTGCCCCCCGTTCCCTCGTTGTGCGTGCTTTTCTGCCCACCCGTTCCCTCGTTGTGCGTACTTTTCTGCCCCCGTTCCCTCGTTGTGCTTGCTTTTCTGCCCCCCCCCTCCGTTCCCTCGTTTTTCGTTGTCTGGGTCCCTGTACCAGGATGATGACCAGTACTTCATGTGAAACAATAGTTAGACCCTGATAGTAACCTTCTGTTTGAGGGAGTGTATGTACTCT
This sequence comes from Lissotriton helveticus, assembly GCF_964261635.1. NCBI lineage: Eukaryota > Metazoa > Chordata > Amphibia > Caudata > Salamandridae > Lissotriton > Lissotriton helveticus. The sequence goes on along the minus strand of NC_136072.1, from coordinate 541,438,168 downwards.
GCTCAGTAGTATTTGTAAACATTTAAGTGAAGATGTAAAATGGGGCAAAAGGAGTATCTTCTCTCTAACGGATCGTCAGAAGTAAATGTAAGTAAAATAGAAACCACTTATTTGCATTTGATTTTTCTGTTCTTAATCCTGTAACCCAAATCTGATATGGACATGTTTCAGTCTACGTTTTTGTGTAAAAAAATGTCTTGACAAGTCATAATTATTTTTTACTTTATCAAGCTATAACAAGGTATTCTTGTCTGAGTACATGTTTTAGTATGACGTAAAAACATGTTGTTTGAAGGGGAAGTTTTTATACTCTAGTATCCTGGAAGCTGAACTCTTTTTTCTCCTGTTCCAGGGGTTGATTTGGAAGGCATGTTTTTAGTCTACCTAGCGATAGTTAATTGCAAAGTTTCGTGTAAACTGTATTGACTTTCGAACATGTAGTGATTAGCTACATTGTTGATTTGTTCTGAAACTTATGATCTTCATTTACTCGTGCTATTTAATGGTGCCACCCCTTTCAGACAGAATCCTTCCTGCATTTACTCTTAATAGAAGGAAAGTACCCTTTACTGGATAATCGGACAAACTTTGTTTAACGCAGCTAGACTCCACTTGTGATCTGGTAGAGATGAAGTGCACCTATTACTGTAGAATGCTTCAAACTGTTCCCTGCTTTAAAGCCACAGTTGCCATAATCCTTGGTGATGCTCACCGGAACACTGGCCAGCCTTCACGTTTTCATCTGAAGACCTTGCTTAGCAGCTTGCCTTATCTCGTTTCAAAAGGCTGTTACTATTAAACCGAGTTTCTTGAGGTATGAAGTGAAACTTGAAAGGGTAGTTTTTAAGCAACGATACAGGACACAGTATTCATTGGTACAGATAATTAAACAAATACAACAAGTTAATGAACTAGATGGCGCTTAGCAGCCTGAGAAATAAACCTTACAAAGGATCCGGTGAGATGTTATTTTCAAGTGTTCTTTCTCCTGCACCTAATGTCAGCACATCTTTCACTGTAATATGAGCAGAAGGGATAGGCGAACACATTTCTCCACCACGTTGCAGCATTCCAGAATACATGTAGAAGAAACGTCTTGTTCTGACAAAGTTTTTCTGGGTCTCCCTCTGCTAAAGTTGGTCACAAAGAGGTTGATGCACAGTAAAGTCACATATTCACAAGGACCTACCCAAACAGTTGTGAAAAGTAAGGGTTAAAGTAAGGCATTCAAGCCCGTAATGAACATTTTATTGCTTTGCTTATCGGCCAGTTGTGAGGTACAATTGCTTTTCTTTTCCTGAAGAAGCAGCTCTACTGCCAGGTATATTTCTGGTATGTAGCCAGACAATTAACCAAGATTGGCTTTTGTTTTGTGGTTGCTTCCATCATGGTAGGCCAAAAATGACCCTTTCGTGCCCTGTGTTTCTTTCCTGCTAAGATCTCTACCTTTGCATGTGTGCCTTTCGTTCAAAATAAATTATGGTTGCATTGGAAAAGTGTCAAAAAGCGGAATATTATAATGATGATACCAGAGATCAAAACCTAGAATTGCTTGCTTCCTGACTGTTCAAATTGCTCCATTAAAATTGGATATTTCTGGCCCCTTTTCACTACCGTATTTTTTACCGCCCTGAATTGTTTCTCAGCATTGTTTGAAACATGCTCATGAAAGAAAGATTATAGATCATTCCAGTTTAAAGTCCTTTTTATTAGGTCTCCGCCTGCGTAGGCTGCGCTTGCGCAGTCTCGCTGGGGAGATCTCATGTTTTTGAGTGTGGGGCTTGAACCCGCCCCTCTTCTCCATTGGCTGGCTTCCTAAATGGAAGCCAGCCATTGGAGAAGAGGGGCATCTGTCCGTTTAAGCCCCGTCATTTTGGCATTCGGGGCGTGTTTTTTCATGTTCTTTCTCTCCTCTTCCCATTGGCTGGAATTTTACATTCCAGCCAATGGGAAGAGGAGAGAAAGAAAAACACGCACCCAGTCTGAAAATGATACAAAAGGGGATGATGGATGGAGCATTTGAGCAAATCAAACACTCACCCCCAGTCAACTGATCTGGGTTTAATCCATCACCATTCTTTAGCCCACTCAGCCACCCCAGTTCAGACATGGCCATATGCAAATCAGTCTGACCCTGTGCCTCATGGGAACAGTCCAGCCGAACTGCCAAGCCATGTCTTCCCTGGACCGGAAACAAGCATCCTGGGACCGGTTTCGGATTCATAATCCTCATCAGCCAGGCTATCTTGAATCCAATGGCCAAGTGAGCAAGGGACTCACGTCTGAGCATACCCTGCCACATTTAGGGCGAACAAAGGGATACAAAAGGGGATGATGGACGGAGCATTTGAGCAAATCAAACACTCACCCCCAGTCAACTGATCTGGGTTTAATCCATCACCATTCCTTAGCTCACTCAGCTACCCCGGTCCCAGGATGCTTGTTTCCGGTCCAGGGAAGACATGGCTTGGCAGTTCGGCTGGACTGTTCCCTTGAGGCACAGGGTCAGACTGATTTGCATATAGCCATGTCTGAACTGGGGTGGCAGAGTGGGCTAAAGAACGGTGATGGATTAAACCCAGATCTTTTGACTGGGTGTGAGTGTTTGATTGGTTCAGATGCTCCGTCTATTACCACCCCCTTTTGTACCGCTTTTGGCCGCCATAAGTGTGGCAGGGTATGCTCAGACGTGAGTCCCTTGCTCACTTTGCCACTGGATTCAAGCAAGCCGGGCTGAAGACGGCTGTAATGCCAGAAACCGGTCCTCGGAAGCTTGTTTCCGGTCCAGGGAAGGCACGGCTTGGCAGTTCGGGCTGGACTGTTCCCATGAGGCACAGGGTCAGACTGCTTTGCATATAGCCATGTCTGAACTGGGGTGGCAGAGTGGGCTAAAGAACGGTGATGGATTAAACCCAGATCTTTTGACTGGGTGTGAGTGTTTGATTGGTTCTGATGCTCCGTCTATTACCACCCCCTTTTGTACCGCTTTTGGCCGCCATAAGTGTGGCAGGGTATGCTCAGACGTGAGTCCCTTGCTCACTTTGCCACTGGATTCAAGCAAGCCGGGCTGAAGACGGCTGTAATGCCAGAAACCTGTCCTCGGAAGCTTGTTTCCGGTCCAGGGAAGGCATGGCTTGGCAGTTCGGGCTGGACTGTTCCCATGAGGCACAGGGTCAGACTGATTTGCATATAGCCATGTCTGAGCTGGGGTGGCAGAGTGGGCTAAAGAACGGTGATGGATTAAACCCAGATCTTTTGACTGGGTGTGAGTGTTTGATTAGTTCAGATGCTCCGTCTATTACCACCCCCTTTTGTAACCCAGTCTGAAAATGTTGGGGCTTTTCGGAGAGCCATTTCTGCTGGACCGCCGCCGGAAGAAGTAGAGAAGCTGCTGAATGCTCCGCCCCAGCCGGTGAGTGCTTGCTTTTCTTGCCTCTGTTCCCTGATTGTGCCCGTTTTCCTGCCTCTGTTCCCTCGTTGTGCGTGCTTTTCTGCTCCCCCTGTTCCCTCATTGTGCATGCTTTTCTGCCCCCTGTTCCCTCGCTGTGCGTGCTTTCCTGCCCCCTGTTGCCTCGTTGTGCTTGCTTTTCTGCCCCCTGTTCCCTCGTTGTGCGTGCATTTCTGCCCCCTGTTCCCTCGTTGTGCTTGCTTTTCTGCCCCATGTTCCCTCGTTGTGCTTGCTTTTCTGCCCCCCGTTCCCTCGTTGTGCGTGCTTTTCTGCCCCCTGTTCCCTCGTTGTGCGTGCTTTTCTGCCCCCCTGTTCCCTCGTTGTGCGTGCTTTTCTGCCCCCTGTTTCCTCGTTGTGCGTGCTTTTCTGCCCCCTGTTCCCTCGTTGTGTGTGCTTTTCTGACCCCCTGTTCCCTTGTTGTGCGTGCTTTTCTGCCCCCTGTTCCCTCGTTGCGCTTGCTTTTCTGCCCCGTTCCCTCGTTGTGTGTGCTTTTCTGCCCCCTGTTCCCTCGTTGTGCTTGCTTTTCTGCCCCCCTGTTCCCTCGTTGTGCTTGCTTTTCTGCCCCCCCTGTTCCCTCATTGTGCGTGCTTTTCTGCCCCCTGTTCCCTCGTTGTGCATGCTTTTCTGCCCCCTGTTCTCTCGTTGGGCTTGCTTTTCTGCCCTCGTTCCCTCGTTGTGGGTGCTTTTCTGCCCCCCTGTTCCCTCGTTGTGTGTGCTTTTCTGCCCCGTTCCCTCGTGCGTGCTTTTCTGCCCCCAGTTCTGCCGTTGTGCATGCTTTTCTGCCCCCTTGTTCCCTCGTTGTGATCGTTTTTTCTGGCCTCTGTTCCCTGTGTGTGGCTCTCTGTGTGTGTGTGTGTGGCTCTCTGTGTGTGTGGCTCTCTGTGTGTGTGCCTCTCTGTGAGTGTGCCTCTCTGTGTGTGGCTCTGTGTATGTGTGTGTGGCTCTGTGTGTGTGGGGGGCGTTCTGTGTATGTGTGGGGCTCTGTGTGTGTGTGTGTGTGGGGCTCCCTGTGTGTGTGTGGGGGGGGCTCTGTGTGTGTGTGGGGCTCTCTGTGTGTGTGGGAGCTCTCTGTGTGTGTGGGGGGCTCTCTGTGTGTGTGTGGGGCTCTCTGTGTGTGGGGCTCTCTGTGTGTGGGGGGGCTCTGTATGTGTGTGGGGGGCACTGTGTGTGTGTGTGGGGGGCTCTCTGTGTGTGTGGGGGGCTCTCTCTGTGTGTGGGGGGGGTTCTGTGTGTGTGGGGGGCTCTGTGTGTGTGTGTGGGCTCTCTGTGTGTGTGGGGGCTCTGTGTGTGTGGGGGGCTCTGTGTGTGGGGGGGACTATGTGTGTGTGTGTGGGGGCTCTGTGTGTGGGGGGCTCAGTGTGTGTGCTCCAGGTCACGTTGCTTGTGCTTGCTCTCCTGCCCCCTCGTTGCTCGTGCTTGCTCCCCTGCCCCCCCTCGTTGCTCGTGCTTGCTGTCCTGCCCCCTCGTTGCTCGTGCTTGCTGTCCTGTCGCCTCGTTGCTTGTGGTTGCTGTCCTGCCCCCTTGTTGCTTGTGCTTGCTGTCCTGCCCCCCTCGTTGATCGTGCTTGCTCTCCTGCCCCCCCTCGTTGCTTGTGCTTGCTATCCTGCCCCCCTCGTTGCTTGTGCTTGCTGTCCTGCCCCCCTCGTTGCTTGTGCTTGCTGTCCTGCCCCCTCGTTGCTTGTGCTTACTGTCCTGCACCCCACTAGTTGCTTGTGCTTGCTGTCCTGCCCCCTCTTTGCTTGTGCTTGCTCCCCTGCCCCCTCGTTGCTTGTGCTTGCGCCCCTGCCCCCTCGTTGTTTGTGCTTGCTGTCCTGCCCCCCCTCGTTGGTTGTGCTTGCTGTCCTGCCTCCCCCCTCGTTGGTTGTGCTTGCTGTCCTGCCACCCCCCTCGTTGGTTGTGCTTGCTGTCCTGCCCCCCCCCCTCGTTGGTTGTGTTTGCTGTCCTGCCCCCCCTCGTTCGTTGTGCTTGCTCTCCTGCCCCCTTGTTGCTTGTGCTTGCTCTCCTGCCCCTGCCCCCTCGTTACTTGTGCTTGCTCTCCTGCCCCTGCCCCTTGTTCGTTGTGCTTGCTCTCCTGCCTCTGCCCCCTGTGTGTGGGTGCTAATGCAATAGGTCTCGCATATGCAAACGATTAAGCTATTGGCAATGTAAATGACAATGCCATTTATTTATGATTTAAAAAAAAAATGTCATGAGCAATGCCAATAGCTTTACCTTTAATAATGCCGAGACCATTGCATTGTAAATGCTTGTTGAGTTTTACAGCTGAATTCGTAAAGCCAGTCTGGTTATTAAAATATTTGAAACCTTCAGCCCTTCCAACTCTGCTTTACCCAGTAACTCTGAAAATCAGAAGGCTCCAAAATATAACTAAACCATACAAAGTTTCAATAAGAAGAATTCAAAATATGAGTAGCAAATGTGTGGTAAAACTTTAATGATGTTGCCCAATAATTTAAAAGATATGGGCTTTCTCACAAACTTACGGCGCTTCTTCATTTTAGCCCAGCTTTGTAAAATTCTCCTTCTTAGCTCTCCCGCTGACGGTTCGTAACCCCACAAACATTTACCACAACATTTACCTGCAAGTTTGCCAGCAATTGTCATAGCAGAAATATTTTGATCTATGTTGTCCAATGTGAACCGTAGAACTTCATTATTACGATTTAATCAACCTAATTCGTTGTTGGTTCTAAAGGAAGCATGTGATTCTAGAAATTCAGCCCATGCTCTTTTGTGAGCTAATTTTGTACTATGAGTGATAGAGTTCTCTACCATATGTTGTATTTTTAGTCTGCTAGTTCCCATACCTCCAGTGGAATATGGGTTTTCTCTAGGTCTGCGCCGGGTGCCAAACCACAGAATCTCATCCACTGGGAACAAGATAACGTATCTGCTATATTATTATCTATTCCTGGCACATGTTTAATCTTAAAAGCTATATTGAACATCAGGCAACCTAGCATGAATCTTTGTAATAGCTTAAGCATGCGTCTGTCTCTAGCTTTCTGACCATTTACCAGGTCAACCACAGTTTTGTTGTCAACATGAAAAAGAACAGTTTTATTTGACAATTTCTTGCCCCAAACCGCTAATGCCTCAATCAGAGGAAACAATTTGAAAAAGGCTATACATCTTTTTTCAGAAATCCACTTTGAAGGGCAACTTTCAGCACACCATTTACCCTCCCAAAAGAGCCCAAAACCATTAGCTCCTGATGCATCAGAAAAAATTTGAATTGACCGTAGAAAATCCTCATCTAGAGACCAAATAGTAACTCAGTTAAAAGCCCTTAGAAATATTATCCAGGCCTCAAAATCAGCTCTCATGGTGACCGACACTCTAACTCTGTGATGAGATTAGGTAACCCCTGACATAGCAAAACCTAATCATCCTGATCCCTGAGAAGACCGTAAAAGGTGTCAACGCCGGGAATAAAGCTTTGACGAATGTGTGATTACAGGTGTTCGCCCCTTCCAGGATCAGTAACAGCTACAACAAAATACACATAGCTAGTGTTTTATACCAACCAGTGGGTCCATAAGTACGGTTTCACCACTGCATGCACAGCACATCTTAGCGTGTGTGCTGTAAAAAATACACATGGCTTATTTTTGCCACACTACCACTATTTCATGCAGTTTGGTCCTGATGGAAGCCTCTATACTATTTTTATGAGGCTGAAACATGTCGACCACACGGATAATGAAAACCAATTACTAGTTTTCACTTTAGCCTTTATTTATTACTTTTAATCATGTCGTGGGCCGCTGGGATTAAAAAAATTGATCAGTAACGATTCCCAGAGACATTTTTAATCCCACCACTTTTTGAGCACAATTCACACAAAACCAAAAACAAAACCCGCTCCACTGTAGTCAGGTGTTGAAGGACAACTCAGCGGCATTCGGCCACCTAGTTGGGAACCCTATGATGAAGCATGCCACCAACTTAGGTGGTAGGTGAGGTTCTTTTTACAAACCTAAACGGTTCCTGGCACTCCTAATATTATAGCTGAGTTGTCCCTACTAATGGGTTCATCCACGCTGTTTGTGAAAAGCTAATCTTCTACAGAAAGATCTACCAGCTTTCACAACCCTCTTCGCAAAATTTAAATGCCCTAAAAGACATTGCATTTCATAAAGGGTAAACTTCTGTGATAACCTGGCATTTTCAAGCATCTCCAAAATCTCTCTTACCTTTTTAACATGTAGTCTCGCCTCCATCATAACTGTGTCTATTTCAATACCTAGGAAGATCTGACAATTTGAGGGGCCTTCTGTCTTCTCATCCGCAAGAGGGACGCACAAATATTTTGCTAATGACTTAAAAAACTGAAGAGCTCTGTTACATTGCTGAGTGTTCGCTGCACCAACAAAAAGAAAATCATCTAGATAATGAGTTACTTGAACATGACCTGCCCTGAAAATTAAACACCATTGACGAAAAGAGCTAAACTCTTCAAAAAGATTGCAAGAAACTGCACATCCCATCGGTGAAACTTTGTCTACAAAATATGTGTTCTCAAAATGAATGCTGAACAAAGAAAAATCTATTGGGTGTACAGGTAACAACCTAAACGCAGACTTAATGTCACACTTTGCTAATTCAACATTCAAACCTACTTTCCTCACCAACTCAAGGGCCACATCAATTGATGTAAATTGAATGATAGTATCCTCCTTAGATATAAAATCATTAACCGATAAACCTTGAGGCCATAATAAATGCTGAATCATGCGAATTTCACCTGGTGTCTTTTTATGAACAACTCCTAAGGGTGATATGATAAGATCTGGAAGTGGCCAAGTAGAAAATGCCATTCTGCCTTCAGCAATTTCTGATCACAGTTTTTGACTAATAACTTGCGGGAACTGGTTAGATGATTTCAGATTTTTGCAAATCTACAGCAACGTTGTCTTTGATAACCCAGACAGAAACCTTCTTTAAATCCCCACTCTAATTTTGTAGCTTTGTCTCTTAAAGGAGAGAATTGTAGCCAGTAAAATAAATTACGTGTGTTAATTGGGGTAAGCGCCCTTGTAGTTAGGCTGGAATTAATTGCCTCGCCCTCTGCCCTGCCCAAAATGATTCCTGTTTAACTGCTCACCAAAACACTGCAGAATGGTGTGCTTGCCACCACATTTAGAACATTTGTGCTTGTATCTGCAAGGAGTTTTCTGGCGATACCCCCTGTTACAATTCCAGCATGTTCCAGTAGCAAATGATTATGGTTTAACCCAATTACCCACCCTTACCGAGGTGGGTTTCCCGAGAAAAGGCTGGTGTGGGACTGTAAGCCTGCTCGCTGTATGCATAGTAGGAGGAGGCCTCTGGGGATACATCCACTGGACCCATAACTCATTGTCAACTTCTCCCCAAGGTTTCTCAGGAATAAGGACCAGTCTCGCTCTGAATTCTTCATCGTAATGAAGCCAGGCAAAACCCCTAAGCTCAATATGAGCCTTCCTAATTGTATCTAAATATTTAAAAATAGATACCGATATCTTCAAATTTTTCACAATAAACTCTTGCGAAGATTAGAAAGGCTGAGGTCCAAGAATCTATATTTGTGGGAACCCTTGGCCTCTTAGCTAACTCCCAAGCTTTATCCCTAGAACCCTCCTTGGATTGCATTTCTCTGTGAAGAATCTTAAAAATGTCTACAAACTCCCCTTTCCAGATTTTTTCCCTCGTATTTTTGCTTAAATGGGATAGATAAGCCCATCTAAGGAAGCCTTTTTAATGCCTCTACTTTCAATTTTTCTTCCTTTTCGTTACCCCCAACTCCTTCATTGTGATTAGCATTATTTGATTCTGACAGATTGCCCTTATTTTTAACACTGTCGGATGATAATGTTTTTTCGGGTAAAATTAAAGACTTTTCACAATGAAAACACAAATCAGTCCCCACGCCCTTATCCTCAAGAGCTACCTAATCTGATTTTCGTTTCTTTAAAATTGATTTACTGCAATTAACATTAACAGGGTTCTTACCTGTTCGTAAAGGTTTGTCCCAAACTGACATCCTCCTTCTTCTGTCCCCTTCTCGGTATCCTTTGCGATTGTCATAGTCTTTCCAGTTACTTTCTGTGTTTGTCTCCTGAAAAATATGAGCCTAGGACATCTTTTTAGAGACCCCGCCCACTCAATTTGAAAATGCCAGCGATAACTTAATCATCATCGTCCCCAATTTCCCCTTCTTCCAATTCTATTGAGTCATCGTCCCCATACTCATATTCAAATTGGTCATTCATGCATTTCTCACTCCAGCCTGGCTGTACACCATCCCCTACCCCACCATTATAAACCCTCCAGTTAACAGCCTTTTTAAAATGAGAAACTCTTTTTTCTTCCAAAGGTATTGGGAAAATCGCATCGAAATTCTCCCTTTTGTTCTCTAAAATTGTGCAGGACGCTTTAGACCTGCCTAGTAGTTTTTTTACGTCTCGGCCTGCGTAGGCTGCGCTTGCGCAGTCTCGCTGGCGAGAAATTTTGTTTTTCAATATGGGCGCTTCAACCCGCCCCTCTTCTCCATTGGCTGGCTTCCTAAACGGAAGGAGGAGGAGACGGGCGTCACTCCGTTTAAGCCCGGATTCGGGGGGGTGTTTTTTAGGTTCTTTCTCTCCTTTTCCCATTGGCTGGAATTTTACATTCCAGCCAATAGGAAGAGGAGAGAAAGAAAAATATGCCCCCCACTCCGAAAATGTCGGGGCTTTTCGGAGAGCCATTTCTGCTGGACCGCCGCCGGAAGAAGTAGAGAAGCTGCCGAGTCCTCCACCCCAGCCGGTGAGTGCTCGCTTTTCCAGCCTCTGTTCCCTGATTGTACCCGTTTCCTTGCCTCTTCTTGCCTCTGCTCCCTCGTTGTGCTTGCTTTTCTGCCCCCCCTGTTCCCTCGTTGTGCGTGCTTTTCTGCCCCCGATCCCTCATTGTGTGTGCTTTTCTGCCCCCCCTGTTCCCTCATTGTACATGCTTTTCTGCCCCCCGTCCCCTCGTTGTGCTTGCTTTTCTGCCCCCCCTGTTCCCTCATTGTGCGTGCTTTTCTACCCCCCCGTTCCCTCGTTGTGTGCGCTTTTCTGCCCCCCGTTCCCTCGTTGTGCGAGCTTTTCTGCCCCCCCTGTTCCCTCGTTGTGTGTGCTTTTCTGCCCCCCTGTTCCCTCGTTGTGCGCGGTTTTCTGCCCCCGTTCCCTGGTTGTGCGTGCTTTTCTGCCCCCCCCCGTTCCCTCGTTGTGCGTGCTTTTCTGCCCCCCGTTCCCTCATTTTTCGTTGTCTGGGTCCCTCTACCAGGATGATGACCAGTACTTCATGTGAAACAATAGTTAGACCCTGATAGTAACCTTCTGTTTGAAGTGAAGATGGAAAATGGGGCAAAAGGAGTATCTTCTCTCTAACGAATCGTCAGAAGTAAATGTAAGTAAAATAGAAACCACTTATTTGCATTTGATTTTTCTGTTCTTAATCCTGTAACCCAAATCTGATATGGACATGTTTGAGTCAACTTTTTTGTGTAAAAAAAATGTCTTGACAAGTCATGATTATTTTTTACTTTATCAATCTATAACAAGGTATTCTTGTCTGAGTACATGTTTTAGTATGACGTAAAAACATGTCGTTTGAAGGGGAAGTTTTTATACTCTAGTATCCTGGAAGCTGAACTCTTTTTTCTCCTGTTCCAGGGGTTGATTTGGAAGGCATGTTTTTAGTCTACCTAGCGATAGTTAATTGCAAAGTGTCGTGTAAACTGTATTGACTTTCGAACATGTAGTGATTAGCTACATTGTTGATTTGTTCTGAAACTTAAGATCTTCAATTACTCGTGCTATTTAATGGCGCCACCCCTTTCAGACAGAATCCTTCTTACATTTACTCTTAATAGAAGGAAAGTACCCTTTACTGGATAATCGGACAAACTTTGTTTAACGCAGCTAGACTCCACTTGTGATCCAGTAGAGATGAAGTACACCTATTACTGTAGAATGCTTGAAACTGTTCCCTGCTTTAAAGCCACAGTTGCCATAATCCTTGGTGGTGCTCACCGGAGCACTGGCCAGCCTTCACGTTGGTATCTGAAGACCTTGCTTAGCAGCTTGCCTTATCTCGTTTCAAAAGGCTGTTATTATTAAACCGAGTTTCTTGTGGTATGAAGTGAAACTTGAAAGGGTAGTTCTTAAGCAACAATACAGGACACAGTATTCATTGGTACAGATAATTAAACAAATACAACAAGTTAATGAACTAGATGGCGCTTGGCAGCCTGAGAAATAAACCTTACAAAGGATCTGGTGAGATGTTATTTTCAAGTGTTCTTTCTCCTGCACCTTTTGTCAGTACATCTTTCACTGTAATATGAGCAGAAGGGATAGGCAAACACATTTCTCCACCACGTTGCAGCATTCCAGAATACATGTAGAAGAAACGTCTTGTTCTGACAAAGTTTTTCTAGGTCTCCCTCTGCTAAAGTTGGTCACAAAGAGGTTGACGCATAGTAAAGTCACATATTCACAAAGGCCTACCCAAACGGTTGTGAAAAGTAAGGGTTAAAGTAAGGCATTCAAGTCTGTAATGAAAATGTTATTGCTTTGCTTATCGGCCAGTTGTGAGGTACAATTGCTTTTCTTTTCCTGAAGAAGCAGCTCTACTGCCAGGTATATTTCTGGTATGTAGCCAGACAATTAACCAAGATTAGCTTTTGTTTTGTCGTTGCTTCCATCATGGTAGGCCAAAAATGACCCTTTCGTGCCCTGTGTTTCTTTCCTGCTAAGATCTCTACCTTTGCATGTGTTCCTTTCTTTCAAAATAAATTATGGTTGCATTTGAAAAGTGTAAAAAAGCGGAATATTATAATGATGAAACCAGAGATCAAAACCTAGAATTGCTTGCTTCCTGACTGTTCAAATTGCTCCATTAAAATTGGATATTTCTGGCCCCTTTTCACTACCGTATTTTTTACCGCCCTGAATTGTTTCTCAGCATTTTTTGAAACATGTGCATGAAAGAAAGATTATAGATCATTCCAGTTTAAAGTCCTTTTTATTAGTTCTCCGCCTGCGTAGGCTGCGCTTGCGCAGTCTCGCTGGGGAGATCTCATGTTTTTGAGTGTGGGGCTTGAACCCGCCCCTCTTCTCCATTGGCTGGCTTCCTGAATGGAGGCCAGCCATTGGAGAAGAGGGGCATCTGTCAGTTTAAGCCCCGTCATTTTGGGATTCGGGGGCGTGTTTTTTCATGTTCTTTCTCTCCTCTTCCCATTGGCTGGAATTTTACATTCCAGCCAATGGGAAGAGGAGAGAAAGAAAAACACGCCCCCAGTCTGAAAATGTCGGGGCTTTTCGGAGAGCCATTTCTGCTGGACCGCCGCCGGAAGAAGAAGAGAAGCTGCTGAGTCCTCCGCCCCAGCCGGTGAGTGCTTGCTTTTCTTGCCTCTGTTCCCTGATTGTGCCTGTTTTCCTGTCTCTGTTCCCTCGTTGTGCGTGCTTTTCTGCCCCCCCTGTTCCCTCGTTGTGCATGCTTTTCTGTCCCCTGTTCCCTCGTTGTGCGTGCTTTTCTGCCCCCTGTTCCCTCGTTGTGCTTGCTTTTCCGCCCCCCCGTTCGCTCGTTGTGCGTGCTTTTCTGCCCCCCGTTCCCTCGTTGTACGTGCCTTTCTGCCCCCCCGTTCCCTCCTTGTGCGTGCTTTTCTGGCCCCGTTAACTCGTTGTGCTTGCTTTTCTGCCCCCGTTCCCTCGTTGTGCGTGCTTTTCTGCTCCCCGTTCCCTCGTTGTGCTTGCTTTTCTGCCCCCCGTTCCCTCGTTGTACGTGCTTTTCTGCGCCCGTTCCCTCGTTGTGCGTGCTTTTCTGCCCCCCCTGTTCCCTCGTTGTGCGTGCTTTTTTGCCCCCTGTTCCTTCGTTGTGCATGCTTTTCTGCCCCCTGTTCTCTCCTTGTGCTTACTTTTCTGCCCCCCATTCCCATAGTTGTGCATGCTTTTCTGCTCCCCCTGTTCCCTCGTTGTGCGTGCTTTTCTGCCCCCGTTCCCTCATGCGTGCTTTTCTGCCTCCCGTTCCCCCGTTGTGCGTGCTTTTCTGCCCCCCCTGTTCCCTCGTTGTGATCGTTTTTTCTGGCCTCTGTTCCCTGTGTGTGGCTCTGTGTGTGTGTGTGTGTGTGTGTGTGTGTGTGTGTGTGTGGCTCTCTGTGTGTGTGGCTCTCTGTCTGTGTGGCGTTCTGTGTGTGTGGCTCTGTGTGTGTGTGCCTCTCTGTGTGTGTGGCTCTGTGTATGTGTGTGTGGCTCTGTGTTTGTCGGGGGCTCTTTGTGTGTGTGTGGGGGGCTCTGTGTGTGTGTGGGGATCTCTGTGTGTGGGGGGGCTCTGTGTGTGTGTGGGGCTCTCTGTGTGTGGGAGGCTCTCTCTGTGTGTGTGGGGCTCCCTGTGTGTGGGGCTCTCTGTCTGTGGGGGGCTCTCTGTGTGTGTGGGGGCTCTGTGTGTGTGTGTGGGGGGGCTCTGTGTGTGTGTGGGGAGGTCTCTGTGTGTGTGGGGGGCTCTCTGTGTATGTGGGGGGCTCTGTGTGTGTGGGGGCTCTGTGTGTGTGGGGGGCTCTGTGTGTGTGTGGGACTGTGTGTGTGTGGGGGCTCTGTGTGTGGGGCTCTCTGTCTGTGGGGGGCTCTCTGTGTGTGTGGGGGGCTCTGTGTGTGTGTGTGTGTGGGGGTCTCTGTGTGTGTGTGGGGGGAGGGCTCTGTGTGTGTGGGGGGCTCTCTGTGTATGTGGGGGCTCTCTGTGTGTGTGGGGGCTCTGTGTGTGTGGGGGGCTCTGTGTGTGTGTGGGACTGTGTGTTTGTGGGGGCTCTGTGTGTGGGGGGCTCTGTGTGTGGGGGGGCTCTGTGTGTGTGGGGGGTGCTCTGTGTGTGGGGGGCTCTGTGAATGTGGGGGGCTCTGTGAGGGGGGCTATGTGTGGGGGGCTCTGTGTGGGGGGCTCTGTGTGTGAGGCTCTGTGTGTGGGGCTCTGTGTGTGGGGCTCTGTGTTTGTGGCTCTGTGTGTGTGTGTGTGTAGGTGCAAATGCAATAGGTCTCGCATTTGCGAGAGATTTAGCTATTGATATTGTAAATGACAATGCCATTTATTTATCTGTTTTCAAAACCAACACATAAATAAAAAATTTGTCATTTACAATGCCAATAGCTCTAACTTTGGCAGGGGTGGGCTGCGCGATTTTACTTTCCTTGATATGGTAGCAGGTAAGCGGCATTTTGTACTACTTTTTTTATCCCGTTCCCGCCCCCCTCCCGCTCTCCGTGTGCCCGTTCCTGCCACCCCTCCCGCTGTCCGTGTGCCTGTTCCCGCCCCCCTCCCACTGTCCGTGTGCCTGTTAACCCGCCCCCCTCCCGCTGTCCGTGTGCCCGTTCCCGCCCCCCTCCCGCTGTCCGTGTGCCCCCCCCCCCGCTGTCCGTGTGCCCGTTCGACTCCGTGGCCCGTCTCTCGCTAGACTTTCACCCAAAGTGTCTCCATGGCTGCAGCAGGCAGGGGTGAAGGGACTCCAGGCAAAGTACACGCAGGAGTGTTTTGGAATAACTGGCAGGGGCGTAGCTTGGTAAGTAAGATTAGGGTGATGGGGGTGGGTTTCAGATTTTCAAAGCAGAGGGAGAATGTGCTTTTGTGTTTTTGTAACAATTCCTTGTAAAAGCCGACATTCACCTAAGCATACCAGACTGAATGCCCCCCTCCCGCTGTCCGTGTGCCCATTCCCGCCTCCCCTCCCGCTGTCCGTGTGCCCGTTCCCGCCCCCCCTCCTGCTGTCCGTGTGCCCGTTCCCGCCCCCCCTCCCGCTGTCCGTGTGCCCGTTCGACTCCGTGGCCCGTCTCTCGCTAGACTTTTACCCAAAGTGTCTCCATGGCTGCAGCAGGCAGGGGTGAAGGGACTCCAGGCAAAGTACATGCAGGAGTGTTTTGGAATAACTGGCAGGGGCGTAGCTTGGTAAGTAAGATTAGGGTGATGGGGGTGGGTTTCAGATTTTCAAAGCAGAGGGAGAGTGTGCTTTTGTGTTTTTGTAACAATTCCTTGTAAAAGCCGACATTCACCTAAGCATACTAGACTGAAAACCTCTGTTCCCAACCATTTTCAAGAAAATGTATTTATTAGGGGTGTAACTCTCCCAACTCCCCGAAGCTACGCCCCTGCTAACTGGCGACGTTAACATAAGAGATAAAGTTTTGAAGAAGAATATGTTAATACACAAGTGAACGTAAATGACCAGCTTCAAGGCTTGTTTCGTTAGGATGTAACTCTGTTCGCTGTGCCACTTTTGCAGGTGTAGGAGTGACCAGCACCTTTGTGAGGAGATAATGGGGCAGCACTTACAAAACATATCTTAATCGTGAACAACATCGAGGCCTCGGGTGGAAACACACTCACTCACTCTCACACACAAACTCTCACACACACTCACTTGTTTTTGCAGCGAGATTGTTGACGTTTCTTTTATTTGCAATGTCAAGATTAGGGAGAGCTCCCCAAGGGCCTGGGCGCATGACGACTTCTCCACGAATTGTTCTGTGGAAGAGACACAAAGGGGCGCTGTGCTTGCTTCCCTGCCCCATGGCTGTGCTTGCTTCCCTGCCCCCTGACTGTGCTTGCTTCCCTGCCCCCTGGCTGTGCTTGCTTCCCTGCCCCCTGGCTGTACTTGCTTCGCTGCCCCCTGGCTATGCTTGCTTCCCTGCCCCCTGGCTGTGCTTGCTTCCCTGCCCCCTGGCTGCGCTTGCTTCCCTGCCCCCTGGCTGCGCTTGCTTCCCTGCCCCCTGGCTGCGCTTGCTTCCCTGCCCCCTGGCGGCTCTTGCTTCCCTGCCCCCTGGCTGCGCTTGCTTCCCTGCCCCCTGGCTGCGCTTGCTTCCCTGCCCCCTCGCTGCACTTGCTTCCCTGCCCCCTCGCTGCGCTTGCTTCCCTGCCCCCTCGCTGTGCTTGCTTCCCTGCCCCCTCGCTGTGCTTGCTTTACCTGCCCCCTCGCTGTGCTTGCTTCCCTGCCCCCTCGCTGTGCTTGCTTCCCTGCCCCCTGGCTGTGCTTGCTTCCCTGTGTGTGTGTGGCTCTGGGTGTGTGTGTGTGTGGCTCTGGGTGTGTGGGTGTGTGTGGCTCTGGGTGTGTGGGTGTGTGTGTGGCTCTGGGTGTGTGGGTGGCTCTGGGTGTGTGTGGCTCTGGGTGTGTGGGTGTGTGTGTGGCTCTGGGTGTGTGGGTGTGTGTGTGGCTCTGGGTGTGTGGGTGTGAGTGTGGCTCTGGGTGTGTGGGTGTGTGTGTGGCTCTGGGTGTGTGGGTGTGAGTGTGGCTCCGGGGGTGTGTGTGTGTGGCTCTGGGTGTGTGTGTGTGGCTCTGGGTGTGTGTGTGTGGATCTGGGTGTGTGTGTGTTGCTATGGGTGTGTGTGTGTGTGGCTCTGGGTGTGTGTGTGTGGCTCTGGGTGTGTGTGTGTGGCTGGCTCTGGGTGTGTGTGTGTGTGGTAGTAATTGCTGTCTGCTGAGCTCGTCCAGTAGGGTACAATAGGTCTTACATTTGCGAGAGATTAAGCTGTTGGCAATGTAAATTACAATGCCATTTATTTATCTGTTTTCAAAACCAACACATAAATAAATTTTTTGTCATTTACAATACCAATAGCTCTAACTTTTGCAAAGGCGAAACCGTTGCATTGTAAATGCTTGTTCATTATTACCATTCAAAATATCAACCTGCTCAATAACAACATTTTGAGTATTTAATTCACCACTAGATGGCAATAAAACTACATTTTCGACAAGATTATCCTTACCTTTAAAACCACAAGCTCCTTTAACGGAATTCCCTTTTCCAAAAAGCCTTCCCCTCTCAGCGTGTGTACGTGACCTGTCCCTCCGTCTCTTCAAAACCGGGAAAGCAGGCTGTCGATTAAAGGTAAGATGAGCTTCCTCCTTCCGATTTTCTTTACTGGCTAACCCATGCATTTTATAACAGGCTTTCATAGGCGAGCCGTCGGCTGAGGAACATGCCAGCACGGCAGTAGAAACGCCATCAGCTGACGCCCTCCTTTTCTTCTCGAAACCCGCCCACGCTTGTCCAAGAACACTGGGGACCAACAAATCCTCCAGCCCGCTTCACACAGGAGCCTCAGTGCCCCCCTAACAGAAGCAAAAGACTCGGTCATAACTGATTTAAGAACGGCTCAGTCTAAAAATAAGCAGCTCTTTCAGCAATAAAATAAACGTAATGAATAAGGCAATGAAGAAAAAACGCTCCGCCTACCTCAGCGCGAACCCTTCAACTGAAGGAAAGAACGCAGCGTTCGAAAATAGCCGCATTGTAAAGAAGGCGCCTTGCCCACTCTACAGCTGCTGCCTGGGCCGCACCATTGGCCCGAAGCCGCCCTGGGGTGGACATTCTTCAAATGCCACCCCAGGAGCCCCCATTCAAATTTCGTGTCACTGAAAATACAAGATTTGAAAAAAATATTGTCTGAGGGTGTTCTTGGGAGACAATTTCTATGGACTAGAATCTAGAGAATGCTAAAGTGTTTCTGGTATTTTACTGACCTCTGCTGGTCGTTTTCTATCAAGAAAGTTAAATAGAGGTAGTTGCCAGAAAAATAAAAAAAAGAAAGTCCCCCAGCAGAAAGCAATTCTGGTATTTTACTGACCTCTACTGGTCGTTTTCTATCAAGACAGTTAAATAGAGGCAGTTGAACAAGCAGAAAGCAATTCTCGTATTTTACTGACCTCTACTGGTCGTTTTCTATCAAGACAGTTAAATAGAGGCCGTTGAACAGAAAAAAACGTCCCTAAGCGGAAGCAGACTGTCGTAACAGACCTCAGCCAGGCCTGTTAGTGCAAGGGGTTCGCCCTTCTGTACACAAAAGTCCTCAGACTCCAAAGGAAAAAGTTGGCACGGAAACTGGAAATACAAAACATAACGTTTATTACACCTCATGAGGTGGTGCTAAAGTTCAACCAGTACCCTTCGGCACTGCGAGAAGTAGCACAAAGGGCTACTGAACACATGGTTTATTTATACCCACATAGGGGCTCAAGAGAAGGCGGAACAAAGCGTAAAAGCACATTTTATGTCCATACATGGCAATATCGAGAGGCACAATCGATCAGTGGGTGGAGCTATCGGTCTTGGGGTCTCGGCTAACACATTCCAATCTAAGGCTAACCATTAACAGATGTAGACCCTAATGGTCAGTAGAAAACACAGAGATGCTATTAATAGCTTGTTGCCGGGCAGGTTAGAGGCCATGAGCAGGAAGGTAGGACAACGCACATGGTCGACACGAGGTAGCATGTGGCAGACATAATGGCTGCCATGGATTCAAAATGGATGCCGTAACAAATGTCAAGATAACAGCAAAACCAAGATGTCTTTTGCTAACGCTCAACTTAATCGCTGTTAATTTACAACAGACGACCCTTTTAGCGTTAGCTAAAGACATACGCTCTTTTGCGGTAATCTGTGCATTCATCTCGTATATCTACGCACATTATATTGGTCACTTCTTTATCCAAGGTCTGTTGTGCTTTCGCGGCATTTCTTCTAGATGGCATACAGGCAGTTATACACATGGAACATAACATTGGGCCACAATGGATACATATACAACAGGTGAAAATCACTGCAATTGCGATACATAGAACAGTCAGTAATTTCCAACCCCAGGCGGAGACTAAAGCCCAAAACCATCCAGCAAAAGTCCAAGTGCCATTTTTCTCATGAATATCAGAAGCGATTTTGTGCAGTTTAAGAATCGCTTCATTCACAGAAGGCGAGTTATCAGGGATGAATACACAACAGCTACTTCCGATGACTTTACATGCTCCTCCTCTATCTGCTAACATAACATCTAAGACCATCCTATTTTGAAGGGTTACAATTCTGGCAATTTGCAACTCTTCTGTAATATTTTCTAGGGCTACAGCAGTTTCATTAGTGGCAGCTTCTACAACTCTACTCAGTCGTCGTATTTTCCTACTATTTAATGCAGCACCTACAAAGGGAAATAACCCTAAATTAAAATCAACATATTGTTGCAAGTTAGTGTCTGTTTGGTCCACATCATCAATTCGTATTGTCCGTTTATAGCGATTCATAGAAATGTTTCTAAACAATTTAAAATCTCGATGATACGAAGCAGGTGCCAGAAAAACAGGGGGTAATAGGAAAGAAACATAACAGGTGCCAGATCACCCTACAGGTAATCTGTGATATCCATGACTTCCACATACCAGATATGTGTTATGTGAAGCCAGAAAAGTACTTTCATTTATTCCATCCATATTTAATACAACAACACAATCACTGGACCCAACTGGAACTCGTCCAGTACTTTGTACACATAAGTTTGCTGTAGTCCGTTTTACAGTAATTACAGATTCATTACTCGTAGTAGAGTCTCTTGTGTGGGTGAAAACATAAGGCGTAGAAGCATCGTCCGGTCGATATTCTTCCCATTCCCATATAGTTCCATTCGCTTGGGGATATCCATGTTCATCTTGATAACACTCTTTATTCAAGCGAAAGAGAAGTCCACCTACTGCAGGTTTTCATTTCGAAAAGAGAAGAGTATACCAGGCTCGACAAGAA
Organism: Lissotriton helveticus; assembly: GCF_964261635.1. NCBI lineage: Eukaryota > Metazoa > Chordata > Amphibia > Caudata > Salamandridae > Lissotriton > Lissotriton helveticus. The sequence goes on along the minus strand of NC_136072.1, from coordinate 541,418,167 downwards.
CCATTATGCGAAAAAGGAAGTGGAATAAACGGTGTTCCACCTTTCTTCTGATGAGCTGGAAGCATACCACATATCCAGCAATTTGTAGTGTTCGTGGCGTTGTGAGTGTGGTGGAGCATCTGAACAAATGTATTATTCAAGTAGGACTCTCGATGCTTATACTCATGATAAGGAAGAGTGAAATGTTGGTGCTCTTCCGGAATAGGGGTAGTAGGAACCACCACAAACCCACGAGCAGGAGTCACCATCTCAACGGACCAAGTGATCACTGCTATAATTGTTAAAACAACAAAAACACTTAATACTCCTAAAATCTTCTTCTTAGTAGTATTCATAGTCACAAGAGTCATCTTCAAACTAAAAAATAGAAAAAACAAAAATAGTCAATGAGCTCTTTACTCTGGGCAGACGTTGGTTTCTTCACCACAGATCAAGACAGGTGTCACTACACTACGCAGGGCTGATCCCCCTCCCTTGTCATATCGGCTCTCCGTTTCCACTACCCAGAGCGGTTGCTCAACCAGTCTCGCAACAAAAATTATAGGAATCACTTTCTTGATCTCAAATTATATTGCGTTGCTCCAGGAGTTGTCTGGTCCGGGAAGAACTCCTCAGATCCGTCAGGTGATACAGCAGGGCCTTTCTCCGTAGTCAGGATGTCTCGATGATCGGTCAGCACAGCAGGTTCCACCAGGGTCGGCAAGACCTTCCGGCAATGGATGCTATGCACCCAGTTCCTTTTGTTGGTAACACGAACTGCCGTTCTCGTGGCGAGGAGTACTTGTTCCGGTCCACGCCACCTCGGTTCCAGACTGCTTGACCTTTCAAAGGCTTTCACCATCACAAAATCGCCGGGACGGAGTTCATGGCCTTCACCTTGGGATTTATCAGGGAGTGCTTCTCGAACCTGTTGATGAATAGAAACCAAGCTATCAGTTAATTGTGCCAAATAGTCATTCATTAAAACACAAGGTACATCATACACAGAGCTTGGTTTTGGAACTCCCCAAATATTCATCGGCCGTTAAAATACCACCTCATACAGGGTGAGACCCGTTCTAGAATGTGGTACTGATCTAATGGACAACAATGCCAATGGCAATGCATCTGGCCAAGTCAATTTCGTGGAGGCTACGATTTTCGCTATTTTTAGCTTCAGAGTAGCATTGTACCTTTCCACCAATCCTGCTGATTGTGGATGGAACACGGCATGGAACTTCTGCTTGATTCCCAATCCTTTCAAAACATACTTGATAACTTCTCCAACAAAATGAGGTCCGTTATCATTCCATAAAAGTCTGCAAACACCGAACCTCGGGAAGAACTCCTTCAGTAGCACCTTAGCAGAAGTAATCGCAGTATTGTTTTTCGTAGGGTATGCCTCAATCCATTTACTGAAAGCACAAACCACCACTAAAACATACTTTAAATTATTACACCGCTCAAGCTGAATATAGTCCATTTGTAGGACTTCAAAAGGTGCAGTTGGTGTAGCAAAACCTCCAGATGGAACTCGCGTTCCCTTTCCAGGATTGTATTGCAAACAAATCAAGCAGGACTGTACTACTCTTTTAGCCGTGCTAGCAATTTCTGGATGCTCCCAAACTTGCGTAAGCATTTTCGTTATTGCGGAAGCTCCAACATGTGCTAACCCATGTGCCATCTGGACCATAGGCTGTATGAAAGCTATAGGCAGCTTCCATCGGTCCATCTGCTTATTTCTCCAACAACCTTCGTCATCTAACTCTCCATCTTTTGACCACTGTTCACGTTCTTGGTCAGAGGCTGTTTTCTGTATCTCTCGCACTTCCTGCCTAGCATCGTGCCATCTTTCAGCTTGTGACTTCACTACATACATAGAAGTAGTGTTCCTGTGCATGGCAGTTTCACGTGCTACATGGTCTACAAAGGCATTTCCCTGACCAATTTCATCTGTTACTTTCTTGTGTGCGCTGCACTTTATGATAGCTACTTTCTTCGGATATGTCAATGCAGTCAGAAGATTATGCACCAAATCTCCGTGCATTATCTGTATTCCATGAGATGTAAGAAAGCCTCTTTCCTTCCAGAGGCCAAAATCATGTTCTACTCCGAAAGCATAGCGGCTATCCGTATAGATGTTCACGCACAAACCAGCACTGAGCTCACATGCTCTCGTCAGAGCTATCAACTCAGCTGCTTGGGCTGATTTCTGTGGTATGCGAGCTGTCTCCACTATTGTTTCAAGTGTGGTAATTGCATATGCGGCTGAAGTCGTACCATCTGGTAACTTCAGGCAAGACCCATCAACCCACAATTCACCATCCACATCTGGAAGGGGCGTATCCTGTAAATCAATGCCACCCTTTGTCTGTTCCTCAGTCAGAAAAATACAATCGTGCGTTTCTTGTGACTGAGGCTGGGTCACCGGATATGGCAACAAAGTGGCTGGGTTCAGAGTTGCGCATCTCCTCAATGTAATGTGAGGAGCTAGCAATGTCAATTCATATCCTGTAAGACGAATGCTGCGTTTTCGTCTGATTCAAAAGGGCATCAACAGCATGTGGTACTAACACTAACAATTTGTGTGACAAAACTATTCCCTCACTCTGTCGAATTGACACTGCTGTTGCTGCAACTGAACGAAAGCATCCAGGTAATGCTCTAGCAACAGGATCAAGAACGGCTGAGAAGTAAGCACACGGGCGTTGCTTATCGCTGTGTAACTGAACCAACACTGACAATGCACATCCGTCTTTCTCATGTACATAAAGTGTGAAAAGTTTCGTGTAATCTGGTGTACCTAACACTGGTGCTGAGCAAAGGGCTTGTTGTAGCTGTCGAAAAGCACTTTCACATTCCTCTGTCCATGGAAGAGGTACTGGGGTATCTTTCGTCAAAAGTGCTAACAAAGGTTTAACAATGTGTGAAAATCCCAAGATCCACTGCCTACAAAAGGAAGTGAGACCCAAAAATGCACGTACTCCTTTCTGTGTGGTAGGAACTGGTGTATCTAAAATTGCTTGTATGCGGTCTGATGTCAATGCACGTCCCTCCTTAGACAAAAGGTGACCTAAGTAGGTTACCTTTGGTCTACAATATTGCAATTTCTTTCGAGATACCTTATGATGGTGTAAAGCAAGGAAAGAAAGCAAAGAGAGTGTGCATTTTTCACACTGTTCTGGGGTGTCGGCTGCCAACAAAATGTCATCGACATATTGGATGAGAGCCACACCTTCGGGCAACACAAACAAATCAAGTTCCCTTTTTAATGCTTGACTGTAAATACTCGGACTCTCAGTATAGCCTTGAGGAACTCTACAAAATCGGTACGATCGATTATTCAAAGTGAAACCGAACAAATATCGGCTGTCAGGATGAATAGGGATCGAAAAGAAAGCATTCTTCAAGTCTATTACAGAAAATGTAGTAGCAGTTGGGGGAACCAAAGTAAGGAGTGTTGTGATGTCAGACACCACAGGATACTGTGGTATGACAATCCTATTCACCTCCCTTAAATCAATAATGAATCTGTAAACACGCTTGTCAGTATCTCTCTTCAGAATTGGAAGAATCGGGCTATTGCAAACATTAAATGGAACTTCCTCAACAACCCAACCCGGATAAGATCATGTACAATTCGTATGAAAACTTCTTCTCCCTCCTGTGAAATCCGGTATTGCGGCAATCGGGGTAACACAGCTCCCTCCTTAACGCTGATCTGAACCGGAGGAATTACCATCTGACCCACATCAGTGTCTGATGTAGCCCAGAGGGACTCAGGAAGAGTGGCTAATGCAACATCTTCTTTAACAAGACAAATTCTGTCAAATTCGGAATGATTATCATTTAAAATGACTCGTACCCCTTCAGGAGAACATCGGATCGTGGCTCTAAAGTACTTCAGCATATCAAGGCCTACAATATTGTCTGGTGTGTTAGGGGAAAGCAAAAACGGACATGGAGCACAGAATTTATCAACATAAAATGGAAGTGGTTGTGACAATGGGCAATGGGAAGGTGTTCCATCAAAACCTATCGAAGTAATAGTCATGCCAGACAGGGGAGCCCTCGGAACCAATTGTTTAGATAAAGCGCTACGAGTAGCTCCTGTATCAACCAGAAACCGTTCAGTAGAACCCAAAACATGTGCTGTAACATAGGGACCCGTCTGATCTACTGGAACTTCAACTGATTCCTTACCAGGGGCGGTGGGTGAGATTTTAAAGTGGTGGGGCGCAAACTAATTAGCATACAGCACCGGAGCGAGCGAGCGCAGCGAGCGAGCCTGAACCCTAAAAGGGGGGTTTGGTGGGATTACCCCCCCCCAAGAAAATTTTGGAAAAAAAGAAGAAAAATCGTGCATTTTCAAGCAAATTTGAGAAAGCAGGAAGGTTAATAAAGCAATTGTGAAAGTGCAGTTATTACATTAATAGATGGCATAACATAGGTAGCTGCTTATTCAGTATTACCACAGAGCTTCATACATTCTGTCCTATTATGCAAACGTTAAGTTACAAGAGGCAAAAGTGACAATTGTGAGCAAACAAAATACATGAGGTTGCACACGCTACATTACAGGAGGAAAAAGTGAAGTGACGAGTTCAAGGAAAGGCCTGACCTGCTCCCTGCCTTGAGCAATGAATCATGCAGTCGGCCGCGTGCAACTGCAAGCACAATGCACCGCCCGGGTCAGGACTAGCCTAGGAGGCTGGAATGGCGGGGCCGGACAGGGTCTTCTGGTCTTCTATGTATTTATGCGTTTTTATATAGCGCAGACTTTACCCAAAGGCGTCAGAGCGCTTAACAAGAGGAACAGTAATGAAACATGAGGAGAAAATTACAAGTGAACAAATTACAAAAGCAAACGTTAAGTTACAAGAGGCAAAAGTGACAAACAAAATACATGAGGTTGCACACGGTGCATTACAGGAGGAAAAAGTGACATGTGTGCACAAAAGTCCTTAAAAGATCCCTGAATTTAGCCAGCATGCATTATCTGTTTTGGTCACCGCAGCACACAACAACCCACGTCTAGGAAAATGAGCCAGACATTTTTGATAAAATATGCAAACATAGGGAACAACTAACAGACTTGATATACATCAATATTGAACGGAGATTAAGCTCAGTATGCAAACAGAAAACCGAAAGGGACTTTAAAAGCTCTGGTAAATTAGAGGCCGTTCACCCTAACATTCACAGAAGGTCACGAAGCTGCCAAAAGATGAAAGTAGTGAGGAGACCCAAACAGTGGACTGAGGCCTGGAGACTGTGCTGGACAGTACTCAAGTACCCCTCTGAGTCTTAGTTGGATAAGGGTGCTCTGTAGTCAGTCCAGTGGCATTGGCGCGGACTGCCATTGGTCAACAAATTAACAGAAGTGGCCTGCCAATACCCACTCTCTCATTGCATGCCAGCCCTGGTGCACTGGCAACATGATATAATTTGTCCTCGGACAATGACATGTACTCCCATGCAAACACCCCCACCCAGTGTTGCGACCTCAAGTTTTTGCTGTAAATGTTCTAATAAACTGTCCTGTGCTGGCCCCTGCTTCCCTAGAATCAGAAATGTTGTTTTATATAACTAGACAAATCACTCTAGCTGAGGTCTTCAAGGCAATTGGTTGCATTACCACATCGCACCGCAGAATCTGCCTTCCCCTGCACAGCTCAGACTTGCATGGCTTGGGCACCTTCCTTCGCTGCACAATTCAGTATGCCATTCTGGAGGCCATGTGGCTCATCCAACTATTATCTGGCAACAACCCCTACTCGTCTGGGATTTCTGAGATGTGGCACATTGCAAAAATATGAACAGTCCATGTGTCTCACACTAGCTGTGCAATGCCACAAGTGAGTGTATTTAATGGAGATACTGTTTGCCAATGACATTCAGACTTCTTCATCATGAGCTGGAAGGCAGCATGTCTGTACAATTGGGAAACCGCTCTAGCATACCCTGCTGTCCGAAAAACTCCCAGGCCAGGATGCCTCTTGTTGTCTAGCAGCCTGGATAGAAAAGGCAAAACAGTAGACATTCACTGTCGAACGAGGTCCTGCTCATTGTTCTGGGGAGCAGAAGAGCAGGAGGTGTCAAAGAAATGGACGTGCAGGCATAATAAGGTCCTAAATGTAGGAGCAGAAATCCCAGAGATCTCACAAGCACCTGTCCCATCCATCGCTCTGCCTGCAGAAGACATGGCAGTACTCTCTGGGAGCAGGCCTGCCACTACAATTCATCACCAGCCATGCTGTCCACTGAGACAGGCCCCATCTACAAAAGTGAGAAACCGCGGAAGTCCTCGGATTAATTGCGTCAGAGCACTGGAGGAGGAACAAAATATTTTGGCCACATTAACTGAGAGACGTTTTAAGAGTGCCAAGTGGCTGATGCTACCCCTACCATTAATGCTGCGTGGCTAATGTATCTGTTCTTCCAAAGATTTCTGCAAGACTTGGTTGATTTCTGTCCCACATCAGTATCAAATCTAAAAGTTCACAATACTCACTGACACTCACCAGCTATCTCGCCCTCCAACCTATGCCAGCTAAGCGGACTATAATTATAAGTAATAACATAAACATAAAGGGACCTACAGAGCTGATCAAATCTGCCAGTTTACGGAAAACCATATAATGTGTCCCATAACCTGATAACAGCGCCTCGGTAATCATTAAGAACGAGATGGAAACACTTCCCAACGAAGAAAAACAATTTAGCGTGTTACCACTAGTTCCTACCACTACAAAGGGCAGCTGCAAAAGCAGCAGAAATATGGCGTCAATCTAACCTTCTGCAATAATTAATGAGCCCAGGCCAGTCAGAACATGATCGACTGCCTTGCTCATCAATAAAAGAGTCGTAGCTTTAATTGAGGTTGAGACATGACCGACAAATAGAGAAGTCTCGCATGCTTGTGTGTCTCCCCTGATGTAGATCACGAGTTCGAACCCGACAGGGCAAACAGCCACCCACGCTTGAGAGCTAAAACAAGTAAGCACCATTGCGTTAGGTAATGTCAACAGCACTTGTGTACAGCAGAAGCATGCTAAGAAGGTCAATGTGACATAGAAACAAAACAAAGATAATACACTTTCAACCACACTCACGCCTAGGTGTGCAAGGTATAGAATAAAAGACAGCTACTTATAGATAGGAGTACTAAAATCCTAAACATTTAAAGATATGTCAAGCAAAGCAAAACCAGTTATATAGGTATTGTCACAGAAATATTTTGTTTCAAAGTTGGTACACAGTCCTCTAGGTGTAACAGCGTTCTCAAAGTAGCACTTAAATGGGAGAGCACATGGAATTGAGTAAAGTTCTGCACATTTGGCACCTCGTTTTAAAGCCTGATGCCTTGAATTTTAAAATGCCTTGACTTTTGTAAATGCTTGAATGTGGGGGCTGTTAACAGACCTGCATTATCCACACACATAATGCAGCGATCACTGCACTCCAGAATTATATCAGAGGTACAAAGCAAATGTTTGGGAATTCAGTTTTGAATGTTCAGTAATATCTTCTCACGTGAACAGTTGTCTTGAGAAATTTCGGTATTTTAAGCCATTGGGATCCACAGCATGCACATAATTTGTGTTACTCTGCTACATAATTCAGGCACGTCTGCTCTATAATGTGGTCTTCTATATATTTCTGCATAGCAAAATAAATCTTGGAAGAGACTGGAGTCTAATACACTTTGGGCTCCCTGAAACATAAGACCAACTTAATAAGCCAGGTTTGTGCAGTTTGCGCTCCTCCTGGTTTGCAAGTAGGTGTGCAATCGCAATGTGATCTATGAACTAACAGCTTACGTTGCAAATTTCACACTGTCAAGAAGAGGTCGAGAAATGATCTGCTTAATGAATAGCGAATAGCCAGGTTGCAATTTGTGACTCATTGCAAATGTCCGCGAACACAGAAAAGGTGGGCTGCAAGGGACAGCAGAACACCAACCTTGTATTTGCTTTGCCAACCTGGAAAAAAAATCTGTTTAAAGGGCTCTGTTTCTGTTAAAGGGACCCGTGCTCCTCTAAAATACTCTCACCCATGGTCCCTTAATATTCCTTGGGTTTCCTTTGTCTTAAAAACACATTGTTTTTGGATGTCAACCCATTTGGGTTTTACAACCTTTTGTCTACCTTATACAAACAGAAATCTCTCAATAAATCTGTGGCCAGTTCGGTTAAATATAGAATCCAGGAGGTTTCTGGACTTCGAAGAACAAAGAAATGTCGATGGAAGGGGAGTGTGGACATGGAGAGCCTGGAGCTTAAATGAGGCACATTGTACAACGATCTGGGCATGATGTAGATAGAGGAAAGGGGGGTTGTAAATGCCATCAAGATAACCTAAAGATCAAACCTGACATGGGGGGCGCTAGAGGGCGCACAGGCGGAATGGCTGCCTAGGCTGGTAGCTCCCGTGCCTCGACGAGTGATCCTACACATATCCTGCGCCACAAGGTGTTGTTCCAAACTCAGAAGCCAGCAAAAGGTGCAGGAAGGCGACCTTCACACTCGACCCGAGTTTGACGCTGCTGAGACCCGTGGAGCCGGAGATATCGCCGCGTCTATCTGCACCGGAGATTGCATGGTCCTTGAGGGCGCCTGGACCCGGCTGCTGTGCACTACGACACACCGCGGCTGACCACGAGGGGCTGGGCCGCGTCCTCCGTCATCCGCCCGGAGCTGCGACTGTGCCTGGAGGAGGAGCCGGCGATTGGGGACAAGGTGCGGAGGTCTCTTCCTCCCGCACCCTTCTGCCGTCGAGGACTGCTGCCTCCGGCGCCTGGACCGCGGGTAAGCCGGCTCTCCCGCCGAGAGCGGGTTGAGCGCTGCAGCGCTTCTCGCGTGTCTGGGGGACGGGCGGATTTCTGGGCCTCACAGCGAGGGAGCGGAGGCCGCACAGAGACTTGACGCGGTGGTGGGACTCCTCACCCTTGCTCCCCGGGCAGACGGCACCGCGAAGCCCAGATTGACCGGGAGACGCCCGGACTTCACCGGCTGCACCCGCTGTTACTACACGACCACTGGCCCGCCTCCTAGCTGCATGGAGGTTCGACCCAGCTCCCTCGTGGCTGCAGTTCACTGGGCACTCTGACCTCCACTGATCGCTGCACCCCACCATTGCAGAGAGGACACTGGGGGACCGGAGAAGGGCTAGAACACTGCGCCCCTCCCCCGACAACGGCTGCAACCTCTCCTTGAGGATCCTTCATAACTCTCAGTGTCTGGCAGAACTACCGGCTGACAATCTACTCACCGGCCTATACACCCTGCTCTTATACCCTACTGAAGGCGATAACGTCAACTGGACACCACGACCATCATGGGGCGCCCGGATAACCGCCAAGCAAAATTGAGTTTTGACGGCGCCAAAAAAGGCGCCAAATCAGTGCCCGCCGGTCCCGGTCCTAGCGGAGCCCCCTCGAGGGCTGTTACACCCCCTTCAACTGACTTGGACCTTCACAGCCTATTTCAGGAGATGCGGCAAGGATTCGCTACTGTGGTTGAAAAGGTGGACGGGGTCACTGCACGACTGGACGCGCTGGTCCACAAAGTGGATCGCCATGAGGAGCGACTGACGGCCGTGGAACAACGTGTCTCTGATGGAGCGGATGTTTCCGCGACACACACGACGCAACTAGCCCGGATGGACAATCTGCTTCGCATTATAGCGGCTAAAAATGAGGACTTAGAAGCACGCAGCCGCCGGAGCAACATACGCATCACGAATGTGCCGGAATCCACGGATACAGGCAGAATGGAGCTGTACGTCGAGAAGATGCTAAAGGGATCAATCGGTGACGAAGCCTTTTCACCTCAATTCATTGTTGAACGAGCGCACCGGTCTTTAGCGCCTATGCCAAAACCTGGCCTGCCACCCCGGCCCATCATAGCTAAACTACTGAACTATCGAGACCGGGACACTGCATTGAGAGCAGCCCGCACTCAACGCTCGCTGAATTACAATGGTATTGCGTTTTCCATCTATCCGGACTTTACCCCGATGGTGCAGGAGGAACGACGCAAATTTCTCCCAGTGAAAAAGAAGTTGCGTGAGGCACAGGTAGATTATGCCCTCCTGTATCCTGCAAAGCTACGGATCACGCATCAGGGCACACAGCGCTTCTTCACGAACCCGCAGAAGGCTGAGGACTTCTTAAAATCGCTCAGGAGAGCACGCAGAGAAGAACGAGAAGTTGAGGCGGAGGTTTCTGACGAGGACTTGCCGCCGGCACAGAATGCTCCTTGAATACCCGTGCGGACTGTGTTGGTTCTTTTCTCTCAACTTACTGCGTGACGCCCATCCTCCTACCTGCGGACGCTGCGTTGAATACCTGCTTCGAACCTGCGAGGATGAAACACGCCTGTGGTAATGTACATCGAGGCCCACTCTCTAGGCCCTATGCTCCGCCGAGGGTGGTACAGATGGGAGCTATGGGCCGAGAGGGTGCTGTGCACACTCTATGCCTAACCCCTACAGGGTGTTCCCCCTGAGACTGCTACTGTTTTTATTGTTGTTGTTGCAGAGACTAGGAGGGGATGGTTGGGGGGGGGGAAGGTGGGGGGGGGTCATCGGCTACCGGCATGATTGGGATGCTGGGGTGGGAGGGGGGGTTGGTAGTTTTAAGACGAGGCAACTATCACTGGGACTGGGTATGCAGATTGTGCGCCACATTATATTTCTAACTTGGCGGAATGCTTTTGAACTGCGCCTATTGCATTGGTTGGTACTGTCGTTTTTGCTATTGAACTACTTATGGCTACTCTAAATGTTAACTCTCAATTGACGGCTATGTCTTGGAATGTTCGTGGTCTAAATAATGCCAAGAAGTGTCGTAGTGTACTAGCCTATCTGGATAGACATCATGTACAGGTTGCCATGATACAGGAAACCCACTTGCCGCCACGTACTAACCCTACTTTTGCGAGTAGATGGGCTGGAGACCGAGTTTTCTCCTCGTACTCCACTTATGCGAGAGGGGTAGCTATTATTGTAGCCCGCAATGTTCCGTTTTATAAATGTGGGGAACTGATGGATGGGGAGGGGCGGTATGCATTAATGTGGGGCAGGCTGGGGAGGGATACTGTCACGTTTGCTGTTGCATATGCACCGAATACGGATGATCCTACCTTCTTCTCTGCACTCTGGGGCAAGATCATGGCTGTGGGATCGCGTCATGTCATCTGGGGAGGTGATTTCAACCTGGCGCTAGTGCCTCACCTAGATAGGGCGGATGGGCTATGCACTTACAAACCTAGAGCACGCGAGGCGCTGGAGGGGGTGCTTACAGAGGGCGAGCTGCTTGATGCTTGGAGACACTTGCACCCATTCAAGAGGGAAGGCACACACTTCACGTCTCACACGGGAACGTGGGCACGCCTGGATTATATTCTTGTCACCAAAGAGATAGCATCAACATTAACAGGGGGGAGGCACTTACCCAGGACATACTCTGACCACAGTCCTGTCATGCTTCAACTCCACATGCCGGGATGGGATAACCCTAGACCACACTGGAGACTTCGCCCTAACATATTGCTTGACACTGTCTTCCGAACTGAACTAGCTGAAGAGATAGCCGATTTTTTCCCTAGAAATAGGGGCTCTGTAGATTCGGTGGAACATATATGGGAGGCCTTTAAGGTCACCATTAGAGGATACTGTATCTCTAAGAGTTGCGGAGTCTTGCGCGACATACTCCGCACCATTGGCACATTGGAGGGAGAGCTGAAGGACCTAGAATGCCGGATGGTGGAGGACGCCAACCCTACACTGCATGCACTTTTCAGGGAGACACTTTCTAGGTACGAGGAGGAAGTCTCCAGGGAAACCAATTTTCGTGGTAAACACTGGCAGGCCAGGAAATACTGCGAAGGGGATCGTCCTGGGAAGGTACTAGCAATGCTCACTCAGGCTCCTAAGGGTCGCAATGTTATCGTCGAACTCGAGGATGCATCCGGCACCACCATTAGGGACTCGGATGACATCCTCAACACGTTCACTGCACACTATCACGCATTATACACCTCTATCTCGAGCTCTGAAGCGTCCTATACCAGTTATTTAAAAGATGTTGCGCTCTGCTGGCTAAGCGATGGAGATAGAGCATTCCTGGCGGCACCTTTCGAAATTGACGAGATCCGTGATGCCATTATGTCCCTTCAGAATGGTAAAGCCCCTGGGCTGGATGGCATCCCTGCCGAGTTTTACAAAGCCTATATTGATATAATGGCTCCAGTGTTACGTGAGGTATACTCGGAATCCCTTAGTGATGGCATTCTTCCTGGCTCCATGCGTGAAGTGGTTATCACTTCTCTTCTGAAACCCGGTAAGGACCCCTGCTCCTGCGACTCTTATCGCCCCCTTTCTCTCTTGAACTGTGATGTAAAAATTCTTGCTAAGGTGCTGGCTACCCGGTTGTCCTTACTGATGACTCGAATCGTACTACCGGATCAATCTGGCTTCGTGGCTGGCCGGTCTACTTCACACAATCTCCGTACCCTGTTCTCTCTCCTGCGCACGGTTCATCCTGACATACCTATCGCAGCCGTCTTCCTGGATGCGACTAAAGCTTTCGACTCTGTCGAATGGTCCTACTTATTCTCGGTGTTGGCTAGTATGGGATTTCCGCCTTTGTTTCTATCTTGGGTTCGTCTGCTTTACACTCATCCCACGGCGAGAATATTGATCAACGGTCGCCTGTCGCAACCTATTGACATCACCAGAGGCACGCGCCAGGGCTGTCCACTTTCTCCCTTACTATTTGCTATAGCGGTTGAGCCTCTCGCCTGTCGCTTGCGTCAACTACATCGAGACGGGGCGATACAGTGCTTACAGCGACAAATCGACGTATCCCTTTATGCTGACGACATTACCATATATGTTAAACACCCCGAGATACACCTGAATCCCTTACTCAGGGAATTCATCTTGTTCGGCGGGATGTCAGGGGTGCACATTAACTGGTCTAAATCCCAACTCTTCCCCTTGACGGCTGCGGTGGAGGACTTTCCTCTTGACTACCCATTGGAGTGGTGCCGGACGGATCTCAGATACCTGGGAATCCGTATATCCCGGGATAGGGAGGAGACATTGCGATCTAATTATGGAGTGGCTATCACCAAGCTGACCTCCACTGTGGATCGTTGGATCACCCTGCCGCTTTCCATGGCTGGCAGAGCATCCCTTATCAAAATGGTTATTCTCCCCCGTTTTCTCTACCTCTTCCTTAACATTCCCTACTACCCGGGCGCCTTTTTCTTTAAGACACTGAAAATGGAGGTGTGTAGGCTTTTCTGGGGAGGCAAGCACCCCCGGCTTAAATGGTCCACGCTTACCCTACCCTATGATAAAGGGGGCTTTGACATCCCTGATTTTCTGGAGTATTATCTATGTGCGCAGGCGCACTACGCTTACCACTGGATGGCTCCCACGCCATTTATGCCACATATAGCGGTAGAAGACTGGATAGTACACCCCCTTCCACTAAGTGGACTACTCCATTGTCCGGAATCGTCCATCACCACGCCGAACACCTCGGTATCATGCACAATGGATGCATGGCGCCGGATAGCGAAACGTTTGTCCTGCCCCCTACCCTACTCGCCAAAACTGCCGCTTACCTACCACCCTAATCTCACCCTACTGTGGGAACGGGGTTTTCGTAACCTCTGTGCAAAGATCAATGTCTCCTGCTGGGGCGACTTATTTACCGACGGGAGCTTCAAGACGGCAGACCTTTTCTTCGCGGCACATGCCCGCACTCCCTTAGACTTGTTTTATTATGTGCGACTACGTGCGGGGTTGAGGGACATCTTACCTTCTTTTCCTAATGAACCAGAGGCTCTACCTCCCCTTCATTTCTTGCTATGTTCCCAAAACGGAACACATTTGGTCTCTGGCCTCTATCGCCAACTCAGGAGCGCGGCCGTGATGCCGGACTCTAGTGCACGGACGCGCTGGTCCGCTGAGCTGGCCACTGACATCACGGACGAACAATGGTTATACTGTTGTGCGCTCACCTCCCGTATATCTGCCAGCAGCAGATTGAAAATCATACATTACAAATTCCTACAGCGGATGTACTACACGCCAGTAAAAAAGCATAGATTTGGTCTGGCAGAGGATGATCGCTGCACGCGTTGTCATGCAGCTCATGCGGATATGTTGCATCTTGCCTGGGAGTGCCCTCAGGTGTTGCTGTACTGGCAGCAGGTGTCGGGTGCCCTCGAAGACATGACTGGTAACAGGGTGCCCATGGACCCATTGGTGACAATTCTCGGACATACGCCACAGGTCCCTAGTACATGCCGAAAATTCATTGACACTGCACTGCTACTGGCCAAACGGCGTGTGGCCTGTCGGTGGGGCCGGGGCAGGGCGCCCAAGTTCAAGGAATGGCTGGCGGATTTGACCCATTGTCAGGACCAATACACCACGTTTACTGAGCTGTTACCTATGTCCAGCCGACCTAAAAATATATGGGGTCCACTGGTGACATATCTTCTGACACGATCCACTGAGAGTGGCGCCTCTGACGATGCCCCTGGAGTCGACCGATAATGTGTCCTCCGGCCCTCACATCGCCCACTGATCCTGACCCCCTACATACTACTCATGTTGGGCAGTGTTAACCAGGACCTACTATCTTCGTGTTGGGATACACTGTTCAACATTTGGTACACCACTTGGCCCTGGGTGCTGGATCCCCTCTTCCTACAGGTGGCTGTCCCCCTTTTTTCCCTTTCACCGCTGGCCAGGCCGCCCTCCCTCTGACATCTTAACAGACACACCCACACCACTTTACCCTTCTGTACAACACTTACATTCCACGTCACTGCGCTTATCACTGTTGGAGGCTTCATAGGCCCGAGAATTGACTATATCACAATGCTGCTGTTCTGTCATGAGAGTTTCTGCCTTTTGATGATGCTTTATTGATTTCATGCCCACAGATTTCCGTAGATGATTGAATTGCCTCTGAGTTTCTTTATGGTTGGGGAGTTCTATTTGTTTTTTAATGTTACAATACTGACTGTTGCTTCTGAAACCACTGTTCTACTGCGGCCCATCCTTCAAGTGCCGAACAACACTGACTGTGCTGTACTCCTTGTTCATACGTACGCTACGCCTCCGGGCCTCAGGGATGCCGGCTACAAGGCTGTGTATTGTCACGTAATCTGCGCTGCCGGCCTCCGGGTTGTAGGCACGAACAGCTGTGTATTCTTTACCATCATACCCAATAAAGCAGTGTTGAACTCAAAAAAAAAAAAAAAAAAAGATCAAACCTGACATATTTAGATTGATGCACTTGTGTCACAAGTTTGAAGCACTGAATACCATACCAGGCTTATTGGCATTGTACAGGCATGTGTTTAATGAACCACAGCCATCCTTTCTAAGCTGTAAATGAGTGAACAGCCGAGGTCTAAACGTGTCCACTCAGTGGCTGAGAGCAAGGCAACTCAGTGAGCTGAAGTGCCCATGCAACAGGTTCTATATATGCGATATGCCACTGAGATGCGTCCGAATCTTTTTCTCTCACTAAATGCAGAAGGTATAAAATCGTTATCAGTAGAGGCATGCAGCACCTTCGAGGAGAGGGTGCCCAATTTCCTTATACCCACGAGCCCTCAATGCCCAGTTTGTCGCCACTGGATGCAGACCTTGTGATGCTGCAATTTTGAAAGTGATTGAGTGTATGGCAGGGACTGTATCCAAACAGGCCGTTTCGGTATCTGCAGCAGCAGACTCGCCCCACAAGTTTTCCACAAGACTGACTATGTAAACTAACAGCCTGTCCGGTGTGATAACAGGTGTAAACGGCCGAGAGGCTAGGGAAAAAGTTTCCCTTGTGGAACACTCCATCGTGGCCTGTGCAGCCCAGGTGCTCAGCTCACTAGTAATGTGGCGAAAAAGGCCTGGCTTAGTAAGTAGGGATAAGAAAAGCTGGTGAATGGGGGCACGGAAATAAAGAAAAAAT
Organism: Lissotriton helveticus; assembly: GCF_964261635.1. Taxonomy (NCBI): domain Eukaryota; kingdom Metazoa; phylum Chordata; class Amphibia; order Caudata; family Salamandridae; genus Lissotriton; species Lissotriton helveticus. The sequence continues at coordinate 541,402,188 of NC_136072.1, read as the reverse complement.
GCGTGACGGGAAATATGTGGTAGTGGTAGCCGGCCCTCCTAGAAGAAGAATCCTATCGTGTGGAAATGGGCCGCTGATTGGAGGGCAGCGAGAACAAACTTATACCAAGGCAGAGGTGTTGCTTTAAAAAAGAAATCGTTTTCCATTTAAGAACACGGTCGAAGCAGGTAGTGATCTTCTGGCTGCCTGACATGCCACCCATTAGCGAGTCAAGCGCGTCATCGCCCAACATAGGTGCATTAATTCCCTCTACCTGGTTGGCAGCAATACAGTGAAAGAAATAGAATGCCCAACCTACCAGCTAAAAGAAGAAGTCGAGCTGCCGGAAAGATTAAAGGCAACGACGAACAGGAACAGGCAGCAAAAGGAACAGGCAGCAAAACTTAGGCAAGCACTGCACAGGCTGCCGGCGGTGATGCGCACACGGCACACTGTCTGTCAGTACTGTCTCCACTCCAGTCCAGTCCACACGTGGCACGAGTCGACTCCACAGCAGGGCTCCACACAGTCCACACACAACCACGAGGCGGGCGAGTCGGAGTGAACCGTTACCGGATCCAACGTAGGACGACAGCAGCACCGCGCACCAATGGCCAATCACTGCATGACTACAAGAAGTCAGATACAGTGATTGGCCATTGTGCACTGCGGCTGAGCCAGGATTGGCTTGGAGGGCACACTAACTGCTCGCCCTGTCGCCCTCGTAACGCCAGGGCTGCCGAGAACGAATAAACCTGCACCCCCTAGTCACTATAATGACCCCTTCGCCCTGTCTCAGCGTCTACATGACGCTGATGCGCATGCTCGGGCAAGTTTCTGCCCATAATTCTACATGCGCAAATCGGAAACTTAACATGACCAGCGCAGCATTTGTTGAAGTTTAAATGCCAGCCAGCCAGGCCCCACCCCCTGCGCCCTCCCTATTCCAGCGGGTGTGTCCCGGCCGGAACCCCCGCCGAAAGCACTTTATTATATTTATTTGTGAGCTCGTTGGTGCCGCAGCAGGTGCGTCCACCAGGCTCAGTGGGGCTACGCCCCTACGCCCCAATGGACGCACCGCTGCTGTTCCTTACCCCATCCTAGGCAATCCTATGCATGAGCTGAATCATACAGATCAGGCTGAACATAATCGGACATTTGATATTGATTTCGCCTATCAAAGGTGTTGTGTCTATACTGTGGGCGTACATTCGTATCGGATCGAACACGATCATTCACATTTCCCCGAGCCTCTGAGAATCCTGAACCATTTCTCCCTTGGCCCCGCCCACGAGCATCCTGTTGGGGACGCAATAACGGGCAATTACGCATCCAATAAATTCGTACGAGTGTAAGGAGTATTAAGAGATGCTCGTCCACCTCTATCATAGGGCCTATCAGGGCCCCTATCATAACCTCTAGAAGGTGGGCCATATACCTGGGCCATCATAACTTTTGTTTTTAGCTCTTTAGATTTCTTGTCCTCATTCCCCTTCGCTTCCGCTTCTTGGCGCTCATAATACTGAGCCATCATTAAAACAGAGGCCGGAGAGGAGGCAGTCCAAGAACTCTCACTAGCTTTTAAGCGACTAGCTATCCCTGGTAACAGATTCGTAACATTATTATCAACAAACAGATGTCTGCCGGTATCATCTGTCAAAGACTGGCCGCTAAAATCATGAAAAGTTTCTTCAAAACGTGTGAAAAAATCAGAAACCGATTCGTCTGCCTTTTGCTTACATGACGCTAAAACCGTCCAATCAATCTTTTTAGGGGGAATAATCGTTTTAAGTTTAGTTAAAATGGCTGCTGGAAGATGTAGTATTAATCGATGCGGCTTTTTGGCAGGTTCTCCATCTGTATCTAGCCGTTCAAGATCTTTCCATTCAGCACCAAAAGTAGTGCGATCATCAATCTTACAGAATGTCCGCCACATGTCTGGGGGTAAAATTAGACCGAAAAACAAATCTATATCGCATAAGGTCATAGTACAAGAATTTAAGGCGCCTTCAACTTCCTCATAAAAGGCCGCTGGATTTTTACGCGGGTCAGGCAACGCATGTTTAAGCGCCATTACATCTGCTCTATTCCAGGGAGTATATACCCAATTATAAATAAAATATCCCTTGGCATCAGCAGAATTTTTATCATCATCATCTCCCTTTCCTTTAGGAGGAACATACAAGGGCGCGGCTTCCCGCATAGGTCTCATATCGGCAGATTTTATCTTATCTGTCTCGAAGATGGGGGAACTGCGGTACTCCATTCGGATTGAACTGTGGAACGCTGTCCGCATTCTTTTTCTGCTCCTTCAGCTGGGACGCCTCATTTCGTAATTTAGCCAGTCGTCTAATCGCGTCTTCTACCTGGGAAAAAACAAAAGAGCCATCACGTAAATGCTTACGATCATCTGCTATATCATTTGGTTCTAACACCGAGGAGTGTTTTCGAAACATTTCTACAACTTCGTCAGCAAATATTGCAGAAAAATATATCTGCTCCTTTTCCGACCAATCCTTCATGATAGCTAAAAGATCGGGAGCAGAATGATTACTACGTAGTGCTTTACGGGCAGCCTGTCGTAGTTCGGACGACCGTTTAACTGATAACATGGATCGAGTATCCCGCGCTTTCTGGTGCTCCGAGTCAGAGTCCTCGTCGTCTCCGGACGGAGTGGTCGGAACGGCATACGGAGGTGGAGGTCGATCTAATAACAAAAAATCATCTTGCGGTTTATTAAGGACAGGATAGAGAGGCTGTCGGACAGAATATTGGCCAGATATCTGTAATCTACGTTCCTTATCCTCTCGCTCCTGCAGTTCTTTCGTTTCATTCTTTCGTAACTCAAGCGCTTTCTCATACACACTCTTTCGCTGCTCTTTTTCAATCAATGCTTGCTCACGCTTCTCTTGCTGCCGTACTTCTTTTTCCCACATTCGCAAACTCTCAAACATATCACGCCTAGACTTTCGCTCAAACAAACATCGCTCCACATACTCAACCTTTCGCGGATCAAATGACCCATGCTGTGGCCACCATAACTCAGGATCCTTCTTGGTGTATTTGTGCCACAACGTGCTGTACATTATGGCAGAAAGACCAAACTTCACATACATATCTCTATTAGGTGTCCCCTCGGGGGGAGCCGGCTGCGATTCTTCAAGTCGTAAACTGGTACGCTTACAAAAGCAGCACAACCTTCGAAGTGCGCTAAAAACAGGCATGTCAAAAGAAATAGTGCAAAATATACACTATTTATAGGGAAAGAGCGCTTAAGGTACCTTCTTAGTACATTGCGCTATACAAACAAAAGTTGAGGAAAAGTCCTCGCATTACCTGCCTATATGAGCTGCAGTTCATATATTTCCCAAATACACATACAAATCCAAGTAGACTAGTCTTATTCCCAAATACAAATATGCCACGGTAAGCGTTTCCTAAAACTACCTTACCACTCAAGGGCATCCAAATTCCAAAACCTACAACAGGCGCCGCAAAACGGCTCTTACCAATCATAGGCTATCCAGGTTCCAACTGCCAAGTTCTAAATTCGAACAAACGGTCACTGCATGGCAGACCAACAGAAGAGATCTCAGTCGAGGACCGGCGCCGCCCGGATGGTCGGATCGGAAAGTAGGGAAGAACCGCCTCGTGTGCCAAGACTCGGGTCTCCTCTGGCAGCGATCGCGTCCTCAGCGAGGTTCCGAACCGTCGTCACGACCAATCCTTCGGGCATCCGAGTCGCCGATGAGCCCCACGTGCTGGCGCCAATTTGTCGTAACAGACGTCAGCCAGGCCTGTTAGTGCAAGGGGTTCGCCCTTCTGTACACAAAAGTCCTCAGACTCCAAAGGAAAAAGTTGGCACGGAAACTGGAAATACAAAGCATAACGTTTATTACACCTCATGAGGTGGTGCTAAAGTTCAACCAGTACCCTTCGGCACTGCGAGAAGTAGCACAAAGGGCCACTGAACACATGGTTTATTTATACCCACATAGGGGCTCAAGAGAAGGCGGTACAAAGCGTAAAACCACATTTTATGTCCATACATGGCAATATCGAGAGTCACAATCGATCAGTGGGTGGAGCTATCAGTCTTGGGGTCTCGGCTAACACATTCCAATCTAAGGCTAACCATTAACAGATGTAGACCCTAACGGTCAGTAGAAAACACAGAGATGCTATTAATAGCTTGTTGCCGGGCAGGTTAGAGGCCATGAGCAGGAAGGTAGGACAACGCACATGGTCGACACGAGGTAGCATGTGGCAGACATAATGGCTGCCATGGATTCAAAATGGATGCCGTAACAAATGTCAAGATAACAGCAAAACCAAGATGTCTTTTGCTAACGCTCAACTTAATCGCTGTTAATTTACAACAAGACAAGTCCTAGGGATGATCCCCAGAGCCACAAAGTACATACACATATAAGTATATATATATACTAAAGTATATACAAGAGGTCTCGAATGCTTGACCTAAAAAAGAAGTGGGGGGACTAACCAGATTAGGCAGTATGAAAGTGAAATCATGACACGTGCCATCACAGCGCATGATGTCACGATGTGTGACATTACACGTGACACCACAGGAAGTGACATCACAAGAAGTGACATCAGATATTAAGACTTCACACATATGTTATCAGGTATATCATGAGTACATTTAAATACATTATGAGATTTAACAAATGAGATTTGGGGTTGTGCCAAAAAAGTGGTGCAATCCTGATGCAAAATCTGTGCCCCAACGTATACATTTATTTTTTTAAACTCTGCCACAATGAAATTGGCAACAAGGAGAAGCGTGGCATGAGATCTATGTTTAATTGGTTGCAAAGTCTACATTTTAAAATATTTGATTAGGTTAATGCATCTGCCGTAAAGGTGCCCAGTAAATCTCATGGAATAGTAATAATGGTAAGATATCTCTGGAGTTTAACTCATTTGTTGGAGAGATCTGTGTTTTTTACAGTCCCAGATCCAGAGTTGAATCAAAGTAGTATACAGTTAATGTGTCTCCTGCAAAGCACATCACGTAACATGCATATGTCAGATTTTTCTTTTATGTAGATAGTAAAGTGTGGTACTGCTTTTCACACAGAGATCCTTTTGTTACCTGCAGTTCATAAATAGTAAGCCTTGTAATATAGCACAGTGAGCTATTAAGGACACGTGACTCCGACACCTTGTAACCCTGTCTCATGTAACTCATCTTGTACATTGATTTACACATGTACATGATTTATTGTCAATGTATAATGTGTATGTTACGTAAAGACACCCTGCATTGGGTTGCGTAGCACTATAAATGAAATAAAATAGTGCTACTGAAATTGTTATTTGTGTATATACAGGGATAGACCGACACACCTGACATACTTACAGTGCATGCATCTTTTATATACAGGGACTGAACAAAGGCAAAAGCATGCCTCTCTTATGTACCTGTGAAGAATTAACAAGCTGTGTGCCTTTGCTTCCCCTCTGTGGCATGTACATGTAAGTGTGAAGTTCCAGGCCACCTACTGTCAGGATATTCAAACAAAAGGAGGCCTGATGGCTGTCACGACTACCTCTCACCTGCAATCCGTTGTTGTGTTCCTTTCTTGATGCTGCTGAGCCCAAACTCCACCATTCTGATAATGCCAGGGCTTGCTCTGTGATGTGCCGTAATTACAGTCATGTGTCAAGTGAACACAGGTGACTAATGTGATTCTTTTTTCCTACTTGTTTACAGCATCATCTACGGCTACTGGAGGAGACAGCTCCACGTACCAAGAGGAGGCGCAGAGCCATACTGGGTCCACGATGGAGGAGGCGGAGGACCCAGTGGCACAGAGGGGGAGGGGAGCCACACTGATGGACACTCAGAAACAACCATCTCAGCTGAGGAACACTCCAGCTCCAGTGAGGACTCCCTTGTGAAGGCGGGTGTTACAGGACCACAGGCCACAACTAGCGGGTCTGTCCCCGACACCACCACCATCTCCACCCTCCCAGCTGCTCCCATCCCAGATGTCCATGGAGCCTCCTCTGTTAGGGAGCATGTCTCCTTCAGTCCAGGCACCACACCCCCTGCCTCTGTCTCCCCTGCTGCTCTGAGTGTGGAGTCTGTGGACTTGCTGAAGTAAATCCATGTGGGGCAGACAGCGATGCTGAGTGTCCTCCATGCTCATACCAGTCTATTGACACAATTGGTGTTATTCATGGAAGGCATCTCTGCCCGACAGCAGACCAATCAGTCCATGGCCCCCTCACTGATGTCAGCAGTGTCCCTCCTCCAACAGTCCCTCACCTCTCCTACCTCTGCCCCATCCACAATCCCCACTACTCTACCAGCCCAACACACACTCAAACAGGCACATGCATGCACAACAACAGACACAGCAATGTCAGTCCAAGGTAAAACGCACAAGCATGCACTCTCAGGGGACTGATGGCACACACACAGGGGATAGGTTATAGACACACAGACAGGCATCCACAACCACTCCGCAGTCCTCAGACACCTCTACCTCCAAAACCCCTTCCCTTTACTCAACTACAACCCCCCTTCCCAAAATGTCTTCCTCTGTGATCTTGGCCTCTTCCCCACAGATCCACCAGGTCTAACTCACAAGGGGAAGAGGAAGTCTCCACACACAGAGGGTAGACCCCCCCCACATGCACACCCTCCTCCAGGAGCAGGAACACTGAGGCCCCCACCCGCAAATCCCCCAGGAAGAGCAAGACCCCACCACAATCCCCCACTCCCACCACACAGTCTCCGTCCTCCAGCGCCCAGGCCACCACTCCTAGGGTTCCCAGGCCACACCCTGCCCCAGGTTCACCCACACACAGGTACACCATCCCCAAAATGATTAGACCCTCCCCCCTTCATCATGCACTTCCACCCCAACCTCACACCCTCAGCCTGTTCCTACGACTGCTGTGGAAACCGTGTCCCCCCATCTGACCTACACACTTCATCTGAGCCTCAAACAACACCTTTGGACATTGGCACTGCAGTGGAGACCCCGTCCACTCCGTCTGACTTGGGCACTGCAGTGATGACAGAGCCCACTGTATCAGACACATCCACTGCATTTGCCACTGACACTCTTGCACCCACCACACCGCCCCTGCCCCATACTGCTATCCCCTGATTCTGTCCCTGTGGTGCCTGGCCTACCCCTATGTATGCCCCTCCAAGGGGAGATGTCCCCTGGCTGTAGCAGTGCCGTCAAGCAATGTGTGACGAGTAGTCATATGTCACACGACTGGCCATTGGCCTTTGGATTGATCATGGTATCAAAATATTTATTTTTGCAAGTTGAATAAAGCAAATTTTTGTTATATGCTAGTTTTGCATTTATTGTACATAATGTTGCTGATGAGTGTCATTAAGTTGCTGTTGCTATTGTGTTTGTTAAAAATAAGTGATTTGGTGATGGGATGGACTGCATGTGGTCCATGGAATATGTGTCCTATTACAGTATGTAGCCATGTCATGCTTTGCTGCAAATTGAGGTAGTCATGATCCAAATTACTTAGCACAGGGAGTGTCACCTTCTTTTCACAAGTTCACATCTTTGACTTACACTGTTGCATATATGTTGGGCTTAGATTTGTGCACATTGTACTTTTTCCTGACTGTGGGCCCATCTCCACTGGACATGCAGACTAGCACATCAATGATGAACAAGTCGTCTGTGTCATCAGTGCAACTTGCTATACATGTGTTTTGATGTTGTGCGGATGACTTAAGAGTTACTCCTGTACACAGGCTGATGTGACCAGAGCTTTAAGGGTGTTATAATTGGTGGCTCACTGACCAAGTTTTATACTGACATGAAAGAGCCCTGCACAGACAACGTTTGGCACATCTGACCTTACACATGAGTGGAGTCACCTCATGGCAGTGTGTTATTCCCTGACATTGACTGAGCCCATGTGGTGTGTTGTGTGAGCATGTCTCTGTGGGTTACCTTCCCTTTTTCTACACAGCCTATATTCTCTGCAGATGTTCCCGTTTGTGATGCTTGCTGAATTGGCCTGTGTTTATCCAACATCTTTGACCTATGTTTTCTGGGATGGAGGTGCATGGAAAACTACTGGTCATTTGGGTGTCATCAGTGGGTGTGTTTGGTGTGGAATGTGGACAAACGCACATGGGACATATATTCAGGATTCACCAAAGCACTTTTATGTTTCCAACATCAAGTTGTTTTCACTATGTGGTGTCTTTCTGTGAGTGGGGCATGTGTATGTTTGTGTGACTGCTCACACTCATCAGATCCTAGCCTTCAATGTTAGATGATGTCAACTTATGTTCTTTGTGGGTCTCCTAGGGGTCTCCATTGGTCTGGGACTGTGACAGGGATCCCAATGTACCTGATACATTTCAAGTCATGCACATGTACCTCATAATATGCAGTGTGGAAGAAATTCACAAGGGTTGTTGACTGGCCATGTGTGATGAGTTTGTACACCTTGGATACCCCCTCCACCCCTGGGATTGTCATAGGTGCATATGCAATGTCACCGGTCAATGTGGGCTTAGCTGATGCACATTGGTGTAGATCAAGGTTTGTGGTATTGAGAGTGGGCATATGTGAGTTGTCTCATGTCTAGGCCCCTACCTACGTAGTGGCCTTAAATTACAGGCCATGCCCAGTGAGGTTTCTGTGTGTGAGTGTGATGGAAGTTGGTCTGTCATGACATGATACAGTGTGCACATGTGACTGTGCTCCACAGTATGGGCACCATCCAAATTTGTCATCACAGAGGAGTCTTTATACAGGCTACTGTCACCACAATGTAGGGTCCTTGTCGGTACTGATGGAGTGTGTCTGTCTCTTGCTGTGTTAGTTGCTGTTCTTCCCAGCTTATGTCACGAGTCTATTGTGAACCCACTTATCTAACAACTGTGTACACATATGTCTCATTGGAGTTCAGCCCCACATCATGTGTGTCGTACTAGCCTGAGTACACTGAGACACACACACACATGTTCTGTTCGATGTGAAGTGTGAGGCTGGCTGGTTGTGTTTGTGCATCTGCACCAATGCATTGGTATAGCTTTTGTGGGCCATTGGCTGGATGTTGATTATAGGTTTTTTCCTACTGTCCCTGGGACTCCTACCTCATCAGTCTGCACATTCATCATGGTTAGTATGTCCCACTGCTGCCATGGTATGGGTCTATATCCCCTAAAAGCTGCAGCCTACACAGGATTTATTAGTATGTGTGTCTGTGAGCATATGTGTGTATGCATTATGATGATCACTTCTTACATTGTCTAATTGGACATTTGAGGCATTGTCAGCCCCCATGTGTGATGCTTCTCTGCACCTGGCAGAGGGTTTTTCAGACAACACAAACATCTTTCACTCAACAGATCTAGGTTTGTTTGCAACACAACCACTACTTTGCCACTACATTGTTTGTGGTGTTAGGACCAGGAATCATGCATGTTGGTTTGCAGATGCTGGTATTTTTAAGCCTGCACTTACCTTTTGGTCTCTGTAGAGGGGGGGGGGGTAACCCCATTACCACAATGTTCTTGATATGCTGGAGTTTTGGACCCCACACTCACCTTTTGGTCACTGCAGTGAGGGGTGGGTTAAACCCCATTACCACAATGTACCACATTTGCGGGGGTTTTGGATCCCACATTCACCTTTTGGTCACTGTGGTGAGGGGGGGGGGGGGGGGGGGGTGGTTAACCCCATTCCCACAATGTTCCTCAAAATGCTTGGGGTTGGAGCACCACATTCACCTTTTGGTCACAACTGTGATGGGAGTTACAGTAGGTGTTCCCTTTCAGTGTCAATGTTGCTGGCAGTTTCCACAAAATACACAACCTTGCATGATGGTAGGGAGGTGTGTTTGACCTACAACTCCTATGGGTGGAAATGCTGGTGGTGTTAGCCACCCCCCATTATGAGTAGGGACAGCTGGTAGTGACAGCCATCAATCCCCCTATGGGCTAGACAATTCTGGTAGTGGTAGCCATCCACCCCCTATGGATGGGGACTGCTGGTAGTGATAGCCATCCAGCCCCCTATGCGCTAGACAATGCTGGTAGTGGTAGCCATCCACCCCCTATGAGTAGGGACTGCTGGTAGTGATAGCAATCAAGCCCCCTATGGGCTGGACAATGCTGGTAGGGGTGGCCATCCAACCCCTATGGGTTGGGCAATGCTGGCGGAGAAGTATAGCCACCCCCTATGTGTGTGTTGCATTTGGCTGCTTCATGACGTTTGTTTGTGCGGTGGGTGTCTGACCTGCCGTCTGCGACGTACGCGTCGGTTCCTGTTGTTGATCCAGTCTTAAATGTACAGTACAGGGATGACCTGCGTGATCGGATTCATGGTTGGTTTGTCTCGTAGGGGTTGATCGGTGGTTCGTCTCAGTGGCGTAGGTCGTGTTGTGGCATGAATCGTACCTGAAATACTGCCCTTCCGGATGCTGTGACGTGCTGGAGGTGGCGACCTGTTCGGGGCGTAGGACGTACGCATTGTACTTGGCCAGCCGGACACTGCTGTGGAAATGCTTCCGGGCGACTCTATTCGGCATTTACGGATCTGGTTCGTATGGGAAATGTAGCTGGAATCGGAGCGTAAATGTCGGTCGGAATTTGGACACATTTGCGCATCGTACTTCAGCGTTCGGACGGACTGGCTCCCGGATCGAGCCGGTCGTCAGGGGACCTACAGACAGCTCTGGGAGGACTGTCTGAACGAGATCGGAATCGATCCCTTAGTGTCTATGCTGCTATGGTAATTAGTCCCAATAGCAATTGTGGAACCACTGATGCACTCTCACAGCTTATTTTCACAATGTGGGCATCCTGAATGATTTAGTGCCTATGCTGCTTTGCAGCGGGCAGGAAGCCCGAGTGAATGGAGCCGCCTCAGCCCTGCATAATGCCGCCTACATTGGGAATTCTGTGAGGACAAACCAGTAGTCACCTCACTGCCCACAAAGGAGTGAAAGGCAGTGTTGAAAAGGGCAGCATACCCTGAGTAATGGAAACGCAGTCCACGACTGGGGGAACTTAGTGGAAAGGACAAACACACTGGCAGGAGAGAACACATGGTTTGTGTTCATACAGCGCCTCTAACTCCTGTGTGAGTGCAGCGCTGCTCAGCTCCCTGCAGCACCGAGGCCTCGATGACTTATTATGCGCGGCGCATGAAATTCAATATTGGAACGCCTGCGTAGCCGATATATATATGTACTTGAGGACAAAATTGCCATTTTCCTGTCTTTTGGGCGAGGTTCTGTCCCAAGAGCGCATGGTGGCTAAAAATGGCAGATGAAGCAGACGGTGCGATGCGAACGGCGGAGGTGTGACAAGGACTCGCTGTGCCTTACTGAAGGGTAGCGTTTCATCCTGGGATCATCATCTGAGCTCCGGTGAGGTGTTTATTTGCTAATTTAGCCCAGAGACTCGTTAAACGCTCTACGCGTCTTGCCTGATGTCAAAATGGCGACATAATCTCCCAGCTGACTTTTCCTTTGTCCCGGAGCAGCTTCTATCAGATATTTCTATGTGGAATACCGACCGAATTAAGGGATCGGATCGGTTTTAACAGGAACCCCAGGAGCAGGCATTTGCCAGTTAGAGGATTGTGCTACTAATTGTCGATTACAACCCGGTCCTAAACTAAAGTATATTGGCTGCTCCCACTGATTGTAACAGAGGAAGGCGGGGCTGAAACAACAATGATCTGAGGAGCTCTTCTTGTAGTGGAACGTATGAAGGAAGAGCTACTGATCACATTAGTGTGCGACATGGTGTAAGTGGCGGCGAAACTGGGATTCTTCAGATCTTTGCAAAGCTAACGAATGCAGGTTCGTAACGGTTGTGTAACGGATGTCATTGCCCTACTTGAAATACGTAGCACACAGTCACTACATCAAGGTTGCTAGCCACCTGGAACGAACAGGGTGCTTAATAAATGCAAAACCGACTTCCTATGATTGAAACCAGATGTTACCCCTTTGGCTGGTCTGCTCTGAGCTGCTATACTATAGCATGAATTGCAAAGGATATGTGTCCTGATGGTTCTAGTGATGGAGCTTGCAAAGAAAATAAAACCAACAGTAAATCCAAAAATGGTAGTGATATCTGTTAAATAATTAAAGATCGTGGAGGCCAGATCAATACCAAGATGCTATTGGTTCACAGCCCTGGTTCACCCCTATGCTGACCCCTCGCCTAGGACCCTGCTAGCACTTCCTTTCCTTCTTTCACTCATGCATAGAGATTGAAATGGGCTGGTTCCACCCTCTGCATTTAGGGGCCATCTTGGAGTGGGCAAATTGACATTATCCCACAGATCTGGTTCAGGAACTCTCCTCTTAACTTCGCCCTTGTGCTACTGATAAACCATTACCATCGGACAACAGATCAAGTGCAGCAACAGCATGGGCAGCTGCAACGTTTCTTCCTATCTACTTAAAGGACACTTTGAGTGCCCTGCTGGCCTTTCCCTAATTTACAGCTGCGCAGCAAGTAGTGCCAGCTGCACTGTTTAGGCATTTTACAGCTGCGCAGCAAGTAGTGCCAGCTGCACCGTTTAGCTATTTTACAGCTGCGCAGCAAGTAGTGCCAGCTGCACCGTTTAGGCCATTAACAGCTGTGCAGCAAGTAGTGCCAGCTGCACCGTTTAGGTCACTCTATCTGTGGGGACAGTTCTGATTAAGTTAGGAGTGAGATGCACTCCGCCCCATACCCTTACAGCTGCACAGAACTTAGTGCCAGCTGCACCGTTTAGGCCACTCTATCTGTGGGATCAACTCTGATTGAGTTAGCAGTGAGATGCACTACTTCGCCCATTCCCTCACAGCTGCGCAGCACTTAGTGCCAGCTGACATTCTGGATACAGGGCGTCAGGCCCTATTATCATTTTGTGGTGCTAGGAAATGTTTTTCATGTAGTATGAAATGTTTTTCAAGTAGTATGATTTATGCACCCTGTTGTGAGTACCTCTAAAGGTGGTTTCATGATGATGAGGTTGTCCTGCATATTTTGGAGATGCTAGTGAGATTTTGTTCCACCCTGTACTTTATGCCCCTAATGTTAGTGATGCTCAGGAGATTAGGGTCCAATATTAGTCTGTTGAGAATATGGGCGTACGATGCGGTTGGTGCCGAATGTGGTTTTTGCTACAGGCTGATGCTAAGTACAGGGATCACCAGTGGATACTGGGTGTTCCTTTATGATCTGTTTTACTTTTACTACATTTGCTTTGGGATGGTTCTGACAGTGGTCCAGTTGGCCCTGCCATGTGTAAACAATTCCCTTTGTAAATATCATCTAGTGCCAGGTGGCATCATGTATACCTAGATGAAGGGTCCAAAAAATACCAGCGGAATCACAGAGACTGCCAAGCCCCCCATCTTCTTCTGCTAACGATCTGTTCCTAATCACTGCACCTCCCGGACGGCACATTAGCTCAGTTATCTTCACCCGACGTCTGGAATATGTGCCCGCTTTATGTCCTTTTACTTTTCCTCACCACTGCTTTCCTAGTAACACCCTTATCTTATCCCACCCCACCCTCCTCCTCCTCATTGTCCCAATATGGCCACCATTCGAGTTAAGGCTGGAACTAACTGCTACAAAATAATTTATCCTCCCAACCAGACAAAAGCTTCAGTAAAACGATTGAAGCATAACACTATTGAACGTATCCCTGATTCCCTTTTCATTGATCAATTTTAAAATGGTCTGTTTGGGAGGCTCAAAAACGATCTAATTTTCTTCACTCATGACACCCCCTCTTGGTCCACCAGCTTATATAATTCCCTTAACGTCACCTCCTACTCCTCTATCCCTCATGGGAAACAACTAAATATTTTCCCATCTGCGTATTTCCACTGCTCCCTTACTATCTCACTCTATAACAACTGTACTGTCATAATCCAAGGTAAAGACACCTGTCTCTCTCTCTCTTTGACCACCTCTTCCCCTCCCTACTCCCCTCTTCTGCGACCGGGTCATCCCCTGACTCTTCATCTAGCCCCACCCACTACTCCCTTTCTCCTCCCTTGACCCCCCCACACTCTAATAGGCTTAACCCCCGAGGAGCACAGGTCGGCCATCAAACCTCCCCCTCTCCTGTGCCCTCCTCTCACATGCCTCCCCCCCACAGTACACCCCCTTCATCACTTCTGCCTTACCTCTAGCTAATTCACTCCTCCTCCAATCTGCACCATCCTGGTACTCCAATCTCATCTCCTCCCACCTATTCCTACCTGCCACACCCTTTTTAGTCCACCTCTCCTCCAACCTTCTCCCCCAGTTAACTTTCCTTACGCTCCCCTTATTCCTCCCTCTCCCCCTATTCTCTACCCCTCCTCCACTCGCTAGTTACCCCGATTTCTCCTCAAACCCATTGCATCTCACTCCTCCAGCATTGCTATGCTACCCCCTCTCCCCCCTTGGCACCCCTTTCTATTTCCCTCCCTCGGGCCCAGCAGAACCATTTCCTTTCTTCAACTTCCCTTTCTCCAACCCCCCTCACTCTGCCAGATCCCCGTTCCCTCACAGCCGCCTCTCCTAGTTGACAGGACCTCTCCAACCACCTCCCCTCCTTTCCGCCCTAACCTCCTACTTCCCTATGATTCCACACAGTCCTCCCCTCTCCTTATACCCCACCGCCTTGAGCCGCACCCATCTCCCCCTAAATTTGTCCTTAATTCCTTTCCTTCTTGCAACGCCAACAAAGACAACCCGACCTGCACTTCTGAGACACCAACTCCCGCTCTCAACCTCCACTTTTCCCCACATATGAACCCTAGACCCCAACTCTCCTCCTGTCCTCCTCCTGTCCTGTCTCCACCACCAATTTCACCCCTCCTGTTTCTATCGAGCCACACAACCTTCTGTGCTCTGCCCTACTCTCTCTGGAAAATAAGCTAGGCTCTCTTATCACCTCCATCTCCCAGCTTGTAGCTACCATTTCACTTTTAAGCTCCAAGATCTCCACTTTTCCTTACACCTCTACTCCTTTGGAAAACTCTCACCTTCCCACGAGATGCACCTCGCCCCCCCAACCCAGTATAGCCAAGCATAACCAGTCGTCTGCAACCATCGTTAATCCACACAAGCCCTTGAGAAACCCAACTATCTACACTATTCCGACCATCTCCTCTGTCAGAGCCAAGCATCCACCTAAACCCTCCCGTGCACCCCCGTCTAAGTACAATATCCCTATCACTCTTCATAGCCCAAGTACCCCCGTCACCAAAACAGTTGTGACAGAGCTGCGCTGTCTGCTCCACAACTGCAGATCTGCAATAAAACACAAACTTGAAATCTCCGATACCATCACCTTTCACAATACTGACATGATCTTCCTCACAAAGACCTGGTTCAACGATACCTCTCACTCTATGTTTGATCTCCTTTTACTCTCAGGCTATTCTATTTGTAGAAGTGACAGAACTGGCAAAGTTGGGGGAGGTGTTGCAGTCATCTTTAGAAACTCCCTTCAACTGAAGGCTTTTCCTATCAGCTCCTTCCGCACTTTTGAATGCCTATCTCTTGAGCTTCAATTACACCACCGCTCACCCCTCAGATTCCATGCCATTTACCGCCCTCCTGGCAGCGGCCCTTCGTTTATGGAGGAACTCACTGACTTCATCAGCGACCAATACTCTCAAAGTGACGATCAGACCTTCGTGGGTGACTTCAATCTCCACTGGGGCTTACCGCAAGACTCGTCCGCGAATTCTCTGGCCACCTTCCTCTTTGCAAATGACCTTATCCAACACTGCACAGATTCAACACACTCCAAGGGCGCAATCCTGGACCTTGTTATTTCTAAATCAGGCATGCTTTCTATCGGTACCTCCTCATCCCATTCTCTCTTCACTTTGCACACTCTATAACTATTGGCCAACCTAAGAGGGCTACCACCTGGTTCTGTGACACTAAAAATATTGACACAGTTTCCCTCTGTGTCTCAGCTTTGCTGTCACTTCTAAGGCTAGACCCAAACCTAGATGTTGACGAACTCACCTCCCAATGCCTACAGTCCTTGCAGTCGAAATCAATAACATCGCTCCTCTCCAAAGCAAAAAGAAAAGACCCATTCCCTCAGCACCTTGGTTCAACAAATCCCTTTATGAGGAACGGAACCACCTAAGACGCCTTGAGAAACAATGGAGGCAAGCGCCCTCCACCGATAATTTGACCACACTTCGTTCAGCAAGATCCAAGTACCACAAGCACATCTTCCTTGGGAAAGCGTCGCACTTCAGAACCCTCCTTGATTCAGCCAAGAATAGACCCAAAAAACGATTTGATCTCATCAAGAATACTAACTGCTCTCCCCCAACCTCCAAGCTGGAGGATTCTACAAAGAAAGCAGCGGATTTCGCTGTATTCTTCGACAAAAAAGTGAAATACCTGGTGGATCAGGTCGCTTAGCCTATCCCTCCAGAGGAGCGCAAATCCCTAGCCATTTGGCAGAACTTTGACCCCATCTCTGAAGATGCCCTCCTCAATTGCATCCCTAGTGCCATTGCCATTGACTTCTATACCCATTTTCTTCCCTATTGGACCACTCTGGTCAATCTCTCCCTCTGTCAAGGCTCCCTTCCTGTCCCCTTCAAAACTGGGCAGGTCACCCCTCTGCTTAAAAAACCCACTGCTGATGCGAATGACCTCAACAACTTCCGCCCCATCACTATCCTTCCCTTTCTTGTGAAGATCACAGATTGTAGCGAAACAACTCTCTCGTCATATCAAGGACAATGATCGTCTTGACTATTTTCAGTCCGGCTTAATCCAAAACTGCAGCACTGAAACAACCCTGCTGCAAGTGATTGATGACACACTGCGGATACTCGATTCTGGAGAGTCTTGTCTTCTAATTCTCCTTGACCTTTCTGCAGCCTTTGACACTGTCAATCACAGCACTCTCCTCAACACTCTTCAACGGAGAATGGGCATGGAGGGCACTGTGCTTAAATGGTTTGCTTCCTTCCTCTCTGATAGAGCCCAAGTGATCAAAATAGCGAACAGTCTTTCACCTCCTTCGGCGGTAGGTCAAGGTGTTCCTCAAGGCTCTATACTTGCACCCACACTGTTCAATCTCTATTTAGAACCACTGGGAGATATCGTAAGTAAATCCAGGGTCCACTATAATCTCTACGCAGACGACACTCAAATCTACCTCAAGGTTGCCTCCACTCACGATCTCTCCATCCTAAGCACTACTCTGGACTCCATTCTAAACTGGATGTCAACACATCAACTGATTCTGAATCCCTCCAAAACGGAATTCCTCCTCCTCTCCTCCTCACTCTCTCCTTCCCCAGTTCAATCATGGATGGATCAGATGAATCTACTTAACAATAAACCCATCATTGTCGACCGCGCAAAATCCCTGGGTGTCATACTCGACAAAAAACTCAATCTAATCTCCCACATCAACTCCATTGCAAAGTCTGCTCGATACCAACTGCACCTTCTTTGGGGAATTCGTCGCTTCTTCCAGTAGCAAGACCTTAAAACCCTGGTCCAATCGCTGGCCCTCTCCGGACTGGACTACTGCAGATCTCTTCTCACTGGCCTCCCCAAATCCCACCTGTCCCCCCTTAAATCTGTTCTCCAATCAGCAGCTCGCTTCATTTATGGGGCCAAAAGAAGCGACCACATCACACCCATGCTATCCACCCTCCGCTGGCTTCCCATCGAGGCAAGATCTATCTACAAGAATGCCTGTATCACCCACAAAGCCTTGCACTCCTCCTCTCCTTACTACCTGGCGAATAAACTGAAACTCTCTGGAGGCTCTAGACCATCACGGAATGCGGAAAATTTACTGCTTGAACCTCCCACTTTCAAGAAGGAAAGATCAATGGCCCAATCCTTTTCAGGCAACGCGGTGAGAATCTGGAACTCACTTCCGCCTCAGCTCCGGACCACCACCTCCTCCCAGGCCTTCAAAACTGACCTCAAAGTTCTCCTCCTTCAAAGACACTTCCAAATGTAATTCACACCCTCTCTATTATCTAAAGGAAGTCCCTCCATTATAGAAAATCCTTTTCTCCATGACTATGGAAGTGCCTTCCCGGTGTGGTCTGCCATTTATTGCAGTATTACCCTTCTACCTGTGTTTGGTACTCGTTTGTAACATGCACATGTCACTTTTCTCTTGTAACACACTGTTTGCTACTCCTTACATTTTGTTTGCTTTAGATACTTGCACCGGTGCCACCACTGCCTACGTAACGTTGTTCTTGTGTTTGAGTGTCTGCCATATATTGCAGTACTATACCTCTACTTGTACTTTGTACGCTTTTGTAACCTGCACACATGTCACTTTTTTCTCCTGTAATGCACCGTTTGCTACCTCTTGTATTTTATTTGCTCACAATTGTCATTTTTGCCTCATGTAACTTAACGTTTGCTTTTGTAATTTGTTCACTTGTAATGTTCTCCTCATGTATCAGTTCTGTTCCAATTGTGAAGCGCTCTGACACCTTTGCGTAAAGTCCGCGCTATACAAAAACGCATCAAATAAATAAATAAAAATAAATAAGAGAAATTATGAAAACTTTGATGCACTTTCATAGCTTATTTGCACAATGGAATTCATTCCGCTTAAATTCTATGAACTAGGACAGCCTTAGATAACAGGTTTTTAAAATGTACTGAGACACCTCTCAGCTCACTCGCTTGTGGTTCTGTCGTGTAGTTCCTATATGACCTATTCAGGATCTGCGCATTTGGATAACATAAAATGTGGGACTGGTGGCAGACTGATTCCGTACAACCTTTTGGTATCAGCTAGCTCACAGTGCCACTATAATCACCTCTTCCCAAGGAGAGAATAGTTGCTGGCAACCTCAGAACATGACAGCCCTGATCCCTCAGGATCGTGGAAACAATGTACTACTTTTCACTCAGTCACTCCTGCTCACTTAGTTTGTCTCAGAGAGATAACAGAATAAACAGTCTGGCGTTTTACAATAAGGATTTATTGCACAGTTGTTATTCTAGTGTAGAATAGATGAGCTGCAACAACCGTTAGACAGTAGCATACATATATGATTAGCAGTACTAAGAAAGTAAAGGGATGGTATAGCTCTACTGTCTTGCAGCTATCATGAATACATAAAGATATATAAAATACATGACAGTAAAAAGGTGCGTACTTCCACAATGCTTCCTAACTAGATATACCTAAGTTTACCTGGCATGTATGTAGGTATTTAAGCCAAGAATCCCTCTAGGATTTAGTCAACCCCATTACCTGTAGTGAGAGACTGTGGGACCGTGTCCTGGTTTCGAGTCGGACATCCCACGAGGGATGTTAGACCACTGCTAGCTGGATTATCTGCATGCAGGAACCTCAGCGTCTGTGGTCAGTGTGTCGGCCGGGAAGTCTCAAACTCCTTTGTCTTTCTAAGCAAGATGTGATGTATATATACAGAGAGGTCTCCCCAGGGGTCCTACCTTGCTTTGTTACTGTTTCGGCTTGAAGGATGACGTTGGGCCTGAACTTTATACAGGGATATTATAAAAGAGATGGTAGTCCTACTGTGCTTCCAAGAAACCTCATACATAATGTATGAGATTCGAACTAGGGAAAACCCGCGTACTGAATGCAATGTCGTATCTAGGAAAAAGGTCAGTCCCTATGAACCGTCATGTGTGTAATGTAGGGAAGAATATAGGTGAAAGGTTGCATTGTTAACTGCTCCTATATTAGGGTACCTATATGGAATATAACAGTTCCTTTAAGAAAGCGTGTGTCTTCCTTCACTTTATTGGGGTTTTCTCTTACACAGGGGAGTTCTTTGGCCTTCCTACTCCGGCGGCAATGCCACGAGCATCCAATTCAGTGGAGCAAGAGCAGGGAACAAGACACGCCAGCCCCTTGGACCGGCGTAGTCTCTAACCTATGTTTGTGGCATGCACACTTAATAATCTACTAACTCCAGAGAGCGCAACTTAAGTTGAACACATCAACGGTGCATTTCTTTCTACTCTGCACCTCCTGACCCATAAAGCTTCCTAGTTAACACCCGGTGGTTGTTAATTTACCATGTCTGTACTAAATCTGATGAGACTTCTGGCCTAGAGTGTGCAGGCAGCTCCCTCCATGTTTAAACTATTTCTTGTATATTGTGCCTGATTGGGGCCTACACTCTCCCTCTGTAGTGGGTGCATAGGATTTTCATCATCTCCCGTCTTGTCAACGTGCAAGCTCAGAACCATTATTTGGCATCATTGGGTAGTATGATTAGTATGATCCCTTCGAGGTGGATATGGACCACTACCAGGAGGAACCTGAAGGTTCCTTAGACAATTCATGGTTAAAGTTTTGGACTCCAGCATCCAACAATCCGTGAATAAAGCCCTGGCCAAGTTTTTGGGCCCCATTACTCGAAAAAGTTTGAGATGTCTCCCTAACTCCCCTCTGACTAAGGGTGACGTCTTGCCTATATCTAGACTGGGTAAAGCCCAGTGGCGGCTCTTCCGCTAAGACTAAGGACCGTCACCCCACTGAGTTCAAAGGAAAATAAAATAATAATAGCACAACGTTAACTACATTACATTATTATAATTGTGTTTTGTTGTACGGAGCCTGAACCAGGTTAGGCTGGGCGGGGCTTGACTGTCTTCACAGGGAGGAGTGCTTGCTGCACCATTAGTGCACATGATGGTTTGGCCGGCCATCTTGCACAGGCCATCACTCCCTGTCTGAGCGCGAACCAGGGCACTTAGACCAATCACAAAGATGCTGTCATGTTGGTGTCAGCAGCATCATGATTAGCTAGAGGAGTCTTAGAGCCTGTGTTTTTCCGGTCTCCTGGAGACTACAGAGGAGGATGGGGGAGAGACTGCGGTCGGCAGGTAAGTGAGCTTTTCTTTTCTTTGTCTCTGTACGACACCCTGTCCGGTGATCATGGCTACAATGCCCCCTCCGCTGGACTTCTCCCCATCATCTAGATCCGTTCCAAGATAGTAATTTGGGGACTCCAATACCTCAGATTCCAATGAGTTTGGCTAAGATGATGAGCCAGGTCCAAGTAAGAAGAAGCGCAGATAACCTCAATGGCCCCTCTTTCAACCCCAAACCTTTGAAGGTGCTGGACTTTGAACCCAGCTACATCATCCACCCCTGTTCTACCAACTGGTTCCCCCCTAGAAGTGGCAGACTATGTAAAAACCCACATCAGAGAGGGTCAAACCCACATCATAGAGGGTTTTGACAAGGAAGTGAGGGCCCAGCTGAGGTCCGAATGCCCCAGGCCAGACCTCCTTGGCAAAGTGACCGAGACCTCTAAAATAGATCCCACTATGGTCAAGTTTTTAAAACAAATACTCAAAGGTCCCCAAGGAGGGACTGGATCATGCTTGTCGCAACTGCCAAGACAAGCTGTTAGATGTTGTGAAATCATGTCTTCCAGTTATGCATGGAATCCATTTTGTCTTGCTTAGTTCTGTGATATTCAATGATGATAAGGTCTGTAGAATGTGCACAGTATATATTTGACCTTTTGTGAACTGATGTACCTTGCGAAGTCAACAGCCTCTAACGCAACATAATGCAAGGCTTGCTCAAAGATCTCACTTGTGACTTGCAATTGTATGCTAGACCAGCAACAAGGGACCGCTAGACTCTGTTAGCGCACCCTATATGGGTAAGCCAAAGCGTCCACCTCTGATTGGCTTACTGCCTTGCGTTGGCTTGGAAATAACCCACTATCATAATCTGGACATATGGGGATGCAAAACGCGGTACCATGTAGGTATCATGCTCTTTTAGCTTTTTCTGACTGGCTCTGCATCTAATAATTGTCTAACCTGCAATGTCTACTTCTGGACATGTGATATAGTAGTCCATAGTTGCAGAGAAATTCTCTTGTACTTGCCATTTTATGGACATGTAGTGAAATGCATTTTTGTGGTTTGAAGGCATAAAAGATTGCGTTGAACTTCTGTAATTTGAACAATCGACTTTCTATCTCAACTGTCTCCATGTCATGTTGATAAACTTATCTTTCTGTGACCTTACAGAGACTTTTTCTGATTTCAAGTAGACTTCTACAATGCCTTTGGGCCTCTTACGAAAATTTGGGAGTTGGCCTTTCAAGTCAAAGACTCAGTGACCAGCATCTATCCCAATGTACTGGTAGGTTGGGCCCAACGGGCAGTGTGTCAACTAACCAATCTAAACTGCCCAATCTCAACAGAGCATAGATGCTTCATCCTCATGAGGATTGAGCCAAAGCTGAACGAGTTAGCATCCTCTGAAGCTGGCCATATAGCCCAGGGTCTCCTTTTTGGTGTCCCTTTCATCAAAGACATGGCCGAATTCATGTCAACATACAGCACCTTAGACAAGGCTCAACTCTCTCTTCAAAACGTTTTTCAACAATCCCTTTTTGGCAGGGCTGGACGATTTAGACGATGATCGTATGGCTGTTGTTTCTACCAAGGCCCACAATGTGACTACTCCCCAAAAGTACGTGGAGGTTGGCAGGACTCCAACTACGGTTCCACCTTCTGTCTCTCAAGATCCCGCGGTGGGAGGAACCGTTCCTGAAGGGGGCAACACAGAGGGTCACAAGGCTCCTCCCAGGAGTATGGATTTACAGATGATATGTATTTCCCAAACAGAGGTGACTTGGGGGGGGCAGAACCCGTCTCTTTCTGAGCAGTTGGCAAGTGTTAACTCAAGATCCCTGGTTCTCAAATCAATACAGGGGTACAAACTGGAGTTCTACAACTCCCCTTATCAGAGTTCCACTCCCCAGGGTACATATTTTTCCCAACAAGAGCAAAATGTAATCTCCTAAGTAATACAAACGCTTTTAGAGAAGGGAACGACCATGGACGTCATTTGGGAGTGGTTGGGTCGCAGCTGTGACCTCTAGCTTGCTCCCTGCTAATCCTGGCACTTCTTTGGCAACTCCTGGCCTCAGAGGAAGCAACATTTGCCTCCTCTGGGGCCAAGGGTTGCAAATGAAGTGCCACGAGTAGCAGGGAGTAAGCTAGAGGTCACAGTTGCAACCCCTGACTACTCCCAAATGATGTCCATGAGAGAGATCTGTTTGTTATCCCCCCCCTTCACTGGTTTCATCTTCTTAGTGGAGAAGAAAGGGAGTGGGTCATCATGATTAGTTCTGAATTTGAAGGACTTCAGTGCCTAGATTATTTACTGGCATTCAAGATGGATAGGATCTATCATTTTTGAAACATACTTCGAGAGATAGATTGGATGGTGTATCTCGACGGGAAACTACCATTACAACGCAGTCATTACAACGCAACTGCCTATACATCGCATGCCATTACAATGCAGCCATTACAACGCATGCCATTACAACGCATGTCCCTACAACGCATGTGATTACAACGCATTATAAGGCAAATATTGGGGAATAGTAATTTTTATCCCTACACTATCCAACACTTACCCTACTGTTGCATTCACTGGAGTGGGAATAGTACATTGTTCCCCTACACTATCCAACACTTACCCTACTGTTGCACTCACTGGAGTGGGAATAGTAATTTGTATCCTACATTATCCAACACTTACCCTACTGTTGCATTCACTGGAGTGGGAATAGTACATTGTTCCCCTACACTATCCAACACTTACCCTACTGTTGCACTCACTGGAGTGGGAATAGTAATTTTTACCCCTACACTATCCAACACTTACCCTGCTGTTGCCCTAAAAGTATTATGTGTTGTAATTGCATGTATTGTAATGGTATGCGTTGTAATGGAATGCGTTGTAAATGTAGTTTCTGAAAATGCGTTATGATGGCATGCTTTGTAAAATCATGCATTGTAATGGATGTTGCGATGTAAAAACCGCATTGTAAAGGCATGCGTTGTAAATGTTTGCATTGTAACATGTCCTAATCATCTCAACTTAAAAGATGCTTACTTAACAGCCTCAGTTTTTACCCCTTATCTCTATTTTCTTCAGTTCATGTGGCTCAGTCGTTATTACAAGTTCAAGGTCCTTCCCTTCGGCCTGTCCTTGGTGCTTCACAAAAATAATGAAACTGGTCATAGAAACCCTTCGAGCAAAGGGAGTGTGCTTGTTCATTTATCTAGATGGCCTCATTCTTATGGCGCAAGACTGTCAGACAGTACTGATGCATCTGGACTGTACAGTCATTACAAACTCCAGAGCACCATAATGGCTACACTGAAGATTGAGAAATTTGGTATCAAACTTCTCAGCACATTAAACCCACACTGATGCCAGTGTGAGATTTAACGTAAAATGCACGACAGAGGGCATCTTAGAGATGCCTCTGAAACTCGACCAACTCCCACTGACCTGACTGAGTGGCTGCCTAGGCTACCACCACCAAACATATTTCTGGACCCCTGGGTCGAGAGCTTGCTGCTCTCAGGGGCCTGAAACAATGCACATCATGGGATGAGGTGCCAAGCCTCTTCCCCCAGGATGGGCAGGGTTCACGAAGGAGAAGCTTCAAAGGCATACCTCCTTTTTGAGTCTCTCCAGACCACTTGCTGTACTCAGCAACTGGTCGCCACTGGTTCTACCCCCACTTTGGGCGGGAGACCAGGCAGGAAAAACAAAGTGAGGAAGAGAGGTGTGCCCATCTCTGCCAACTCAACCACTAAGGGGGGTGAGGCGAGATGAAGCACAACCTCGAGTCCCCACCATCTTGAGGATGGGGGGACCTAGCCAACCAGGGACAGGCTCCTGCCCCCCCTTCCACTGGAGAGTGGCAGAATAAGGGGTGTACCCACCCCAGGGAAGGGACCCATTGGTCCCTGCCCTTTACCTACCTTTAACGCCCCTACATTTTGAATTTAGCGGCACCCTGAACCTTCCTTCCTTAGATCCAGCAACAAAAAGAAAAGAAGAAGGACGAGAAGCTGTGCAGAGCTAACAAGAGGATGACGCTCATTGACTTGGCCCAAGCCCTACAGGCCTGTCTCCCCTCGAACATGCTCCTCCGAAATCCCGGTGTGTCCAGCGGCCAGCAACCTCAAAAACCCTGAAGGACCTGCCTGCATTCACTTTCCAATCTGTTTCTCCCGTGAACACCGGACTTGTTTAAAATGCATGCTTCTGGTGTCAGCCAGAAACCGCGAACCCAGCACACTCTGCACCCGCCGAGCCCGGCCCGTGTTTGAGTGAACAAACACCACGAGAAATTCACCCCGGTGATCCTGATCCGAGATCCGGTGACCCCTGACCAGCCTCAAGCCTCCGGACGACGCCTGCAGCCTCAATCCAGAGGACCCCCCTACCGCGACCAGAGAGGGTAATAAAATCCAACCATCCCTCTACATTCCAACTTCCCCCTCAAAGTGGTGGTCACTCCTGGAAGATCCTCGTCCCCGAGCCTGCAGTGTTTCTTTGTTCTGGAGAATCCCCATTTAAATCAACAGTGCACCGACCTCAAAACAGCACCCTGCACCCGGCTGCCCTGGCGCCGCTGAGGGTGCTCATTTGGTGCTAACCTGGTCCCCAACTTGTCCTGAGCTTAACCCTAGGAGCTTTGCTCCCACAACCCTGTGGCCTGCTTGCCAGCCGCCACCAACCGGAACCACCCTATCCTCCATAGGATAACATTGGGATTCAACACTCTGCATCCAGCCGCCTGAGTGCCGCTGAGGGTGCAACAACAGTGCATCACTGACCCTGGGAGACCCCTGAGTCTAACCCCAGAACTCAAAAGACCGATTACTTACCTTGAAACCGATAACTCATTTTTCCTCATGGGATAACATTGACACTTTTTCTCCCCAAAAGTTTCTGTGTCGACTTTTGAAAAATGCACATGTTCCTTAAAAATCAGCCGATTAACCAAAACGCATTTTCTCAACTGTTTTCAGGAAATGTCCCAGTACTGAATCCAGGATCCAGTACTGGGATAAGAAAAAGTAACGATAACCTAACTTACCTGCTAAGACACCTGCTCGGAGAACCAGGAACACCTGTGGCATGGTTTGACCACCTTGGAGGAGCAGCACATCGAACTGCAGATCAAGCAGGAGGACATGGAAAATAGGGGCCGCCGCAATAATCTGCGCATACGGGGGGTCTCGGACAGGGCGGAAGGCTCGGACATTATGACCTTTGTAGCAGAACTGCTTCAAGACAGTAGAGGAGACGAGGATGCGTCTCCCCCGGCCCTGGACCGTGACCATAGAGTGTCTGGCCCTCCTGGTCGCCCTGGACTCCGGTCTGACATGGGTCAATTTCTTCACTGAGAAAGAGGCCATCCTCAAAGCAGCACAGGACAAGGCTGAACTCACCTATAAGGGGACCCCTATCCACCTGTTCCAGGACCTCGCGCCCACGACGCTTCACCGCCGCAGGGCTTTTCGACCAATTACTGACAAGCTACGAGAGTTGGGCATTCGCTACCAATGGGGTCACCCGTTTGCTCTTATCTTTCAGTGGGAATCAAGGCGCCGGGTCATGCGATCCTTCCGAGACGCAGCTCAACTGATCCAGATTCCGGACACACCCCCTGCTAGCCCCGTGCGTTTGTCCCCTCTGAACCGTGTGTGAGAAGTTGGCCTGTTATATGATGTTCACTATTCTAGTGAGCACCTTGCACCAGTCCAAACAACCCTTATGGTGATGGTTGTAAAGTCAACCTTATAGACCAGCTATCCTTGTGGTAGCATGGACAAAACAGTCTTGGGCTAAACTCAAGAGGGCATGTGAAGCCAGCTGTTTTACCATATGTAACCCCTTTAATACCAAGTGAAAGGACACCACACAGGTTGTATATCAAAATATATATGTATTTATTTCTAACACAATCCTCTGAACTCTTTATGAGGTCAGAGGCACCAGCACATAACAAGATACTCAATTAAAATACAATAAGTTGCACAAACTACAGTAATGCCCTAGGGGCACTTCGAACCATATACTAACATAGTGGTATAAGAACCACATCACGAACAAAGAATAGGCCTAGTGCCTGGAGAATCGATGGGGCTACGCTGTACTACCAAAGGATTGGGAGCAGGAGGCCCACGGGATGCGCGTGCAGTGTCTTTACACGCAAGCAAGTTACCATAGAGTTATAATGGGAACGAAAAAAATGGAAACTAGTTCTTTTAGGTTACTTCCGGATGGACAAGGAGAAAGCTACTTGAAAGTTAGACACTAGGATAGTAAATACCCACAGGAGCACCGGAGTACTCGCGGTACCTAACCCACAGGAAGCGGGTGTATAGGTGTCAAAGTGTGTCGGGTTTCGTCGATGATTCCTATGGAGCCTTGGAGAAAGATGCTGCAGGCGACCAGGAGAGAAGTGTCCAGTTGGATCCAAGTGCGGATCGAGGATGAAGAGTACCTGAAAGCAGAGGGGACAAAGTCTGGGTCACTAGCCAGTGACCAGGATGGGAACCAGGATGGAACCAGGCGTTGTCGCGAAGCAATCAAGTGATGTCGTGAAGCTTGTCTCTGCAGCCACGAGGACTGGGAGCTGTTGTCAACAACCAGAAGCTGGATACGGACTGTCCCACAAAGGCTCTCGCTGTCTGCGGTGTCGGCTTCCGGATTGGATTCAACAAGCCTTGGCAAAGGCAACCCACGCAGGAATCGGAGATGGCTTCTTGATCAGACCAGCAAGGTCTAATGGGCTTCTCCTTTTCAGGGAAGCAAGGGCCAGTCTGGAGCAACCAGACCAGTGGTGTAGATTCAAAGTTTCATCGTCACAGAGGCCACTAGCCAACAGGCAAGTGACCGGACAGACGCGTCAAGCAGGAAAATGCAGAAGGGCCCCACGCAGAACTCGTGGAGTGTGGAGGGCTGATCTTCGGTGCAGTTGGTGCTCGGGGCTGGGGCTTCTCAATCCCCAAAGCACAACTTCGAGGGTGCCTCTGAAGTTGCACGGAAAGCAATTCGCTGGCTTTCCAAGAGGGCCGGTCCCACGTCTCTCGTCGCCTCCACGGGTCTGAGCTCTGCTGTGACTGTGGATCGGGCTGTTGGAAGTCTGGAAGTCTGGGTCTTGTCAGGCTCTGTGCTCGGGCTCCAGGAGGAGCGTCGACAAAGCAAACCGTTGATCGCTTGATGGTGCCTGCTTGTGCAGGGTGGTCACTCCTTGACCACAATGGAGATTCTTCAGTCGTCTTCTTGCAAAGTAGATCATCGAAGGTCCAGAGTTTCATTTCAGAGTTTCCGTCAGGATAAATCTAAAGTCTTGGGACTCAGCTCCTACCTATATACCAAATTTAGGGGCTGGATTACCTGCTAGGTCCCTCCTACGGGTGGGACCCAGGAAGGGGGTGGTTACACCCCTTTCCCTTTGTCCAGTTTCATGCCAGAGCTGGGTCTGGAGTGCCCCAGCACCGGTTTGAACTGGACTATGCATGGGACACCTTGTGTGCCCCAGGCAGTGTCTCATTTCATTCAGCCCTCCCTGCCCCAATACACTATGGCCTGTCTGGGGTGGTGCTCGCACCTCCCAAGACAGGAAACCTATTGTCCAAGCCTCCCTCACTGGAAGGGCTCCCAGCAGCAGGAGGTCAGACTTGTGTGTGTGGCAGCAGCATCCATTTTGTGATGCTGAGGCTCTGGTTAACTTTAACTGGGGTTAGTTGGAACAACATGTCTTCTCCCTCTAGAAGGGTGGAATGCTACCCCCGTCGCCAGAACTGGCGAGGGGGTAGTATTCCAAAGCGTATGACACCTTACACGACATGTTTTGATAAAGCCGAACCAAAGTTAGCATTTAACCGCGAGGTTCATAATGCACTTAAGAGTATATGGGATGGCTATATCCTAGAACAGCTATAAGGACATGGTTCCAAAAGCTGCAGACAGGCTCAGCTCATGCTAGAGCCTCATCTCACATAAAACCAAGCACTCTGCCTCCAGGATTATTAAGGCCTGCCATAGGAGTGACTTATAGATGTATGTGTCTAGATATAAGGTTAGATATAGGTATACTATATCTAAGCAAGGGGTGATTACACAACCTTGCCCCAGCTGAGGGATCAGCCAGTTGTGTCAGTTTGGATGGCCAGCTAGGGGTTGCAAAAGATATGCTGCAGCCCCTGGTAGGCCTTGGGTGCACCTATGCCCTGGGTACCTATGGTACACTGTACAGGGACTCACAAGAGTGACCCAATTCCCAATTGGTGATGTACCTAAAGTACATGGTGTGAATTTAGAGAGAGAACAGCAGGGCTGTGGGTCTGAATAGCAAGCCTACAGCCACATCTAAGACGAAAACCAGTGAAGCAAAAAGCAAAAAGTGGGGTGACTATAGGAAAGCAGACCCTACTCTCCTACACCGTGGACCGGCAAAACCTCAGTGGACTCAGGTACGCCGCTCCGGATGTCAGTCCTCTAGGAACATTTGCACCTCCTCCCAGGAGAAGCAAGATATTATCCGGCATATCCGTTCTTTGGAGGGTGGCCAATCACATTCAGGTTCCCAGCCTTCTGTAAAATGACCGTTAGACACTCCTACTGATGCTCTGCTTTATAGCTCCACCTGGTCTCAAGAATTAGCGAGCATCGCACTCCCTTAACATCATCTGGTTGATAGGGCCGCATCAAGCCTGAACTGCATCCCGACGGCAGCAACGGACTGAGTTCCTTGAAGGGGACACTGCTCTTTTATGACCCGCCTCCACTTCTATTCCTCGGAGAGTGACATCTCCTGGTGCCTATGTGCCTGGCTTCTCCCTGAATTGGAATAGACCTTGTTGGCCACGTTGGCCGTTGTTCTTTTTTGAATGCTATATTTTTCCTTTGCGCTCAATTCTCTCGTTTATCAGTACTTCTTTTCTCTCCAACCTCTCTTCCTCCCCTCTGTCTTTCCCTATCCCCGGTAGGGGGATGGCTACGATTGTGGTGGGGAATCTTACAGGGCCGACCAACCCTTTTACTTCAAAATGTGTTAGGCTCAACGGCGATCGCCATTGCCTGGGCGTTACTAGTTTTAATTGGGACTGGGATGGGGCGGGAGAACGTCACACTACCTCCAGCCACTACTCTACTGCTCATGAAGGCGCACACACATGTTACACTGCCCCAATGACGTCCATTCCTTGCTTGACACTCCTTTCCCTTAATGTGAAGGGCCTTAACTCGCCCAACAAGTGCCGTCAGATTTGGCAATACCTTCTCTTGCACAACCCCAACATTATTTTTTTGCAGGAAACTCACCTTTTGAAGGAGGTCATCCCCCGAATGGCCCATCCACGATACCCTCTCCAGCACTGGGCATCGGTGACTACAAAAATAGTGGGAATAGCAATCTTATGTAGAGCAGGCATCTGCCAGGGGGACCCCAAGGTAATTCATAGTAGGGATGGTAGGTTCCTTAAGGTGGTGGTCAAGAGTGGACAGCGATCTCTCACCCTATGCAACACTTATGCGCCGAACCAAGCCCAAGACTCTTATCTCCGAGGTTTGTTGCAGGAACAATTAGCCCATGATTATCCTGGTCTCATTCTGGGGGGCGACTTTAATCTGGTATGGGAGGCGGGGCTATACCGCAGCGTGGGCACGTCTCATGGGACGGGGGCTATGTCCTCTACACTAAAACAGCAGCTCGAGGCTCTTGGTTTAATAGATGTGTGGTGTTATCACTCCCCAGATATCAGAGATTACTCATATTACTCCCATGCACACCGTTCCTACTCACGCATAGATCATCTCTAAGTATCACACTCCCTTATCAAGTAAACCTTTCGGCATCTATGTCAGATATCTCCACGCTCATGTGGAACTCCTTATGCAGGACCATTCTTCTCACCCACACCGCCCCTCTCGATGGCGCTTTCCACCCCATATCCTTAGGGAGCCGGTAGATGTTAATGAACTCCGGGAAGCTATCACTTCCTAGTTTGAGACTAACGATCTCCCAGAGACCCTGTGCTCTGTAGTCTGGGATGTGTTTAAGGCCACGATCCGTGGTAGTATCACTGCCATCGCTATCGCTAGGGCCCGGGAAGCTCGCTTGTTCGAAGACAAACTCTCTCAGGACTTAAAGGCGCTTGAGCGACAGGACCTGACGTGTCCCTCGGCGCTCCTAGGCCAGCTCCGGGCGCACAGGACCAACAAGGCGAACACGCTCTCTTAGCTTTACGGCAACGGTACTACGATGGGGGCGATAAGGTGGGCAAGGTCGTGGCACGCCGCCTCCGCACCCGGGCAGCTAAAGCACACATCGCCAAACTAAAACTGGGAGACGGTACCTGGGCCACCACTGAATTCGCCAAACAGCAGGCTTTCCAATCCTACTATTCATCTCTCTATGCCAGGGAGTCACCGGAGCTTTCTCCGGTGCTTGCTCTCTTAGATGCCTGCGAATGGTCCCCGATTAACAACTACCACTCCCAACTGCTGGAAGAACCTATCACCCAGGAAGAGGTGGTTGGCGCGCTGAGGGATCGTCCCCTTGGTAAAACCTGATGGACTACTGGTCTCGTTCTACCGTGCTTTTCTCCCACAACTCATTCTCTGACACGGTGCGGCCCTCCACGGATATGGCCATGACTGAAATCGCTCCAATCCCCGAGCCAGGCAAAGACCATGCGCTTTGCTCCTCTTTTCGCCCCATAGCACTCCTAAGTACAGATCTCAAACTCTTTACTAAAATATTAACTAAGTGCCTTGCCTTACACCTCCCGAGGCTCAAAGAGCCGGATCAAGGGGGCTTTATCCATCAACGTCAGGGGGAGAACAACATGCGGCGGGTTGCCCACGTAATCGGAAAGGCGCATCATTGGAAGATACCCTCTTGTCTATTATCTCTTGACGCTGAGTAAACATTTGGTCGGGTGGATTGGGTCTTCCTTTGGGCAGTTCTACAGAAAATAGGACTAGGCCCGCAGATGGTCGCCAGAAATATGGCCCCCTACCTCTCCCAGAGGGCTCGGGTGCGGGTCAATGGCCAGCTTACACAACCCATTACTATCCACAGGGGCACACAGCAGGGTTGCCCGCTGTCCCCCCTTTTATTTGTCCTCGTAGTGCAACTCCTAGCCATCATGATACGCAAGGTCCCTGACATTCACGGGATCACACTTGGGGGTCTAGACCATAAAATAGCCTTGTTCGCAGATGACCTTCTTCTTACCCTTTCAAAACCGCAAACCTCTTTACCAGCCCTACACAAGTTAATTTGCTCCTATGAAAAGGTATTGGGGCTTAAAACCAATCATGAGAAATCATGGGCCCTTAACCTCATGATCCCTCCGGACGAGGTCGCTATACTCACATCCCTCGTCCCCTATCAGTGGGCCTCACACTCTATGCGGTATCTGGGGCTCAATATAACTCCCAATCTCACCACATGGTCCCAGTCGAACTGGCAGGAGTACAAAGCCTCAGTCGTAGCTGACCTGCAATTGTGGAAATCCCATCCCTTATCATGGCTAGGTCACCTGCACACAGTTAAAATGTCTATCCTCCCTAAGATACTATACCTCTTCCAAACGTTACCCACGCCTAAACCTTAGCACTAGATCCAGGGCCTACAGCGTGAACCAACTGCCTTTATATGGGGTGGAAACAAGCCGCGTTTCTCCAACAAAGTTCTAATGATGCCGTGAGACAGGGGAGGACTGGCTTTCCCTAACCTGTTACAATACTATTGTGCATCTCATCTCTGCTTTATCTCTGAGTGAATGGCATGGGAAAGAGAAAAAGTCTGGTTTCATATGGACAGGGCGGTGACCTGTCGACCCATTTGGGACCTTGTATGGCTTTCCCGGGACACCCGCACCCGCTGCGCCTATATGGCGGTCCCTACCAAGACAGTGCTTGATATCTGGGACAAGTTAGCAGCACGCAGAGGTTTAACAACCTTCCCTTCTCCCCAAACCCCTATAGCTCGCAACTCTCATTTCCCACCTTCTCTTCACCCCCCTTACTTCGCTGACTGGACAGAGGGAGAGTGCCAGACGATTCGGAATCTTTTTTGGGGGATGCTTTTAAAACTTTTGAACAGTGTAAAAGGGACTTACCCCTGTTGGAAGGAGCCAGATTTCAATACATTCAAGTTCGGCACTGGGTACAATCGTCTTCTCTAGCACGGGCAGTCACCTAGCCCTATGCTCCTTTCACAATTCTAGAGGGCTTATCTCTCGTACATACCAAGTCCTCCAACATCCATCACGAATTGTCCAACATCGCTACCAATTGCAATGGCAGGCGGCCTCGGACACCAACATCACGCCCACCCAATGGGTACACTTGTGGCGCGATATCCCAAAGGATTTCCGCAGTATACATCAACGGGAGTCTGCATATATGATTATGACTCAATGGTTCTATACCCCCCATCGATTACACAAAATGTTCCCCAACTCGTCTCCATTATTCTGGTGATGTGCCAAAGCTCCAGGGGATTTTCTACATGTTTGGTGGACGTGCCCACTCTTGACCATATACTGGAAGGAGGTTCTTAGCCACATTAGACTGGTAATAGTGTTCCCATTGCCCTAGAACCCACTAGCGCTCGTCCTGGGCCTCCGGCTGGTGAATCTGCGTGCTATGACTCGTTGCATCTGGCACCTTAGTCTCCACATGCTTGGGGCTGCCAAGCAAATCATTTCTCTTTACTGGAAAAAGGCTGAAACGCCCCCAATAAACCTCTGGTTCACCCGCCTGTGGCACATGATGGCCATGGAGCTACTCAAGTCACGATTTAAGCAGCAGGATACTAAATTCACCAAGTTGTGGCAGCCGCTGAGGAATCCTCAACAGAGGATTCCTCTGTAGACTGGAGAATGCCAGATTACAGCCCCCGAAGCTAAGGGCCTTGCGCCTCTTTGAAGATGCAATACAGCCACCGTACCCTGACAGTCTCTGGAAGCCAACAGATAGACCTATTCCAACACCACCCCTGGAGGCGCTAACGCACCCGACCATGGATGCCCCTACCCTGCCCCGGACGTAGGTGACCCAGATACCCATCTACAGAAGCATGGAGATCACAATAACGGTAGCACCTTCAGAGTTAGGCGATGGTAGAGCATCCCCACATTAGTAGCCTCCCACACATGTCCCTCCCCCTCCCATCTGCTTCCTTGTCACGCTGTTTTCCTTCCTTCTTCCTTTACTATATGGGTTTGGGGGGGGTGTTTGTAGTGTTTTTTTTTAGTATCAATCAATCAATCAAGATATTTGTATAGCGCGCTACTCACCCGGAGGGTCTCAAGGCGCTTGGGGGAGGGGGGTCCGCTACTGCTCAAACAGCCAGGTCTTGAGTTGCTTCCTGAAGGAGAGGTGGTCTTGGGTCAGACGGAGGTGGATGGGGAGGGAGTTCCAAGTATTGGCTGCCAGGTAGGAGAAGGATCTTCCTCCCGTGGTGGCTCTTCGGATGTGTGGAACGGCGCCGAGGGCGTGGCTGGTCGATCGTAGCTGGCGGGTGGGAGTGTAGAAGGTCAGGCGGTTGTTGAGGTACCTGGGGCCCAGGTCGTGGAGGGCCTTGTGTGCATGGGTGAGGAGTCGGAACTTGATTCTCTTGCTGACGGGGAGCCAGTGCAGGTCTCTCAGGGGTTCGGAGATGTGGCTGTGTCGGGGGATGTCCAGGATGAGTCGTGCGGACGCGTTCTGGATGCGTTGGAGTCTTTTCTGTAGTTTGGCTGTGGTTCCGGCGTAGAGGGTGTTTCCGTAGTCCAGTCGGCTGGTGATGAGTGCCTAGGTGACCGGCTTCCAGGTTTCGGTGGGGATCCATCGGAAGATCTTTCGGAGCAGGCGTAGGATGTTGAAACATGACGATGAGACGGCGTTGACTTGTCTGGTCATCGAGAGGGAGGAGTCCAGGATGAAGCCCAAGTTGCATGCGTGGTCCGTTGGTTTGGGCGCGCTGCCCAGGGCAGGGGGCCACCAGGAGTCGTCCCAGGGAGAAGGTGATGATCCAAGGATGAGGACTTCCGTCTTGTCTGAATTCAGTTTCAGACGGCTGTTCATCATCCACGCGGCTACATCTTTCATCCCTTCGTGTAGGTTGGTTCTGGTGGTGGCGGGGTCGTTGGTGAGGGAGAGGATCAGCTGGGTGTCGTCGGCGTAGGAGATGATGTTGAGGTTGTGTTGGCGTGCGATGGCCGCGAGGGGGCTCATGTAGATGTTGAAGAGGGTGGGGCTGAGTGATGATCCTTGTGGTATGCCGCAGATGACTTCGGTGGCCTCGTATCTGAACGGGGGGAGGCGGACTCTCTGGGTTCTTCCGGTGAGGAACGAGATGATCCACTCCAGTTCCTTCTCTTGGATTCCGATGTTGCTGAGGCGCTGCACTAGGGTGCGGTGGCAGACAGTATCGAATGCTGCGGAGAGGTCCAGGAGGATCAGGGCCGCTGTTTCCCCGTTGTCGAGCAGGGCTCGGATGTCGTCAGTGGCTGCGATGAGGGCGGTCTCGGTGCTGTGGTTGGCTCGGAAACTGGACTGCGAGTGGTCGAGGGATCCGTTTGTCTCGAGGAAGGCGGCAAGCTGTCTGTTGACGGTCTTCTCGATGACTTTGGCAGGAAAAGGGAGGAGTGAGATGGGGCGGTAGTTCTTGAGGTCGGTGGGGTCCGCTGATGGTTTCTTCAGGAGGGCGCTGAGTTCGGCATGCTTCCAGCTCTCCGGGAAGGTGGCGGTGTTGAATGAGCAGTTGATGATGTCCCGGAGTTGGGGTGCGATGATGGAGTCGGCCTTGTTGAAGACGTGGTGGGGGCTTGGGTCGGTTGGTGATCCGGAGTGGATGGTGTTCATCGTGCGGATGGTGTTTTCGGTGCTGACCGGGGTCCAAACGCGGAGGGTGGTAGTGGGGGGCGTCGGTTCGGTGGTTGGGTGCGTGGTCTGTGCGCCGAAGCTAATGTGTATTTCGGCGATCTTGCTGTGGAAGAACAAGGCGAGTGAGTCGCAGAGGTCTTGCGAGGGAGTGATGTCGTTGTTTCCGGCGCTGGGGTTGGAGAGCTCTTTGACGATGCTGAAGAGTTCCTTGCTGTTGTGGGCGTTGTTGTCTAGTCGTTCCTTGAATGATGTCTTCTTGGTGGTGTGGATCAGCTGGTGGTGTTTGCGGGTGGCGTGCTTGAGGGCGGTCATGTTGTCTGTAGTCGGGTCTTTGCGCCAAGCTTTCTCGAGGGTATGGCAGTTCTTCTTGGAGTTCTTGAGATCGTCATTGAACCAAGAGGCTTTCCTGCTGCCGGGCCTGCTGGGATGGTTTTTCAGTGGTGCGAGGTCATCAGCGCAGTTGGCGATCCACTGTGTGAGGTTGTTGGCTGCTTAGTTGGGGTCCGTTGAGCTGGCGGGAGGGTTCTGGCTCAGGGATGTGGTGAGCTGGTCGGTGGTGATCTTGTTCCAGCTCCTGCGGGGAACCTGTTGCGGGTGGTGGTGGGTCGTGGTCCTTCTGAAGCTGAAGTGGACGCAGCTGTGGTCTGTCCAGTGGAGTCCGGTGGAGTGGCTGAAGGAGATGTACTTGCTGGAGGAGAATACTGGGTCAAGCGTGTGTCTGGCGTAGTGGGTGGGGGTGTTCACCAGTTGCTTGAGTCCGAGGTTGGCGAGGTTGTCCAGCAGGGTGATGGTGTTGCTGTAATTGTTGTTCTCCAGGTGGAAGTTGAGGTCCCCTAGGAGGATGTAGTCAGCGGAGGAGAGGGCGTGCGGGCTGATGAAGTCTGCGATGTCTTCGCTGAATTGTGTGCGAGGTCCAGGGGGTCTGTAGATGAGGGTGCCTCTGAGTGTGGTCTTGGGGTCGGTGTGTATCTGGAAGTGCAGGTGTTCGGCGGCTGTGAGGGTGTCGTTGGAGTTGGTCGTGGCACGGATTGTGTTCTTGTGGACGATGGCGATGCCTCCTTCAGTCTGGTTGACGCGGTCCCTCCGGGTGATCTTGTATCCGTCCGGGATGGCGATGGCGATGTCGGGCGCTGAGGAGGCGTTCATCCATGTTTCCGTGAGGAAGGTGACGTCTGGAGATGTGGTGTCGAGCAGGTTCCAGAGTTCCACGGCGTGTCTGTGGACGGAGCGGGTGTTGAGCAGGATGCACTTCAGGTGGGTGCTGCTGGTTCTCGGCTTGGCGGGTGCGGTGCAGGTCCGGATGCAGGTGAATTTGCAGGCTTGGCAGGTGAAGGGTCCGTGGGTGCGTCTCGGGGTGGCTCGGTAGCAACCGGGGATCCGGCCGGTGTTGAGTGCGTTGAGGGTGGTGGCGTCGTAAGTCTGGCGGGTGGGCTGGCATCTGCGGGGGCCAGGTGTTCTGGCGCTGGGCGCGGTCCAGGCGCGGACGGGCGTAGATGGGCTTGCCTTTGGCGCACAATCGGCGCACCCGCTGCGCGTGAACGCTGCGCGTACGCGTGCATTCCGCCATAAATGGCGAAGTGGGAGGGAGGAGCAGCTGGGAGGCGGGAGCGGGGCGGCGAATGGGAAGGGACACAGAGAAAGAAGGGGGCGGGGCCGCAGGGGAGCAGTGGCGGGGAGAGGGCGGGAAACGCGGCAGTGGCTGGGCACAACAAGTGGGGCAAAACACACAATAACGCTGGAAAACAGAGGCAATCGATGAAAAAACAGAGGCAAAATACAAAATACAAACGCAACAGAGGCAAAATACAAAATACAAACGGTCAAGGACCAGGAGCACAGCTGCGTGCAGCGGCGGCACTCGGCGCGATCGGGGGCAGCCTGGGCTCACTCACGGGGAGTGTGCGCGGTGCGTGGGATGACCGGCCCAGAGGTCCGCATGATTAGACGTCTGGATGCGCCCCTTCAGCCATGGCTAGCTCAAATTTCGATATGTGATATGTAATATGTTCCTGGGTGGAGGCCTTCTGACTACTCAAGTTCTGCAATCATAACTACAAGACGTCTGAACTTGTTGAGAGGTACCCTTTTACAATATTCTGCTAAGCATGTATTGTCTTTGATCCCAGTGAATGAAGACATCGCTAGACACTGTGCATTGGCATCTGCATAGGGGCGGGTACGTTAAGAAGTACTATTATGGGGGAAGTAGCTGACCATGATATTGTTTTGTTACAGTGTATTCACTATAAATGCCAATAAAACGAAGGTAAAAAAATAAAATCGTACCTTTAACCAAAACGCATTTACTCACCTGTTTTCAGGAAATGTCCCAGGGCTGAATCTAGGATTCAGTCCTGTATTAGCAAAAGTAATCTGAAAAGTAATTAGCTGCAATTTTCTTAAATGGCCATTCAATTGAATGTACTATACCTGAAGTTTGTTGCAAACTGCATTCTTAAAACTGTAACCAAACCAGTACAAGTTACACTGCTATTTTGAACTGTGTTTATACAAGTAATTTACTGCTAAAAATAATGTGTATGGTTATTGGCACCAGGCTTGCAGTATATTTTTTATACAAAACAATTGGTCTAGAGTTCACTTATTGAGTGTGTGAGACCATTTGCTGACTGAGTGTGTACATCAAATGCTTTATACTGTCCTCTGATACTGCCTTGCTGCTCGATCAAGCTGTAGGAGAGTAGGGTCTGCTTTCTATGGTCACCCCCACTTTTTGCTGTGATTTTCTGGTTTTTCGACTTTCAGTGTGGCTGTGGGCCTGCTAATCAGACCCACAGCCCAGGTGTTCTCTCTCTAAATTGATACCATGTACTTTAGGTACATACCTAATTGGGAATTGGGTCACCTTTGTGAGCCCCTGTATAGTGTACCATAGGTACCCAGGGCATAGGTGCATCCAAGGCCTACCAGGGGCTGCAGCATGTATTAAGCCACCCCTGGCTGGCCATCCAAACTGACACCACAGGCTGATCACACAGCTTGGGCAAGGTGGTGTAATCACCCCTTGCTTAGATTTAGTATACCTATATCTACCCTTATATATAGACACATATATACCTATAAGTCACTCCTATGGCAGCCCTTAACAATCCTGGAGGCAGAGTGCTTGCTTTTATGTGAGAGGGTGCCCTAGCATGAGTTGAGCCCCTCTGCAGCTTTCGGAACCATGTCCTTATAGCTGTTCTATGATATAGCCAAACCATATACTCTTAAGTGCATTATAATCATCGTGGTTAATGCTAACTTTGGTTTGGCTTTATCAAAACATATCATGTAAGGTGTCAAACACTTTGGAATACTACCCCCCCCCCCCCGCCAGTAGCATTCCACCCTTCTAGAGGGAGAAGACATGTAGTTACTGCTTTACCCGGTTAAAGTTAAACAGAGCCTCAGCATCACAAAATGGATGCTGCTGCCACAGACACGAGTCTGACCTCCTGCTGCTGGATGAAACTCCGGCAGGGGAGGCCTGGACAATAGGTTTCCTGCCTTGGGAGGTGCTAGCACCTCCCCAGACAGGCTTTTAGTGTATTGGGGCAGGGAGGGCTGCAAAATGAGACACTGCCTGGGGCACACAAGGTGCTCCATGCATAGCCCGGTTCAAACCAGTTGCTGGGGCACTCCAGCCCCGCTTTGGCGTGAAACTGGACAAAGAGAAAGAGGTGTAACCACCCCCTTCTCAGGGTCCACCCATAGGAGGGACCTAGCAGGTAATCCAGCCCCTTAGATTAGTATAAAAATAGGAGCTGTGTCTAGAGACATTAGATTATCCTGGACTGAAACTCTGAAATGGAACTCTTGGACCTTCGATGTTCTATACTGACTAGAAGACGGAAGACATCTCCCTTGTGGTCAAGGAGTGACCACCCTGTGCAAACAGGCACCACCAGTAACTTGCTGGTTTGCTTTGTCGACGCTCCTGCCGGACCCCAAAGACTCAGCGACTCAGGGACTGGACTTCCAGACTTTTCCGACTCCGATTCACATCCACAGCAAAGCTGAGACCCATGGCGGATACGAGAGACGTGGGACTGGACACCCTGGACTACCTGCACTTTGCTAACAGTGCAACGACCGAGGTACCCTCGAAGTTGTGCATTGGGGTTTGAGAAGCCCCAGACCCGAGCGCCATTTGCACTGAAGCTTAGCCCTCCAAACTCCACGAGTGCTGCGTGGGGCCTGCTCCTGCATTTCAGCTTGATGCGTCTTCCCGGTTGCTAGCCCGTTGGCTAGTTAGCCCTCTGAAGACTTTCTTGTAAGACTACACCATTTGCCTGGTTGCTCCAGGCTTGCTCCAGCTTCCCTGCGAAGGAGAAGCTCCCCAGACCTTGCTGGTCTGACCTGAAGCCAATCTTCCCTTCCTGCGTGGATTGCGTTTACCAAGCCTTGTTGGGTCCAATCTGGATACCAACACTGCAGTAAACTATATCCTTTGTGGGACAGCTCGAATCCAGCTCCTGGTTGTCGTCGCCGCCTCGTGGTCCTCGTGGCTACAGAGACAAGCTTCACCTCTTCACCTGATTGCATCTCGACATCGCCTGGTTCCTTCCTGGTCACTGGCTAGTGACCCAGACTCTGCCTCCTCTGCTGTCAGGTTCTTCTCATCTTCAATCCACCCTTGGATCCACCCGGACACTTTTCTCCTGGTCGCCTGCAGCACTTCTTTGCAGCTCTTCATAGGAAACAGCGACGAAACCCGACACGAAAAGACACCTATGCACCCGGCTTCCCTGGGTGAGGTAACTCGAGTACTCCGGTGCTCCCGTGGGTGTTGACTCTCGAAGTGTCCTAGTTTAACAGGGTTTTACCGTAGTCCATCCGGAAGTGTCCTTAATCTACTACTTTGTAACTTTTACGTTCCCATTATAACTCTATGGTAACTTGCGACTGTGTTCCCACACTGCACGTGTCTCCCATGGGTCTCCTACGACTTAACCTTTGGTTCTGTAGTGTACCCCCAGCGATTCCCTAGGCCCTAGGCCTATTCACTATTCCTGAAGTGGTTCTTATACCACTTATTTAGTATATGGTTCGTGAGGCCCCTAGGGCATAATTGTATTTGTGCAACTTATAGTGATGCTTAATGAGTAACTTGCAACGTATCTCGAACTCTGACCTCATAAAGAGTGCAGAGGGGTTGTGTTAGTAATAAATACATATATATTTGATATATACCTTGTGTGGTGTCCTTTCATTTGGTATTCAAGGGATTATATATGTTAAATCAGCTGGCTTCACATGCTCTCTGAAGTTTTAGCCTAAGACTGCTGGTCCATGCTACCACTAGGATAGCTGATCTATAAGGTTGACTTTACAACCGCCATCATAAGGGTCGTTTAGACTGGTGCAAGGTACCCACTAGAATATTGGACAACATATGCCAGGCTAACTTCTCACATTGGTGTGCAGCGGTTGGGATAAGAGCTTGCCGTTGTTTTACCATATAATCTTAAGATATCATTTGAAAGATCACATTGAGGTACCTAGCGGTACATATAAATCAAGTCATATAATACTTAAGTTCTACTGAACTTAGTTGTTGTAGAGCAAAGGGCCTAGCACACCCTGACTACAACTCCTAGAGAGGTTCTAGTAGGGAACACTTAGTGTAGGTAGGTGCACACACCACACCTCACTAGAAAATGTCCTTAAGAGGAGAGCCTAGTGTGTCTCTCCCAGTAGAAGTTGACCCTTCCAGGACACCTTCTCACTATGATACATTTACTTTTAATGAACTTAGAAGTTTATGTTCACTCAGGAAACTGAGACAAGGACAGAGTCCATCCTTGAGACAGCTGATAGATATATTAGTGGAGTATGATACCGAAAAGGCAGCAACCCCCGATCAGACAGGTAGTGGAGGGGGGGGGCATCCCTCAACAGAGGATTCCCATGATAACCATCAAGGGGGTACTGATGATGAAGAGGATGATGATCAGGTTCAAGTTGGAGAACTGAACCAGGTCAACCTAAGACTACATGGGGCTGGAGGGGAGAGAATCCAAACCAGGTCCACAAGTAGGCTTAACACTGAGCACAGAAGGGGGAGAGCACTTTCCAGTGAACCTAACCACTCTGGTGACTCAATAGGGTCAGACACCTCAGCAATGGGGAGAATGACTTCCCTCAGAGAAGAGAGCATAAGGCTAGGATGAGGGAAGTCAAGCTTAGGATCAAGAGGCAAGAAATTTCCCTTGCCAAAGAGACCCTGGCTCTTGCTAGAGAGCAAAAGTTGAGTGGATTAGATTCCACTGGTGGCAGCAATATCCCTAGGAATAGGGAAGGGTGATATGACTGTTGGACTTGGCCCTTCTGGCAGGTTCACCCCTGAACTTTTTGCCTTGTAATATTACATAAGTATAGTGATTTCTGGTCTTTGCGCACTTTAGCACTGTGGCGCTGTGTAAAGTGCGTGCGCTCCCTGAGTGCGAGTGTGAGATTGGCCTGCCCTCCCATAGGAATGCATGGGGGATATGTGTGTCCATGGTAATTCCTGATGCGTGGGGAGTGCAAGGTTGAGTTTAGTATGTGCGGACTCGTGTGATTAAATGCTGCGCGATGATATGTGCGGCTTTAATGTGTCTAGTGTGGAAGTGCCACTTCTAGAAGCTGGCCTGCCTGTGCAGTAAATGTGAATTGACTGTCTGGCTTGTGATTGCTGGTGTGCCTGGCTGTGGTGTGGCTGGTGTGCCTGGCTCCAGAAGTCAGGATGGGTCTGCCCCGGTGGTGAATGGGGAGATCTGCATGTTGATGGTGATGGAGCAAGGTGGAGAAACAAAATTTTGTATACCCCTTGCGAAGTCACACTTCGATAACATGTAATCTGAATTAATAGAGTGGTGCATGAGAATAACCAACCTAGAATAAAAACTTGGACATATACAGATGTGGGAAACTTATCTCTGCTTATGTTGCAATTATAATTAATTAACTTTGTAATTTTGTCGTGTCCTGTACTAATATGCTGCATTGATATAATGGAATGAAGCATAAATGTGCTTTTGTTTATGTATTTGTGGCCAGAAACGGGGCCTAAAGTGAGTATATTACGCATAAGTGTTGCTTATTTGCTAGGTACCTACTAATAGAGAAAACCTTAGTAAGGGGGGAGGTAAACAGAAAGGCTATTTTTCAAAATTGAATGTTTATTTGTGTTTGTTTCTATGATAGTTCCCATTCTGACTCGAGAGG
The DNA here is from genome assembly GCF_964261635.1 of Lissotriton helveticus. Classification (NCBI taxonomy): domain Eukaryota; kingdom Metazoa; phylum Chordata; class Amphibia; order Caudata; family Salamandridae; genus Lissotriton; species Lissotriton helveticus. The sequence continues at coordinate 541,359,271 of NC_136072.1, read as the reverse complement.
CCTGTGACAAAATGGAGTCACTAGTTTACTGTGACAGCCAAAGACAGAACGCATGCGCAGCCGAAGAGATGAGAATGAACGCGAGCTGCTTGGGCCTGTGCGGAAGACGGTTCAAGGCCACCGTGGCCTGGAAGTCTAGATGGCTGCCAAATGATGGGAGCAATGGTTCTGAACGTGAGAATATTGCTTGAAGTTGCGAGTTAAGGAAACTCGACTAGGCCGGACTTGGAGAAACAATGGGGGCATTAAAAAAACCCTGACAGGAAGAAATTGTATAATGTGGAGATGAGGTTATGCTCATCCACCCCTGAACTGACCAATGAGGACTCGACTTTTCTTTAAAAGTTACCCTTTTATATAGATAGAGCTAGTGAAAAAGGTATAAAAAGTGATGTTTTTCAGAGTAAAAAACATCTTCTTAATTTCCTCCCGAGATGCTGCCGGATTACTAATGTTCCTGTGATGTAAGAACCCTCTTTCTTGACTTATGATTTTCTTTGCAGGAATGGCACTTTAGTGAGGGAATTTAGTTAGGGAGTTAGGAGGATGGACTTTGGGAACTATCTGACTTTTGCTAATACTTGCGTTCTGAACCTAAAATTGCTATAGTTATTTTCTGAAATTTTCTAAAATAAATGAAATTAAATGTTTGAACTAAAAACTTTCGTTATAAATGCCATTAAAAGATTAAAATGAATAAATAAAGAAAAAAAACTTTTAGACATGTTGAATCGCTCTAATAAAATTAGATAAATGAGAAATTAAAGCTGGATTCGAGTTTCCCTACGCCTAATTTTCTTACTAGCAGACTCATCGACCCTTAAGGCGATATGTCTAAATGTATATTTTCTGATGATAAAACCATGGTAAACTTTAAAAAAAACTGCAGATGTATATAATATAAACGTTTAGTTAATTTAGACATTTTGCTATGATACAGCAGCTCTCCATTGAGATTCACTGATCCCAAAAGTGAGATAGAAATTGTGTGCATGAAACTCACAGTGATATGGGCCCCCGCTGGTGAGTGAATGTATGTTCTGGTGTTTCAGGGATAAGTGATATGGTTTCAGGAATTATTTTTGGAGTAGCGCTGCACCAGTTTTAAGCTTGGTAGCAGAGTAGTGGTTGCTATAGAAATTAGCTAGGATTATGTACAAAGTGCCATATAAGAGTTTTTGTAAATAGGATTATGACTAACATCTGTTGAGTTTGAATTACGTTATATGTAGTCCTGAAAAGGCTTCAGAGTATTGCGTGAAGCTGGTCACTCTGTCTGCAGGCAGAGGAAGTGTGGCAATGAAGTCACACATCAGAGGAAGTGTGGCAATGAAGTCGCACATCGCATAGTCTGTTTCAAAGAAGTAGTATCGTCGTATACTGCGGTGGTATCGTCGTATATCACTGTTTAGGGACATTACGTGTGAAAGGATAAATGTATAGCGAGGCCAGTGTATAAAATCTTAGCCTTCAAGTATAGGGATCATTGCGTATCTTGGTTTAAAACTTACTGCTGGGAGAGTAATAGAGCTTAACCCGAGCTAGTGTGAAGGGTAAAGTAGAGAAAGTGGTGCTGCTTTATCAGCGAATGTAAAATTCTGTGGTAGAGAAGAGGTAAGCGCTGTCTACTGGAAATACAGAATACTTGTGTGATTGAAAAAATTATCACTTTTGTTTAGCGAAACAGACGAATGTGTAAGTTACTAACCGAATTTTGTAAAATATCTTGTAAATACGGCTTCTTGAAAAAACCCTGTAAAGGAGGGGTCAGTCGGCGCTGCAGAAGCCGGAGCGCTGGTGACGTCAAAAGTGTTGCGCTGGGATTGGTCCGTGTGACCAAGACAGAGAAAAGGCTGATTGGTGCATCACAGAAAGCAGCGAAAGCTATTGGTTAAGCACTACATAGACTTATCTTGTTCTAATTGGTGCGCTAGTGTAAACCGCGCTGTGATAGGTTGGTGTTACGGAACAGCAACAGGGAAGTACGCGATCTTTTGAAAAGACAGGGAATTTACAGAAAAATGGATTACTATTACAGAGAAGAAAAGAAAAAACCTTCATGGTTTAAGAAATTGAAAAATGTGTTTGTGAAAGATAAGGCGATAGTCACAAGAGAGGGAAAATTACTTCCTCCGCCGAAAACGCCTGCTTCATACATGTTGTCAAAATATGGTTACCATGTTTGTGTTTAGTTTAGGAATTGGGTGAGATATACTAGAAACGATGGTGTGTTAGCTTTCCCGAAGGAGGATCTTTTGATGTGGCAGTTTTGAGAAATTTGAGGGAAAAAATGATGAATCTTGACCCAAGACACAGACCAACTCAGTTCGAAGCTTTAGTTGAATGGGAGGATGAGATGCATGAATTAGAAAGCGAAAGATTTAAAGGACATGTCAGATCAAGTGGTAGATTCCGTGATTTATGGGGAGAGACACATGAGACCCGAATGCGTTGATGGAGAAATGGTAACATGTGTGATGGCATGTTTCCAGTTAGATTGGTGGATGATTTTGAAGGGCGAAAATGTACAGAAAAGAGGAAAAATATAGAGACAGGGAAATAAGGTTATGGTGACAGTGAACCAGAGGATGCTGTATTAGAAGAAATATTAAATAGAAGACCGCCACCATATCAACCAGGTTCTTTATGGATTACGCCCAATGCCCCATTGGCTGATGAGATAAATAACGAAACTCCAAGACAATTTTCAAATTTAAAAGATGTGCCAGAAAGAGTAGAAGTGAGATATAACCCAAATACCTCAATAGTAGAGTCAAGACTTTTTGGTACCCCTAAACAGAGTCATGAACAAGAGAGTGTAAAAAGAGCTGAAAAACGGGTTGAGGAGCAAGCCAGTACTGCAGAGTATATACGAAGCACAAATAATTTAACAGAATAGATACAAGAGCTTACGAAAAATATAGAAGCAGTGACAGTTCCAGTAACAATAGGACCTGTAATTCCAGTATTTTAAAATCAGAGAGTAAAAGAACCCAGTTTAACAATTCCGTTACAGCAGGGTTTGCAAAAGCTGAACAGAAACATCTATCCAGACTTGTCAGCAGTAAAACGAGTAAACAATGTAAATCCGCCTGATTTAACTCTTAATCAGAGTTTTCCTTATAAATATGCAACTGGAGCGGAATCTGGTTCTGCTACACCAGAAAGGAGCGTAGAGAAAATAGATTTAACGCAAACCCCTGTAGGACCATCAGATCAAGAACTAAGGGGCAGATGTAGGTAAAAAATTTTTGCCGATTCTAAAATACCGACTCATACCGAATCGGTATTTCAGAATCGGAAAATGAGATGTAGGTAAAAAATCGGTAAAAATTACCGATTCGGAATCACTCGGAATCTGTAATCGGTATTTACCGAATCGGTATTTTCCGACTCGGTAAATTCCGAATCGGTAAAACCCATACATTCCAACGGGCCCATGGCCCATAGGAATGAATGGGTTTTACCGAATCGGAATTTACCGAGCCGGTAATTACCGAATCGGCAAATACCGAATCGGAAATTTGAAACTGACAAACATGTGAGCTTGTGAACCAATCAGGAACACCAACCACACCCAAACCCAAAGGTACAGTGGAATCAACCAATCAGAATCAAGCACCCCTCCCCAGTACCTGGGAGTGGCCACGCCCATGCAGGTGCAGAAACCAACAGTCAGGAGAGCAGGAGGACAGACTGAGGAGCAGGCTTCCCTGAGCTTACCTGTACAGCACCATGGAGAGTCAGGATGGACAGAGGGATGCTGCTGAGCGCAGAAGAAAATTGAAATTCAGCCCTGAAGAACTGCAGGTGCTTGTTGCAGAGGTTGTCAGACATTACAGCAAGATCTTTGGGAAACAATCACTGCATGTTGCTGAGTCCATCAAGCGCACTACCTGGATTGACATACAAGGAAAGGTAAATGCCATTGGTGTCACCCACCGTGAAATAGACGATTTGAAAAAAAGGTGGTATGATCTTCGCATCATTACCAAAAAGAAACTAGCTGCCCACCGAAAAGAAGCTGCAGCAACAGGGGGAGGAAGAAACCGAGCACCACGACTCACCTACATTGAGGAGCTGGTGGAATCCACCCTTGAGCCTGAATCCATCCATGGCATTGGGCACGCTGACAGCTCCGCAAGAGCTGCAAAGAAACAAGGTAAGATGCATGTACATTGTCATTAACCCATTTACCTATTCCCCTTCCACACTCTGTGGGCCTACATCACACTCCAGAACAGGTTTTACCAATGCCCAGCAATGCATCATCGGAGATGTAGTCATAGGTAGATAACTCTATGCAGTCAGCATACCATACAGCTAGGGATGCAACACACTACTAGCATAAGCAAATGAGGGACAGGCAAATGTGCGATAGTAGTGTGTTTAATCAAGAGACACAGGTGAACTACTCCACTGACACAATGTCCATGTCTGTCCACAGGAGAGTCATCGCGCAGCACAGCAAAGGATAGGGAGAAGAGGAGGGAAGAAGCTGGTCCCAGCACAGTACATGGAGGGAAGGACAAAGAGCAGGCAGCCAAGTCACCTGAGGATACAACACCACCACAGCCACAGTCTCCTCTTTTGTTTGGGAGTCAGGAGTCAGGAGCGGCTGCACAGTCCCCCACCCCGACAACTCCGTCCCCAGTGCTGGAAAGGGCAAGGCGGCTTGATGTGCCCCCTCCCCGCATACTGGAAACATCTGAGGAGGAAGAGGATGAGGGTGACATGGCCATCAACCCACTAGAGTCAGCCAACGCTGAGCAGCTGCCCACTCCTAGAGCTGTGCGGGCCAGTGTCCGAGGACGAAGGTCACGGGAGGCAGCTGAAGAGCATCACGGTCAGGGGGTCTTCTGCGGTCTGGAGGCCACCATGGTCAAAGTCCAGCGCCTGCAGGCGAAAGCAATGATGGGTGTTCAGAGGCAGGCACGCACCACCAACAACAAGCTGGATGACATAGGCAAGGGCATAGGAGACATTTCTGAGAGCATGCAGTCAATGGCATCTGGCATTACAGACATGACCCAGTGCATGACTGTCCTGTGCGACAAGTTGGACAGGGACCATTTGGAGAGGCGCAAGGCTCGTGTGGATGTGCGGCAGCAGACAAAAGCCCTAAACAGATTTGCGACTGCAACCTCCCTGCTGTGCAGACCGTCAGTGGCGATGCAGGATGCTATTGTTCAGTGCTGCACCAATTTATCTGTGGGAATGGCCAAAGTGACCTCTGCCATGGAGCTCATGCTCGCACAACAGACTGCCACTCGAGGCGACACATGTGTGGGTGAAAGTGAGGAGTCCACCAGCAGGAGTGGCGCAAGCACTCCTGTACCAGAAATACGCAGGAGCGGCAGGCGTCATTCGACAGAGACAGGCCACACCGAGAACCAAGACACACAGCCACATCAGTCTCACCCTGTAATCCGTGGACGTAAACATTGACTATGCCCTCCACCCAAGGAACAGGTCACGGTGGTGTTAACCGTGACCACACAGTCATGGACATTTATATTTTGTGTAACCATTGTGTGGTATCATTGCACTTGCGTAGTGAAAATTAAACTACGTACGTCATAATCTTTGCCTGTCTGTGTCTCATTACTCACTCAGAAATATTGCTGTGTGACCTCCGCCCGTCTCAGTCTCCCATCTGTAGCAGGTGCCGCTACTGTACCATGGGCCTCTGCCAGTTCTGTGTCATCATCAATGTCCTGGAAATAGGAGCGGGTTCCACCCCGTACCGGGTGCACTGCTTTGATGTCCGCAGCATTCCATAAATGCCAGCAACTCAATTCTTTTATCACAAAATCCTTTTAATTTATCATAGTAATCCAAAATCCAACAATTCTTCTTGCTTGTGCGCAAATCACAAAGGAGACGTTTACAACTTCACTCAATTCTTAATGAGGCAGAAATGCTAATCCAAGCCTTATTCTGCGCCACGAGAGTGTGCGTAAATTGTTATCCACATCCATAAAACTTGTTTTACCCAATGCATTTCGGGCCTTCAGTTCGGCCCTTCGTCAGGGGTTTATGTATCTATAATACAAAACACATTTATTTAGACAATGCTAAGCCCAATCCCATTCAATGCTAAGATGTACAAAACAACTAATGGCACTCTTTCGAATCAACGTTTTCCCGCTAGCAAACGTAGCTTAATGCTACTCATTACAATGAGTGCCTTCCCTCTCTTGTGTGTCTTTCACCTTTCGTGCCCCTCCCATTCCGACCTCCGTCCGTGTTCCCATCCCCACCTTTCTCACATTTTTCTTCTCTCCCGTAACCCCTCTGCTCAAATCCCACCTCTTTATTCACTATATTACCCCACCTTTCAAACGGTTGTATACTTTCAGTTATACACACTTCCCTACTGCGTACATCGTGGTGAGTTGTCCATACCTTTCAAAATCTTCACGTTCTCATTCTTTCAACTCCTTTACCATCAGACCGGTATCAACCAAATGTTTAATGCCCTTTGAACTGCGCCTCTTATGTCCGAGTTTGTATCCACCCCTCTACAACACCTGTTCACAATGTTTCAACTTATCATGCTCCACCTCATTTCGTTCTCTCCCCTCCCACTTAACCATCGCCTCCAATTCCCACAAAGCACTCCGTGTGTAAACCTCTCTCTTCTATCTACGGCACTATTTATCCTTCTGGTAACTGAACTACTACCTTTATCTACATCATCTCACTAGGTACCCATCACTAATACCCCGCCCTCGCGCAGATGTAAAATCTCTCGTGGCGCAGAATAAGGCTTGGATTAGCATTTCTGCCTCATTAAGAATTGAGTGAAGTTGTAAACGTCTCCTTTGTGATTTGCGCACAAGCAAGAAGAATTGTTGGATTTTGTATTACTATGATAAATTAAAAGGATTTTGTGATAAAAGAATTGAGTTGCTGGCATTTATGGAATGCTGCGGACATCAAAGCAGTGCACCCGGTACGGGGTGGAACCCGCTCCTATTTCCAGAGCATTATCACTAAACAGCGTGGGTTTGGGCTGACCGCGCTTTCCGGGTATGAGCACGCGATAAAAGAGAACAATGTGGAATAAAAAAGACAAAATTGAAGAAAGGCAGGTGTGCACTCTGTCACCTTTACAGTGTCATCATCAATGTCCTCATGATGTGTGATCCCCAACTCTGTGCCTTCCTTGGTGGCGAGATTGTGTAACATTGCACAGGTGGCAATGATTTTGCAGCACAGGATTGGAGTGTACTGGCGTGCCCCTCCGCTCTTGTGGAGGCAGCGAAACCTGCTCTTGAGTAGTCCAAATGTGCGCTCTACAACGTTGCGTGTGGATCTGTGTGTCACATTGTACCGCCTTTCACTCCTGGTGGATGGGTTGAGGTAGGGGGTGAGCACAAAGGACCGCAGGGCATATTCACTGTCGCCTAGGGGGGAGAAAGATTGACATTAGTTGCATGTACATGATACATTGATCTGCTGTGGGTGTCAGGGTGTGTCAATGTCATTTACCTAGCAGGTATCTGTTTCCAAATTCTCCGGCAACTAGGCGTGTGTATATTCCACTGTTCTGGAATATGTACGAATCATGGGTACTCCCAGGGAATTTCACAACGATGTCTGTGATGATGTTGCCAGCGTTGCATATGACCTGTACATTGATGGAGTGCGTTGACTTGCGGTTCCTGTATATGTGTTCTGTGACTGCAGGTGGACAGAGTGGTACGTGGGTGCCATCTATGCAGCCTATCACGTGAGGGAAGTGTGCCAGTTGATAGAAATCAGTCTTGGTTTTTGCAAGCTCCGCAGGTGTGTCAGGGAATGAAATATAATGCTCCATCCTCTGCATCATGGCGTCAAGGAACCTCCTGAAGAAGCGGGACAGGCAGCTCTGGGACACACCACCCACTGCAGCTATCACACTCTGGTAGCTCCCGGAGGCAAGCAGGTGTAAGCTACACAGCACCTGCACATGGGGTGGGATGGCATGGGCCCTGGGTGTTGGGTGCTCCAGGAGTGGGTGTAGGTCCCTGATCCTTGATGGTTTGGGGATGTAGCCTGTACCTATGGAGTATTTCAGGCTCTGTCAGTTGGAACAGTGTTATCCTCTGCCTATACACTTGTTCCTCCCTTTGCCATTCCCTCTCTTCTGCTGCCTGTAGTCTCTGCCGCCTTGCAATGACGTAGAAAGCTGCCATTCTGGTTCCACTGTTGCATTTTGGGACTCTTTTTATAGCCTTCACCTGGTTACCACCTGCATTCAATCCATGGTAAATACCGACTCATAAATACCGAATTTCCGTGAATTCGGTATTTTTTGGGTTTCCTACATCTCCATGGCCATTTTTTTACCGTTTCTTATTTACCGATTTGGTAAATGAGTATTCGGTAAATATGTATTCGGAAAATTCCGCTTCGGTAAAAAACGACTCATATTTACAGTCGGAATTATACCGACTCATAATTACCGAGTCGGAATTATACCGACTCCTGTTTTCTGAATCGGTAAAAAATAAGCTCCTACATCTCATTTCATGGATACCGGTCGGTAACGGCCGAAATTACCGATTTTCGGCCGTTACCGACCGGTATTGGGCGACCTACATCTGGCCCTAAGTGATTGGATTAAAACTTTAAAATTAAAAGAGCTTGATTCTAAAGTATTGGGTGTAGCCAGGTTAAAAGTAGACATGGAATAATTAATAATTGGAATAATTGGAACAATTGGAACCGATAAATTGAAAACGTACCAAGATGATGAACTTATGTTTATGTGTAAAAGCATAACGTGGAAGGCAAATACAGTGCATGATCAATTGGAGGAATTGGCAAATGAACTTGGAGTAGAATTTTCCAAGAATAAAACATTGCAGAAATCATATCAGATAATCAGATTTTTCAGAAAAAGACATTGAGAACATGAACACTGCTGGAAGATTAACACAGATAAAAGAGTTAATTGTGATGTTGCAAAAAGGGGGAGGTGTGTATAAATGGAGAGTTAAATGGGCAAAGAAGAAAGAGGAGATTAGTGATAAATCTACCTTAGCGTTTCCAGTCAGGGAAAAAGAGGCAGTTGCAAATGAATTTCCCATGAGAGAAATACCTGGAGGAGGATATGTACATATTCCTTGGAGCAGACAGGATATATTGTTGTTTACAAATGATTTCCCAAGATTGAGAGAAAAGCCAGTGGAATGGTATCGACAGGTGGATCGATTTGTGAAAGTTTCAAAAGTATTATGGGTTGATTTAGATGGATTATTCGACATAGTTGTGCCAGCAGATTTATGGACTGAATGTAAAATATCAGTAGATTGGCCAAGAGAAGGGTACCCCCGAGACAAAGTGACAGGTACTCCATCACCAGATGGGATGCGTAAATATGAACAAGTGATAGTGTTTTAAAAAAATAAAATTCCACCAAAAGAGACAGACTGGGTTAAAATAGACAGGACAACCCAAGAGGAGCCAAAAGAATCTGTACATGCATTCTATGAGAGACTGTTGCTGGTATTCAAACAGTACAATGGATATGAAGAGTTAAGTGAGAAGGACATGAGTCACTTTGTATATAGATTTGTGTATGGATTGAGACCAGAGATCGGGGACATGATCCAACACACTCTAATAGGGTGGCAGTCGGGCACAGTTGATGAGGTATTGAGTTAGGCCAAACATTACAGTGAAGAAATTGATGCGAAACAAAAGAAATTAAAAGAAAAAGCTATGTGGGCACAGGTAAAGGTCGCAGAGCAGGTAGCACAATTAGATAATAAGAGTGCTGATGCAAATCAGGGAAACCCTGAGGGTAATTTTGTAAAACCAAAATTAGTAGGAAACATTGAAGAACTGAAAAAGAAATACCACTGTCACAATTGCGGCAGATTAGGACATTGGAGAAAAGAGTGTAAGTATCCACCAAGAGTTAATCCAGCAAACCCCTCATTGAATCCACAGGTGCAGTATGAGGTAAACCAACAGCAACCGCAACAACAGCAGATAGTAAATCAGCAAAGTCAGGTGCCACAACCGCCACTTCCACACAGTGTAAATCAACAGAGATACAGTGCAGAGACAGGATTCAGCGGAGGTGATCAGGTAATAAGACCGCACAGAGTGAATGCGTGTCCCCAGTATTGGTTACAGGAGGAGGGTGGAAGTGAGTCGGATGAAAGTTTCTGACGGTGCCGGAGAGAGGGAGAAGAGTGTGTGCTTGGAGCCACTCTTGAGGTAGATCAGTCTGGTCCATATGTGAATGGAAAAGTGAATGATGTAGAAATAACTTTCCTCGTGGACACTGGTGCTACCCATTCTACTGTTAGATCAGTGGAAGTCCAAAATCTTCCTCTCTCAGGAGACTCAATCCAAGTTGCAGGTGTAGCTAACAGACAGATAAAAACACCTTTGACTCAGCCAGTTGAAATAGAGATTGGGAATTTTAGAGATATACATCGATTTGTGGTATGTGATAGCAGTCCCGTGAATTTGTTAGGACGAGATATTTTGTGTAAGATGAATTGTGCCATATATTGTTCACCGGATGGCATAGAATTGCAGACCCCAGATGAAGATAGCCTGTATAAAATGACTAATTGTTCCCTGTGTTTGACCGAGAATAGATACCTGATGCATTGAAAGAGACAGTGAAAGAGAAGGTGTGGGATTTCACAGGAGAAAATATTGGATTGATCAAAGATGTAGACCCTGTAAACATATCAGTAAAAGAAGGTGCGAATTACCCGAATATTCCCCAATAGAAAATTACTGCAGAAATAATTGAAGGGATAACTCCAGTGATTGACAAGATGATTGAGCAGGGAATACTGAGAGAAATAGAGAGTAGTCCTTGTAATTTGCCAATAATGGGATTGAAAAAGCCAAATGGAACCTTTAGAATTGTGCAAGACCTGAGAAAAGTTTATAAGATAGTTGTCCCATGTTGTCCGATTGTACCAAATCCTGCAGTGATTTTATATCAGATTCCTTACGATGCAGAGTGTACACAGTTATAGATCTGTGTAATGCGTTCTTCACAGTTCCATTGCATCCAGAAAGCCAGCCAATATTTGCGTTCCGGTTCGGAGATCGTATTTTGGCATGGTGCAGAATTCCTCAAGGGTATACAGAAAGTCCATAAATCTTTAATCAATTGCTGAAGAAATCATTAGAGAGTTTGAGCATGCCTGGAGAGTCCGTATTGGTTTAATACATTGATGAAATTCTGGTAGCATCAAAGACAAAAGACGCATGCATAACTGTTAGACGGGGACCCTGAGGGTCGGCCGGATACTGAGGGAGAGATCCCCGAGGGGGACCGTCTCCGGTGATCGTACAGACAAGTTACCTCCCTCCCCACAAACAGGCACCACACCAAGTCGAGTTCAATGCTTTATATAAGGTTCTTAAGGCAAGGATATCAGCGATACAGGATATCTCGGACCCGGGGGTCCTCTCACTTCTAGTCTCTGTAGGGAAAGGGGGTAGCGGGACAGTCTTGGTACCGGATCGGTACAGGTAGTGGTAAGGGGCGAGCTCACAATCCTCGAGCTGGAGGGTCTGTGGATCGGGCCGCGGCAGCGCCAGCAGGCCAAGATGGTAGTCTCACAAGGCAGAGGGCCGCGGCAGCGCCAGCAGGCCAAGTCGATGGTTTCACGAGGCAGAGGGCCGCGGCAGCGCCAGCAGGCCAAGATGGTTTCACTAGGCAGAGGGCCGCGGCAGCGCCAGCAGGCCAAGACGATGGTTTCACGAGGCAGAGGGCCGCGGCAGCGCCAGCAGGCCAAGATGGGTTCACGAGGCAGAGGGCCGCGGCAGGGCCAGCAGGCCAGTCACGGATGAGTTCTTCTCGGGTCTCTCGACTCCAGGATACAACTGCCTTCCTGGTCTGGCACTGCCCCAGTTATAGGTCTGGTCCCCTTTGATGTCCGGACCCTCGCGCCTGGGGGCCGGGAGGTCCGGGATGAGGGAGTCCAGACACCCAGCAGGGGGGTGGAGCCAGCGCCCAGGGCGGCCGGGGGTGATCGACACCTGGCGGAGGGGAGCCGTTGACGATTCCTTCTCCCATTGATTTGCCAAGTGGTCACTCTGCCTCCTGGGGGGAGGTTGGTGCCCCGATGTCGGGGCCGGCCGGGCCCAGGGTTAGGGTCGAGTTGAGGCCACGCGGCCTCGTGCTGCAGTGCCCCAAGATGGCGGCCGGTTCGATGTCGTGGTGTGGATGGTGACCCGGGCCAGCTGGGTCCGGGGCTGGTGTCTTGTAGTGGAGGGATTGCAGGGTACTTCGGGTGGTCGTTTAGGGACTCTGGCTGGGGATGCAGGGAGAGCCAGGGTCCAGGTCCTACTGCGGGGAGGGGGGGCAGCCCGACCATGCGGCCTGTCCAACATGCGTCCCCCCCAGCTGAAGGCGGGGAGAGTCAGCCATCTTCCTGGGGACTCTCCTCGCTGAGGCGGAAAAAGCGTGACAGGCCGTCGGCGTTGGCGTGGTCCTGGCCTGGACGATGTTCCACCGTGAAGTCCATCCCCTGCAGGGAGATGGACCAGCGCAATAGCTTCGGGTTTTCCCCCCGCATTTGCATCAGCCATTGCAGGGGTCGGTGGTCTGTTTGCACCCGTAAGTGGGTGCCGAAGAGGTATGGCCGGAGCTTCTTGAGTGCCCAGACTACGGCGAAGGCCTCTCTCTCAATGGTGCTCCAGCGCTGTTCTCGGGGCAAGAGGCGTCTGCTGATGAAGACCACCGGATGGTCGACCCCTTCGGCGTTGAGTTGGGAGAGGACGGCCCCCACACCATGATCGGAGGCGTCCGTCTGCACAATGAATTCCCGGCTGTAGTCGGGAGCCTGGAGCACGGGGGCCGTGCACATGGCGGTCTTTAGTTTCTCGAAGGCCGATTGGCAGTCCAGGGTCCAGTTGACGGTTTTGGGGCCCTTTTTGGAGGTGAGCTCTGTGAGGGGCCCCACGATGCTGCCATAGTCCTTCACGAACCGCCGGTAGTATCCGGTGAGCCCCAGGAAGGCCCGGACCTCCGTTTGGGTCGTAGGGGGTTGCCAGGCCTGGATGGCAGCAATCTTGAGTTGGAGAGGAGCCACTAGCCCGCTTCCCACTTGGTGTCCCAGGTAGGTCACGGACCCTTGGCCAACCTGGCACTTGCTGGCCTTGATGGTGAGCCCGGCTTGCTGGAGGGCGTGTAGAACCTCCCGCAGGTGGCGGAGGTGGTCGGTCCACTGGTGGCTGTACACAGCAATGTCGTCCAGGTAGGCGGCGCTGAAGTCTTCCAGGCCCGCCAGTACCTGGTTTACCAGCCGTTGGAACGTGGCCGGGGCGTTTTTCATGCCGAAGGGCATGACTTTAAAGTGGTAGTGCCCGTCTGGGGTAGAGAAGGCGGATCGTTCTTGGGCCCGAGGGGTGAGGCCGATCTGCCAGTAGCCCGCTGTTAGGTCGAAGATGCTCAGGTAGCGGGCGGCCCCCATCCGGTCAATTAGCTCGTCGGCCCGGGGGATGGGATGAGCGTCGGTCCTGGTAACTGCATTCAGCCCCCGATAGTCCACGCAGAACCGGAGCTCAGGGGCAACGCCCGGGGCGGCCGCCTTGGGAACCAGGACGACTGGGCTTGCCCAGGGGCTGTCTGAGGGTTCGATCACTCCCAGGGTCAGCATTTTGGACACCTCGGTCTGGATGCAGGCTCGTACCCGGTCTGGTACGCGGTATGCCCGGTGTCGGATAGGAGGGCTGTCCCCGGTGCCCACATCGTGGAGGCACCAGGGGGTGACTCCGGGGGTGAGGGAGAACAGGGAGGCGAACCGCCTCAGGAGCGTTTGGCAGTCTTGGCGTTGCTCCGGGGACAGGGCCTCGGAGAGCTGGACCCCTTCCACTGAGCCATCCTGCTCGAAGGCCCTCAGTAAGTCCGGAAGGGGTTCGGAGTCTTCTTCTGTCCCATTATCGGTAGCCATCAGGAGGCTGAGCTCGGATCGCACAAAATGGGGTTTTAGCCTGTTGGCATGGAGGACCCGTAGGGGGTTCCGGGCAGTCTCCATGTCGATTAAATAGGTGACGGGCCCTTTGCGTTCGATTACCTTGAAGGGCCCGGACCATCGGTCTTGGAGTGCACAGGGTTCAACCGGGGACATCACCCAGACCTGTTGTCCCGGTTCGAACTCAATGGAGGACGCGTGCTGATCGTACCACCTCTTCATGTCCTCCTGACTGGCCTCGAGATTGGCTTTGGCGGTGTCTCGGAACTGCCGGGTCTGGTTGCGGAGAGCCAGGAGGTACCTGTAGATGTCCGGGGGAGTTTTCTGGGGAGGCTGCTCCCAACCTTCCTTGACTAGGCTGAGGGGGCCCCGGACGGGGTGCCCGTACAGGAGTTCAAATGGGCTGAAGCCGAGGGACTTCTGCGGGACCTCCCGATAGGCAAACAGGAGGCAGGGAAGTAGCACGTCCCACTGGCGTCGAAGGGGTTCTTCGAGGCCCATAATCATCCCCTTGAGGGTGCGGTTGAACCTCTCGACCAGTCCGTTTCCTTGCGGGTGATAGGGGGTCGTGAATTTGTAGGTGACCCCGCATTGTTGCCAAAGAGACTTCATATATCTGGAGATAAAGTTTGTGCCCCTGTCACTGACGACCTCCCGGGGGAACCCCACCCGGGAGAAGATCCCCATCAGGGCCCGGCCCACCACGGGGGCCGTCACCGTCCGAAGAGGGATGGCCTCGGGATAGCGAGTGGCGTGGTCTACGAGGACCAGGATGAACCGGTGTCCTTGGGCTGTTCGAGGGTCGAGGGGCCCCACAATGTCTATTCCCACTCGTTCAAACGGGGTGGTGACGACAGGAAAGGGTTGCAATGGTGCTTTGATTTTTCGGCCACTTTTTCCGCTGGCCTGGCAGGTGGGGCAGGCCTTGCAGTGGTTGGTGACATCCTTTCGCATGTGGGGCCAGAAAAAATGGGTCACCAGGCGGTCGTAGGTTTTATCCTGCCCCAGGTGTCCGGCAAGGGGGACATCGTGGGCTAAGTTCAGGAGGAAGTCTCGGAAGCGAAGGGGCACCACCAGCACCCGACTGGCCCCTAGTTCCGCCACTTTCTGCTCGCTGTAGAGCAGGTCTTGGTCCCAGTAGATCCAGTGGGCCCCCGAGGTATCCCCGGTGCTCTGGGCCAGGGCTTGCTGCCGGAGTCCTTCGAGAGAGGGACAGGTTTTCTGTTCGGCCCGGAATTGTTCCTGCGTGGGGCCTCCCTCCTGCCGCCATTGTGCCAGGTCAGGGACGTCCCGAAGCTGGTCGGATCCTTCTTCGGTTTGGGTCAATGGACTGGCTCCTGGGGCGGCCTCCTCTGGGATGAGCGCGGGAGGAGGTTCTGGCCACTCAGGCTCTTCTGGGCTGGGGACCGCGCGGGCGGTCATGGACCGGGTCGTGACGCAGACCCATTCGGGGAGGCCAAGCATCCCCAGGTGCTCCCTCCGTTCGACAGCTGCCCATGGAGAGCTTTCAAGGTCGTTTCCTAGGAGGCAGTCCACGGGGGCATCATCGCGGACAGTTACTTTTAACATCCCTGTTACTCCTCCCCACTCGAAGGGGACGCAGGCCATGTGGCATAGGCTTTCGGAGTTGTCGGCTGATCGGACAGGGCAAAGAATGTTCGGCAAGATTTGGTCGGGAGTGACGAGGTGGCGTCGGACCGCCGTTACACTGGCCCCGGTGTCGCGGAGGGCTTCCGCCCGGCGGCCATTAATGTTGACCCATTGACCGTACTTCTGGGTGTTGGCGGGAAGGGGGGCCCGCGGAATCATGTCTCTCTCCCCTAAGCAGACCAGTGCCATGGCGGCGGGCGCCCATTCAGAGGGATCGGTCTCGTACTCTTCTTGGTCTTCCGGGATTAGTTCTTCCCCTAGGGCCGCCGCTGCAACTTGGCGGGGGGTAGTGTTCGGATTCTTTGGGCAGTTGGGATCACTGGCGTAGTGGCCGGGTCGCTGGCACCTGTGGCACGTAATGTTGGCCCGGAAACCGGCCCGGACGGCAGGGCTTCCTCGGCCAACCGGGGTCGAGGGGTTTCTGGGGGGTGACGAGGGGCCGGGGTCTCTCCCCCGACCCTGACTCCCTCCTCCCCCTCGGGGGCGATACGGTCTGGATAATTCGCTGGGTGCGTTCCGGCCAACTCGGGTGCTTTCCCACCGGTCGGCTTCGACGGCGAGTTGTCGAGGGTCGGTTAGCTTACTGTCCAGGAGGTGTTGCCGGAGCTCCACGAAGCAGTTGTTCGACAGGTGTTCCCATACGATAAGGTCAAAGAGTTGTTCGTAGGTGGTTACTTTGTTGCCCTTGATCCACCCCTCGAAGGCTCGGCTAAAAAAGTTCACGTACTCCACCCAAGTTGTACCCGGAATCCGTTTGCAGTCGCGGAACCGTTGGCGGTACATCTCAGGTGTGAGCCCGTATCGAGTGAGGAGGGCGGCCTTCATGTGGTCGTAGGAGGTCATCAGCTGGTCCGGGAGTTGCAGCAGGGCGTCCCGCCCTTCGTTGACAAACCTCCCCCATAATCCGGCTCCCCAATCGCTTCGGGGAATCCGGTGGGAGGTCATTGCCACCTCATAGGCTTTAAACCACTGCTGTATATCATCGTTCTTGTGGTATTCCCGGATGACATCTTTGGGGATGTGAACCTTGGGTTCGGTCGAGGCAGACGGGGTCGGTCGTTCGGGGAGCCCGAGGTCTTTATTCTGTTTCTGGATCTCCAGTGCTTTGAGATCGCGCTCATGTTCGTACTCTAGTTTCTTTTCCTCTAGCTCTCTCTGTCTTTGCTTGTCTTCTCGCTCTTCCTTGAGCCGTAAGTGTTCCAGGGTTATTTTTTGTTCGGCCAGCTTGAGTTCTCCATCCAAGCGAAGTCGGGCTAGTTCTAATTCGTAGAGTCTGGTTTTTTCTCTTTCTCGGATCTCTTCCAGGGAGAGACCCGCTCTTTCTTTAGTTGGTGCGGGGCTCGTTTCGGTCGTTTGTGTTCGGGGTACGGCCGTACCCGTTTCCGCCCAGGCTTCTAGGGCTCGTTTGAAGTCTTCCTTCGTACTCAGACCCGTGGTTGGGAGACCAAGTTCCATGCAATATTGCTTCAGTTCTCGGTGGTTGTAGTCTTCCAATTTTTCCATCTGGAATTTCTCCGTTGTTCCGCTCTCTGTTGTCATGGTGGTCGTGTGTCGTGGGTCGGGTGACTTTCTGTACGATTATGCGTAGGTTCGGATCCCGTCGCTGGCCACCAATGTTAGACGGGGACCCTGAGGGTCGGCCGGATACTGAGGGAGAGATCCCCGAGGGGGACCGTCTCCGGTGATCGTACAGACAAGTTACCTCCCTCCCCACAAACAGGCACCACACCAAGTCGAGTTCAATGCTTTATATAAGGTTCTTAAGGCAAGGATATCAGCGATACAGGATATCTCGGACCCGGGGGTCCTCTCACTTCTAGTCTCTGTAGGGAAAGGGGGTAGCGGGACAGTCTTGGTACCGGATCGGTACAGGTAGTGGTAAGGGGCGAGCTCACAATCCTCGAGCTGGAGGGTCTGTGGATCGGGCCGCGGCAGCGCCAGCAGGCCAAGATGGTAGTCTCACAAGGCAGAGGGCCGCGGCAGCGCCAGCAGGCCAAGTCGATGGTTTCACGAGGCAGAGGGCCGCGGCAGCGCCAGCAGGCCAAGATGGTTTCACTAGGCAGAGGGCCGCGGCAGCGCCAGCAGGCCAAGACGATGGTTTCACGAGGCAGAGGGCCGCGGCAGCGCCAGCAGGCCAAGATGGGTTCACGAGGCAGAGGGCCGCGGCAGCGCCAGCAGGCCAGTCACGGATGAGTTCTTCTCGGGTCTCTCGACTCCAGGATACAACTGCCTTCCTGGTCTGGCACTGCCCCAGTTATAGGTCTGGTCCCCTTTGATGTCCGGACCCTCGCGCCTGGGGGCCGGGAGGTCCGGGATGAGGGAGTCCAGACACCCAGCAGGGGGGTGGAGCCAGCGCCCAGGGCGGCCGGGGGTGATCGACACCTGGCGGAGGGGAGCCGTTGACGATTCCTTCTCCCATTGATTTGCCAAGTGGTCACTCTGCCTCCTGGGGGGAGGTTGGTGCCCCGATGTCGGGGCCGGCCGGGCCCAGGGTTAGGGTCGAGTTGAGGCCACGCGGCCTCGTGCTGCAGTGCCCCAAGATGGCGGCCGGTTCGATGTCGTGGTGTGGATGGTGACCCGGGCCAGCTGGGTCCGGGGCTGGTGTCTTGTAGTGGAGGGATTGCAGGGTACTTCGGGTGGTCGTTTAGGGACTCTGGCTGGGGATGCAGGGAGAGCCAGGGTCCAGGTCCTACTGCGGGGAGGGGGGGCAGCCCGACCATGCGGCCTGTCCAACAATAACTGATACTGTTGCATTGCTGAATCATTTGGCTGAAGAAGGACATAAAGTGTCTCCATCGAAATTACAATTTTGTCAGAGAGAAGTGCAATACTTAGGTCATAAGATTGCCAAAGAAGTTAGACAAGTTACTGCAGAAAGAATTAAAATGATACAGGATATGAAACCACCAAAACCTCAAAGGCAAGTGAGAATGTTTCTGGTAATGGTAGGTTATTGTAGACAGTGTATTAGTGGATTCTCATTGATTGAAAAGCCATTGCAGAGGTTAACTAGAGCAGATATCCGAGACCCTATTGTTTTGACGAAAACTGAAATGGAAGCATTTGAACAGTTAAAAACAAGCCTCTGCGAAGCACCAGCTTTAGGGATGCCAAATTATGAAAAAGAGTTTGAACTGTATTGCAGTGAACGAGAGGGATGTGCATTGTCAGTACTGATTCAGAGACATGGAAAACTGAGAAAACCAATAGCATATTTCTCAGCTGTTTTGGTCCCCGTTGCAAAGGCATTGCCAAGTTGTCTGAAAGCAGTGGCAGCTACAAGTGTCAGTATAGAACAGAGTGAAGGGATAGTGATGGGATTTCCTGTGAGAGTGTATGTACCTCACTCAGTGGAGATTCTTCTCACTAGGCTAGGTTGAAGACCCAATACTTGACCAACAGCAGGATTACCAGGTGCGAAAAGACAATTCTAGGAGCAGAAAATGTGACAATTTCTAGATGTGTAAATGTAAATCCTTCTACACTATTACCTGATGCTCAGGAAGTTGAGGTGAGAGGCGAGGTTGATCACAAATGTGTGGATGTTCTTGAATACTGTACAAAACCAAGACCAGATATCAGAGATGAGCCATTACCGGAGTCTGATTATGTGATGTTTGTGGATGGATCATGTCTGAGAACGGATGAAGGTGCTTTAAGTGCAGCTTATGCTGTGTGCACTGTAGCGAAAGTACTGGAAGCATCCTGTCTGAAAGGGATCAGTTCTGCTCAAATAACGGAATTGATTGCTTTGATTCGAGCATGTGAATTGGGAAAGGAGATCAAAGTCACCATAGTGACTGACAGTCAGTCTGGCTTTGTAGTTGTCCATGATTATGGACAACTGTGGTCCCAAAGAGGTTATTTGACTTCTGCAGGATCTCCCATACGAAATGCTGAGTTTGTGAAAATGCTAATCGACGCAATCCAGTTACCAGATAAAATCGCTGTGGTAAAATGTGCAGCACACAAAAAGGGGATGATTATATAACCCGAGGTAATCGTTACGTTGATGCAATTGCAAAATACTGTGCAAAGAATTTGGCTTCAATTAATAAGGACAGAGAGAAAGAACATGTTCCAAGTCCTTTAATGCTGACCACAGTAGTAGATACTTGGCAGGAAGTGAGGTAAATGCAGGAAGAGGCAGATGAGGAAGAGAAAAATACTTGACTAAAAGCAGGATGCAGACAAAGAGAGGAAGATGAAATCTGGGTTTACAAAGATGAAAGACCAGAAATGCCTGATAGCATGATCTCAAATATGGCCCGAGCATACCATGGTCAAGCTCACATTGGAAGAGATGCTATGTTGCGTCTGTTTAGACAAACGTGGTACAATCCCAAATTTAGAATGATTGCAGAGAGTTTGTGCCAGAGGTGTTTGGTGTGCCAACAGTTCAATCCAAACAGGAAGACAATTGTGAGTTTGGGAACCATGGGACGGGAGGGAGGTCCATTCACATGAATGTAGTTAGAATTCATCGAGTTACCACCGTGTAATCGACTCAGATATGTTCTGGTGATTGTCTGTTTATTCTCAAGGTGGGTGGAGGCTTTCCCCATAAGGAGGAATGATGGAATAACTGTTGCCAAGTTACTTCTACGAGAGGTTTTACCTAGATTAAGTTTTCCAGTGACTATTGAAACGGACCGTGGTCCCCATTTCCAAAATGAGCTCATACAAATGGTATGTGAAGCACTGGATATACGCCAAAGACTACACTGTGCATACAGACCTGAGGCTTCAGGAGTGGTTGAGCAGGTAAATGGGGCAATTAAAAACAGGATTGCAAAAATGTGTTTGGCAACAGGATTGAAGTGGCCAGATGCCTTGCCCCTTGTTCTGATGACTTTGAGGAGCATACCAGACAGAAAGACTGGACTGATGGGCAGGGTAATGAGACAGGCATATGTAGCAGTTGATACATTATTAACTATTAGTGATAACATCATACTGGATTACTGCAAAAATCTGTCTGATGTAGTGACTTCTGTGTTCCATCAGGTGGGAACTGATTCAGACACAAAAGAGAAAAAGCCAGCTCATGACCTAGTGCCTGGAGACTTGGTACGAATCAAGGTGCTCTGCAGGAGAAATTGCTTGGTGCCTCGTTGGCAGGAACCACGACAGGTTATCTTGGTTAGCACAACTGCAGTTAAATGTGCTGGAGTGAAAAGGTGGGTTCACGCGAGCCATACAATCCGTGTGCCTGAACCTGAAAATCCAAACAAAGGTGAAAGTACCACTGATTCAGACTCTGAAGGTGAACCAGAAGAAGGTCCAGATTCTGAAGCTCGACAAGAACGTCGACATCTGGAAGTTTCAGAGGCTAGTTCTGCGTCTGCAGGAGAAGAGGAAACTGTTAAAGTATCACATTCTGAAGATCAATCTGAAGATCGAGAATTGGTAGAGAAAAACATCAGTGAGGACAGTGAGCAGAACAAAGAGCAAACTGGTGTCCAGAGAAACTCTGAAGAACAGTCTGCCAACTCGGAAGATAGGAACGAAAATCCTGATACTGGAAAAGCGGAAGTAACTCACGGCAAGGATGAGATTCCAAGTACCAGTTATGGAAATGTTCCTTACGGAGTGAAAGAACTGTCAGAAGAGAAATTTAACTCTGGAAAGGATAAAGACGTTGTGAAGTTTATCATAAACGAAACTGTTGAAGACACTGACAGCGAAACTGACGACAGTACAGATGAAACTTCTGTGAGAAGGAGTCCAAGAAAAAGGGCCTGGAGAGTGGAACACAACACCACAGAGCCCAGGACAAAAAGATTATGTAAAGGAGATTTTTCGCCTAAGAAAAATGATGAGCTGAAAATCAAACTGGTTAACAGAGAAAGAAAGCAAGAAGAGCAAGTTCATGAAATAACCAGTCAAAGAGAATCTTTGGGAAGGAAGATTGAGGTGGTACATAGACCCAAAAGACTGGACATACATTGTCCTACCGTCAATTGAGGAGGTGAACAGTAGCCAAGAAGATTTGAGTTGCCCAAAGACAAGTGGGTAAAGTGAGTAAAGAGGCGAATTATTGAAAAGAACCACAGCTGCTCAAAGTATAAGATAAAAAGAATAGATCTTGAAAAATCCTGATAAAGAAAAGGTGTTATAGAGGGAAGTCAAAATTTGTAAGTGACATAAGGTCGAAGAAAAGCTTGTTAGAGAAAAACAAAATTAATTGTGTAAGTGACATAAGGTCGAATACATCTTGTTAGAAGTAATACAACTAACTCTGTAGACAAAATTGATTCTGTAGGTGACACAAGGTCGAAGAAAAATTGTCAGTAAAAATTGCTGTGTAAAATAAAAAAAAAAGGTTAATAACGAGCACAAGACGAAATGTTCTATATTTAGAAAATGGTGTAGATTATGCTTGGTTTGTACTGGATTATTAATGATAATATGGATAATTTGGGCTATTATAATGCCTTTCCAGGATAGCTTAGTGAAATTTAAAAAGAATGTAAGTTCAAGTGAACAGGGGACAGAATCGAAATCTAACAAACAGCATGTATATATAGGCCAGAGATACATCAGGATAGTTCGATAGGCGATTTTTCAAAGAACACTTTTTCAAAATTATTATCAGAGTATGTTAGAACAATGGATGCAAGTGATTGTTATGTGTGTGTAAAATTGCCTGCATCTGTTTCTGAAGGGGTGACATATCATCACCTTCCACTTACATATGGGGTTACATGTAGTGTGATTGCAAGCCTGTTTTACCAAACAGGTAAATTGGAATACCATTATTCTAATTCAGATGAAGTATTTGCAAAATTAAAAATTGATAAGACATTGAATAAAAGAAAGCCTGCTACAGTTATGGGAGAATATTTTCTATTAATTGACGAATTAAGTTATGACTATGCTTTCAAAAATAATTTGACATGTAAAATGAGAGTGGAGGAAAAGGTATTTTTAGACATGGTGGAAGAGAGAAGAATAGCTTATAAGCGTAAAGAAAGGGTGAACCATGAGAAATCAAAATATTGGACATTCAATGATGAAAATATTGATGAAAGAAATGTGAATGTAGCTATAAATATTGACACTCCATTGATGGGAAGATTCTGTATTAGAAGAGATAATACAGTGTATGATAATTATTTTGTAGGAGCCAGTCAATGCAAAGATACCTACAGAATAATAGGGGGTTGGGGATTTAAAGGAGGAGATGATCCTCTTTTTCCTGGAATTTATTTTATCTGTAGGAACAAAGCTTATTACAGGTCGCCCGACCATTGGTATGGGACATGCTATGTGGGTCTGGTCTTTCCAAAAATCTTTCATGTAGATAGGGGAACAAATGGCATACATGAGATAGGTAAACCGTTAAGTCGTAGAAAAAGAGAGAGTGTTATAGAAATAATGGTGATGTTTTTGGAGCACTGATACCAGCAGTGGGAATATCTTTCAATGCAAATCGAATTCGAAGATTGTCAACGATAGTAGATCGTTTGTCAACAGACAATACATAATAAACGGTTTGCAGCCATTATCCCGCATTTTTTATCCCGCGGACTTTCAGGCCGCATACCATTTTCCCGCAAGGTCATTGACCTTGCATACCATCATCCCGCATTTTTTCAAAACGCATGTACATTTATCACGCATGCCTTTACAACGAATTACGTTGTAAAGGCATGTATGGTAAATGCATTTGCGTTGTGAAAACCACGATGACGAGAGAGGTAAGTGGGTTTGGGTTAAATTTTTCATCATGCTGGGTTAGTGATTGTGTAGTGTAGTGTTGTGTTAGTGTAGTGTAGAGTTGTGGTGGTTGTTTAGTGTAGGGTCGTGCTGGGGGAAGTGTTATAGGGTTTAGGGTAGTGTTGTAGTGTTTGTGTAGTGTATGGTCATGCTGGGGGTAGTGTGTTAGGGTTTAGGGTAGTGTTGTAGTGTTTGCGTAGTGTAGAGTCATGCTGGGGGTAGTGTGTCAGGGTTTAGGATAGTGTTGTAGTGTTTGCGTAGTGTAGGGTCATGCTGGGGGTAGTGTTTTAGGGTTTAGGGTAGTGTTGTAGTGTTTGCGTAGTGTAGGGTCATGCTGGGGGTAGTGTGTTAGGGTTTAGGGTAGTGTTGTAGTGTTTGCGTAGTGTAGGGTCATGCTGGGGGTAGTGTTTTAGGGTTTAGGGTAGTGTTGTAGTGTTTGTGTAGTGTAGGGTCATGCTGGGTGTAGTGTTTTAGGGTTTAGGATAGTGTTGTAGTGTTTGCGTAGCGTAGGGTCATGCTGGGGGTAGTGTTTTAGGGTTTAGGGTAGTGTTGTAGTGTTTGCGTAGTGTAGGGTCATGCTGGGGGTAGTGTGTTAGGGTTTAGGGTAGTGTTGTAGTGTTTGCGTAGTGTAGGGTCATGCTGGGGGTAGTGTTTTAGGGTTTAGGGTAGTGTTGTAGTGTTTGTATAGTGTAGGGTCATGCTGGGGGTAGTGTTTTAGGGTTTAGGGTAGTGTTGAAGTGTTTGTGTAGTGTAGGATCATGCTGGTGGTAGTGTTTTAGGGTTAAGGGTAGTGTTGTAGTGTAGGGTCATGCTGGGGGAAGTGTTATAGGGTTTAGGGTAATGTTGTGGTGTAGGGTCATGCAGGGGTAGTGTTTTAGGGTTTAGGGTAGTGTTGTAGTGTTTGTGTAGTGTAGGGTCATGCTGGGGGTAGTGTTTTAGGGATTAGGGTAGTGTTGTAGTGTTTGTGTAGTGTAGGGTCATGCTGGGGTGTAGTGTTTTAGGGTTTAGGGTTGTGTTGTAGTGTTTGTGTAGTGTAGGGTCATGCTGGGGTATAGTAATTTAGGATAGTATTGTAGTGTTTGTGTAGGGTCCTGCAGGGGGTAGTGTATTAAGGTAGTGTTGTAGTGTTTGTTTAGGGAAGTAAAGTGCTTTATGGTAGTGTTGGGGGGTCGTGCTGGGTAGTGTAAATGTTGGAAAAGGACTGTGTGTCAAGGGTGGGTGGTGCAGGGGTACTACATTAAAGTGTAGTGTAGGGTAGGTTAAGGTAGGGTACTCTTACTTACCTTTAGAACTTTTACAATGAGTATATCTTTAACATGCATGCCTTTTTGTTGTAATGGCATGCGTGCTAAAGGCATATTCGTTTTAAAAGTTTTCGTTCTCTTATTTTGCGGACTAATAGTACTTGCGGTATTATATTTGCGGGATGATGGTATGCGGGATGTTTGTCTGCGGTCTGACATCATATATTCATAATAAACATTACAAATTTGCATGGAGAAATTGAACCATTGGAGGTTGATGGTATTCTTGATTGTCTAAGTAGAGGTTTTACAGCAGTTAAACATTGGTTTCAAGAAATAGGTAGTTCAATTATAGGCAAAATACTAATTCCAATAACAGTCATAGTATTAGCTATTTTAGTGATAAGATTATGCTGCATATACAGAAAAAGAAGGAATGTTAGAAAGTCATTAAAGAAGATACTTCAAGAAAAACGAGAAAGGGAAAGAGAAAAGGGTGACATAGAAATGGAGGAGTTTCGAGAAAATATATTTAAAGAAACTAAAGAAAAAGATACTAAAGTATAAAGGCTTATTAACCTGAAGAACCTGGAACATGTTTTGAATAAAAGTTTCAAATTTTGGGAGATATTTGGTGATAAATCACCAAAGGGGGGAGTTGATGGAGCAAGGTGGAGAAACAAAATTTTGTATACCCCTTGCGAAGTCACACTTCAATAACATGTAATCTGAATTAATAGAGTGGTGCATGAGAATAACCAGCCTAGAATATAAACTTGGACATATACACACGTGGGAAACTAATCTTTGCTTATGTTGCAATTATAATGAATTAACTTTGTAATTTTGTCGTGTCCTGTACTAATATGCTGCATTGATATAATGGAATGAAGCATAAATGTGCTTTTGTTTATGTATTTGTGACCAGAAACGGGACCTCAAGTGAGTATATTACGCATAATTGTCGCTTATTTGATAGGTAACTACTAATAGGGAAAACCTTAGTAAGGGGGGAGGTAAACAGAAAGGCTATTTTTCAAAATTGAACGTTTATTTGTGTTTGTTTCTATGATAGTTCCCATTCTGACTCGAGAGGCCTGTGACAAAATGGAGTCACTAGTTTACTGTAAAATGGGAGATCCCACCTGCGCTCCTAAGTATCTATACACCAAATGTATGTTCATGAAATATTCATGGTATAAGAGCAACAAAATATTAATTCACCATGTAATTCATGTCATGATCAAATATTCACTGATCACTGGGTACAGTGCACATTCCTATGATCCTGGTGTTAGATTCTCAATTATCAATCACAGGACATAAAATTAATGTCCAAGTAATAATGTCCACAAAAGAAAGGGTCTCTTATCGTTGAATACTTCTTTTATTCTTTCTTTTATTCTTGTATTGTCGTCATACGGTCTCAATAATTCTGATTCACAGTCCATAAATCCAATTCACAACCAACACGTGTTTCGTCTGGCTAATCAATTCAGCCAATGACTTCATCAGGGCTTGACAAGAACTTAATCCTATCATAGAGGGTTATCACATCATGTTCACGTTGTATAGTAAATTCGTAATCATTTACTATCTCCACTGTCAAGTCATAAGAAGATTGTAGATTCAATGTTTATTCGTAGTCCCCAACCGAAGGAACATATATACAAACAAATCTATTGGTTTATATGAATATTCACAACACTCAGTACAGGTAGTACTTATCTCACGTATCCTCATAAGTAGTAGGCACCCAACTATCCGTATATATTCGATGTTTCCATCCGTTCTGTATAAAGTCTCGTCTGTATCGAAATCCGGCGTGCACCAATTACTTACATTTTAGTGTAATTTTCCTGAAGATAAATTGAGCACCCTTTATCTGCTTGGTTACCAGTTTCCTGCTTTCACTAGTTTACTGTGACAGCCAAAGACAGAACGCATGCGCAGCCGAAGAGATGAGAATGAACGCGAGCTGCTTGGGCCTGTGCGGAAGGCGGTTCAAGGCCACCGTGGCCTGGAAGTCTAGATGGCTGCCAAATGATGGGAGCAATGGTTCTGAACGTGAGAATATTGCTTGAAGTTGCGAGTTAAGGAAACTCGACTAGGCCGGACATGGAGAAACAATGGGGGCATTAAAAAAACCCTAACAGGAAGATATTGTATAATGTGGAGATGAGGTTATGCTCATCCACCCCTGAACTGACCAATGAGGACTCGACTTTTCTTTAAAAGTTACTCTTTTAGATAGATAGAGCTAGTGAAAAAGGTATACAAAGTGATGATTTTACCGAGTAAAAAACATCTTCTTAATTTCCTCCCGAGATGCTGCCGGATTACTGATGTTCCTGTGATGTAAGAACCCTCTTTCTTGACTTATGATTTTCTTTTCAGGAATGGCACTTTAGTGAGGGATTTTAGTTAGGGAGTTAGGAGAATGGACTTTGGGAACTATCTGACTTTTGCTAATACTTGCGTTCTGAACCTAAAATTGCTATCGTTATTTTCTGAAATTTTCTAAAATAAATTAAATGAACTGTTTGAACTAAAAACTTTTGTTTTAAATGCCATTAAAAGATGAAAATGAATAAATAAAGAAAAGAAACTTTTAGACATGTTGAATCGCTCTAATAAAATTAGATGAATGGGAAATTAAAGCCGGACTCGAGTTTTCCTATGCCTAATTTTCTTACTAGCAGACTCATCGACCCTTATGGCGATATGTCTAAATGTATATTTTCTGATGATAAAACCATGGTAAACTTTAAAAAAAAACTGCCAATGTATATAATATAAAAGTTTAGTTAATTTAGACATTTCGCTATGATACAGCAGCTCTCCATTGAGATTCACTGATCCTAAAAGTGAGATAGAAATTGTGTGCACCGGGGACCTGAATAGGGCCGGGGATTCCCTCCACAATGATGGCTCCGCCCCCTTTGGTGCGACTGATGACCCTTGCCTGTCCTGTGAATAGGGAGAGGGGCTGAGCAAAACAAAGTTCTCCAGAACCAGCTGCGTCTGGTTTTCCCCCAACCTGCACCCTAGAGACAAAGGGATTTGGTGTATAAAAAGAGGCTGTGACCTCATGTTAAATGTTCTTGTTTCCTGACTTGAATCTACCAGGGGCGTGCTGCTGCTGGGGCCCAGGGGAAGGCTTGCCTCCCTGGGCCCTGCCCAGCCCCTGGATTGCTGATGGACTTTGTGCTGGGACCCCTCTGCCTTGCCTGGGTGCTGGAGTACTTCTTTTGGACCCTCCTGCCCTCTGCACCTAGGAGGACCTTGTTGCTGGGGCCCTGGTTGCTTAAGGGGTCATTCCTTAGGAGCCTGGTGCTGCCTGTGCCCCCAGCGCCTTGAGAGCGCTTTATTTTTCATTTCTGGGCAGAGCGCTGTCGTTTTCCCTCGGAGGGAAGCGCTCCTGCCCTTTGTATGCCCCCGAATGCGCAGGTGCCCACCCTGCGTCTTATCATTTTCATTTTATTCCTATTTACAGGTGCCCACCCCGTTTATGTGCGCCGTAACGGATGCCCACCCCGTTTCTACTTTTTTTTTATACCTCGAGGGTGCCTACCCCTCTCTTTGCCCCGAGAAGTCACCGCCGCGGCCCTCGCGCCGCAAACAGGAAGTCAGGCCCGTAGTGCCTGATGAGGTGCGGGACTTCTGGTTTTAGAAGGAAGTCCCGTCCACCGCCGCGCTGTGATTGGCCGGCGCCCGAAGAGGGGACTGCTGCCCTGGAGCCGCGAAGGCTCCACATCAAGTCCCGGTCCCGAGATGGGGGACCGGGTGAAGAGCGGGCGAAGCGGGCGCATGATGAAGGCGGGGCTCCCATGAGGAGAGAGAGCCCCGCTGAGCGCTTCTGCCGCCCAAAGAAGAGGAGTCCTGCCGAGCCGGTGAGTGGGGCCCCGGTGTTCAATTGTGGAGAGGGGGGCGTCGGGACACATTGCCGGTGCCCGCTCCCCCCAGTGGTGCTAGCTTCATTTTGGGGGCATCTAAGAGGGTAGAGCGGCCCCGGTTGGCAGCGGGCCGCTCCCCCCCAGTGTTCAGCAGTTGTCTCGAGCCCTCAAGGCTCAAGGGGGGGCATTTTGCTCATAGAGCCCATGGGGCTCCAACGTTTGGGGGCATGTTTGTTTGAGGAGATGAGGTAGCTCCCCCGCCCCCATTAGTTGTCCGAGCCCGATGGCTCCAGCAGGGGCCATGTTATTTGAAAGAGCCCCCAACTAGGCCCAGAGGGCACAGTTGTGCCAGGGCCCATTTTGTCCTGTCCCCCGCAGTTCTTTAGGGGACATCTGCTATTTTCAGAGCCAGAAGGCTCCCATGTGCACAGTCATTTCTAGAGCCAGAGGGCTCCAACCTTTCTGCGCAGTCTTGGCTAATGAGGGCCCATACCGCAGTTCTGATTCCCAGCTGCCCAGCAAGTAGTGACTTGGGTGAATGTTTTGCCATTGTGCAACATTCCGTCCATCATCTTGTGTGTTTTGCTGTTCACCCTATGTGGGAAGGGTATACCCAGACGTGGGTCCCGTGCTCACTAGGCCACTGGAGCCAAGCTATCCTGGCTGATGACGGCTGATAGCCAGAAACCGGTCCTAGGATGCTTGATTCCGGTCGAGGGAAGACATGGCTTGGCAATTCGGGCTGGACTGTTCCCACGAGGCACAGGGTCAAGACTGATTTGCATATGGCCTTGTCTGAACTGGGGTGGCTTGGTGAGTAAAATAACGATGGATTAAACCCAGATCTGTGACTGGTGGTGAATGTTTTGCCATTGTGCAACATTCCGTCCATCATCTTGTGTGTTTTGCAGCAAGTAGTGGGCAGCTGCACCGTTTAGGTTTTCCTTCCTAGGGACATGTCTCTGGACTCAGGGGTGAGTCGCACTCCTTCATCCCTACCTTGGCCTTCCCCAGCTGCGCAGCACTTAGTGCCAGCTGCAGCTTTTAGGCCCTGTTCTTGTCCTCAGCTGCTCAGCAAGTAGTGGGCAGCTGCTACGTTTAGGTTTTGGCACAGTGGCGCAACCTGGACCCTAATGTGATTTCTGTGCTATGGTGATTTATGTGCTATGCTGATTTATGTGCTGATGCTTTTGGGTGTTAGGAAATGTTCTGTGTGTAGTGTGTTTCGCGCACCCTGTCTTGATGCCTCAAGATATGGTTTATGCCTAGGAGGTTGTTTTACCTAGTTTAGTTATGCTAGTGAGTTCATGGTTCCCTGCATGATATATGCCTAAGGTGGTTAGGATTGCGTAGGAGGTACTTACCTTTTACCAGTGGTTACTGGTTGTGTGCTACATTTGCTATTTGGTGCTACAATTATCCCATGTTCAAAGTGCTAGTTCTAAAAGTGCTTATTCCTGACAGTGGTCCATGTGGCCCTGTCCTATGTATATATAATCGCCCTGTAAATTCCGCCCATGCCAGTGGCACAGTGTAAATTGTGTGTTTATTATCTAATGTGTTTGGTATAACACAAAGCTATTTTTATATATATATATATATATATAAACAATTTTAGGAGTATCACCATTGGACCAAGACAATGGTCCTAAATGGGATGTAGGGAGATGGAGAAGTAACAAAAGAAAAATATTCTTTTGTTACTTCTCCATCTCCCTACATCCCATTTAGGACCATTGTCTTGGTCCAATGGTGATACTCCTTCAATTGTTTATATAGATTAGGGTCCAGGGGACCAGGAGTACCTCCCTCCACCATTGTGGAAAATCCCTTACTCTCTCTTTTGTTATTACGTATTTTTATATATAACCTTGTGTGGAGTTTCCTTTGTGGTGGGCCTTGGGTGTTGTTGCTGGGTGCGCGCGCAAACGCTTTACACATCGCCTCCGGGATAAGGCTGGCTGCTCGTGCCAAGCTACCAAGAGGGTGAGCAGGGGTTATCTTTGGCGGGTGACTTCCTTGCCCTGACTAGAGTGGTGGTTTCTGCCTGGCTTTGGCTCAAGCCTCAGCCAACCAGAAATCCCATTTCTAACAATGTACCTCAGACCCCAGAGTCAGTGGGCAGATATACTATGGCTCTCCTTTTCAGATAAAGGAGGAGATAAGCTCCTCACAGTTAGTGATGAGGATGCTGACACTAACACTGTCCTGAAGAGTGCTCTGATAGATGGGTTTGGCTTAACCACTGAGCAGTATAGGTTGCTGTTCAGAGACACCCAGAAGACACAGACTCAGGACTGGACTGACTTTGTAGATTGTGCCACTAAGGCTCTGGAAGGCTGGTTACTGGGCAGTAAGGTCAAAGACTATACAGGATTGTATAATTTGATTATGAGAGAACAAATTCTTAATAATTGTCAGAACCAGTTATTGCATCAACACCTGATTGACTCTGATCTGTCCTCTCCCCAAGAAAGGGAAAGAAGGCAGACAAATGGGTCAGAACCAGGGTGAAGCAGAAGGTACAGAACCAAGGTGGTGATCAGAAGAAGCAAGACCAAAAGGGTGGGGAGAAAGCAAAAGACCAGAAGTCTTCGCGAGGTCCCCAAAAAGCTTCTAATGAGGGGGGTTCCAAGATATCCAAAAAGAAAGAAGGTCCAAAGAAACCATGGTGTAATTGTGTAAGGTTAATACTCACTGGACCAGTGAGTGCACCAAGAAGGAGGCAGCTCCAGCCACCAATGCCCCTAAGGCAACTGTTCCCCCTAGTACAGCTAATAGTGGTGGTTCTCAACAGAAGGGTGTAGTAGGTTTAACCCTGGGAACTGAGATGGATTCTGGCCTAGTCAGAATACCAACTCAAGCTGTTCTTGTCTGTGATGTGGACATGGCTATGTCCCCTACTGTGAGCCCCAGTAACTTGGGCAAGTACAGACAGACTCCTTTGATTAACAATAAAGTGCCTCAGGCCTACAGGGACACATGTGCCAGTGTCACCATGGTGACGCCTAACTGTGTGGACCCTGGACTGGACAGATAATACTAGGTGACAATTACCTAGTGACCAATGCAAGCAATGTCACTACCACCCATAGTATGGCAATTGTTAATTTCTCCTGGGGAGGGGTAACTGGCCTCAAAAGAGTTGTTGTTAGTTCAGACCTCCCTGTAGAATGTTTGTTGGGCAATGATCTGGAATCGTCAGTCTGGTCTGAAGTGGAGTATATGACTCATGCAGAAATGTTAGGTATATCAGCACATGTCCTCGCTGTGACCAGGTCACAGGCCAACAAGTGCAAAACTGAACAGGCCCTGGATCCTGAAATTATGGACCAGTCGCCTATCAAGAAAGAGAGCAGTAGGGTTAAGGCAGTGCCTTCCCCCTTGCCTCGGGATGAGGATCAGTCTCCCAAGGAAGCTGACTGTGAGACCCAAGAAGGAACTGTCCTAGAAGAGCTTGAGCCTGATCAGGTTGAGTTTCTTGGGACAGGGGGACCTTCAAGGGCAGACCTGAGGCAGGCGCAATTGGACTGCCCATCTCTTGAACCCCTCAGACAGCAAGCTGCTGCTAAGGCTGCTGGGAATGCTACAGGTACCCATAGAGTGTATTGGGATGAAGGGCTCCTTTATTCAGAGGCTAAAGACCCCAAGCCTGGTGCTTCCAGGAGGTTGGTCATACCTTTGGCATTCAGGGGCTTCTTTCTTACCTTAGCCCATGATATTCCCTTAGCAGGACATCATGGCCAGGAGAAGACTTGGGACAGGCTTGTCCCTCACTTTTACTGGCCACACATGCCAGAAGATACCAAGGAGTTTTGTCGCTCCTGTGCCACCTGCCAAGCCAGTGGCAAATCAGGTAGCACCACAAAGCCTCCCCTAATACCACTACCTGTGGTGGGGGTTCCCTTTGAAAGAGTTGGGATAGACATTGTTGGACCAATGGATCCCCAAACAGCATCTGGGCACAGGTTTATTCTGGTGATAGTGGATCATGCCACCAGATACCCAGAAGTTATTCCCTTAAGGACCACAACAGCACCTGTTGTGGCAAGAGCCCTCCTGGGTGTTTTCTCAAGAGTGGGCTTTCCGAAAGAGGTTGTCTCAGACAGAGGTGCAAACTTTATGTCTGGATATTTGACTGCTATGTGGAAGGAGTGTGGACTGAACTATAAGTTCACCACACCCTATCACCCATAGTGCAATGGTCTGGTGGAGAGATTCAACAAGACCTTAAAGGGTTCACCTGAAAAGCTTAGGCGAAGATGGGACATCCTTCTGCCCTGCCTTTTATTTGCTTATAGAGAGGTCCCACAGAAGGGGGTTGGCTACAGCCCTTTTGGACTTCTGTTTGGGCATCCTGTAAGAGGACCCCTTTGTCTGGTGAAGGAAGGATGGGAGTTACCTCTCAAAAAGCCTAAGCAAGACATTGTGGACTATGTACTTGGCCTCCACTCCAGGATGGCCGAGTACAAGAAAAAGGCATCCAAAAACCTTGAGGCTAGCCAGGAACTTCAAAAAGCCTGGCATGACCAAAGGCTGTGCTGACTGTTCACCAGCCAGGACAGAAAGTATGGGTGTTGGAGCCAGTGGCCCCAGCAGCACTCCAAGACAAATTGTCTGGACCCCACACTATTGTTGAGCAAAAGGGAGAGGTAACCTACTTGGTTGACCTTGGAACTCCCAGGAGCCCCCACAGGGTTCTTCATGTCAACAGATTGAAGGCATATGTTGACAGGGCAGACATGGGCTTGCTCATGGCTACAGACGAGGGACAGGAGGAGGAGAGTAACCCTCTCCCAGACCTGCTTTCTCAGGACCCTGATGATGGGTCAGTTGATGGTGTAGCCTTGGGAGGCAGCCTCACTGATCAACAGCAACAGGACTGCAGACAAGTTCTCCAGTCCTATAGACGGTGCACAGACATAATATCGACTCCAAAATATCGTTTGGACAGAATATCGAGTTTTAAATATCGTTTGGACAAAATATCGACAGGACAGAATATCGACAGTCAAAATATCGTTTTTAAGGTAAGTGAAGTAATATCGACTGTAAATAATATAGAAAGTGAAAATATCCAAGTATATAATCTAGATAGTAAAAAATATCGTTTTTTAAATAATATTTAATTATTTATAGTGTTTTTATGTTATAATATGTGTGAAAAGTGTCATTTTATGTTATAATTATTTTTAATTAATGATTTTTTTTTAATTATTGTGTAATTTTATTCTGTAGCGGGTTGTGGGTTTATAGGGGAATAGGGTGGGAAGTAATTTAATAATAATTAATTAAATATGTAAATTTATTAATTGGTAGTAATAATTAATTAATTGGTAATTAAATAATATTTGTTAATTATTTAAAATTTAATTGGTAATTAATTTAATTTAATTGATTAATTGCTAATTATGTAAATTAAAATAATTTATTTCCTGTAGCGGGTTGTGGGTTTATAGGGGAATATGGTGGGAAGTAATTTAATTATAATTAATTAAATATGTAAATGTATTAATTGGTAGTAATATTTAATTAATTGGTAATTAAATAATATTTGTTAATTATTTAAAATGTAATTGGTAATTAATTTAATTTAATTGATTAATTGCTAATTATGTTAAATTAAAGGGTTATTTTTAGGGTTCAGGGTCAGTTTTTGGTTTTTGGGTAAAGGGGTATTTTTAGGGTTCAGTGTCAGTTTTTAGTTTTTGGGTAAAGGGGTATTTTTTGGGTTCAGGGTCAGTTTTTAGTTTTTGGGTAAAGGGGTATTTTTAGGGTTCAGGGTCAGTTTTTAGTTTTTGGGTAAAGGGGTATTTTTAGGGTTCAGGGTCAGTTTTTAGTTTTTGGGTAAAGGGGTATTTTTAGGGTTCAGGGTCAGTTTTTAGTTTTTGGGTTAAGGGGTATTTTTAGGGTTCAGGGTCAGTTTTGGGTTTTTGGGTAAAGGGGTATTTTTAGGGTTCAGGGTCAGTTATTAGTTTTTGGGTAAAGGGGTATTTTTAGGGTTCAGGGTCAGTTTTGGGGTTTTGGGTAAAGGGTTTTTTTAGGGTTCAGGGTCAGTTTTGGGTTTTTGGGGTACAGCGGTACAGTGTAAAAATAAAGTAAAATTAAATTTACATTAATTTAATTTAATGAAATGAAATTAAATTAAATTATATTAAATTAATTTTAAATAATTTAAATTATAAAAATTATTATATACTTACCAATACTTACGTTGTAATGGTAGTGCGTTGTAAAAGTTGCGTTGTAACGTCATATATCCACTGTTGCACTCCTTGGAGTGGGAATAGTAATTTTAACCCCTACGCTATCCAACGCTTTCCCTACTGTTGCACCCACTGGAGTGGGAATAGTAATTTTTACTCTTTTGTATTTGTACGTTAATAATATTGGCTATTATTTAATTAAATGTTGTTACTATATATATACATGTTTTAAGAAATATGATTAAAAAAATATTATTTTTTTACTTTCATGAATTATTTAATTATTAAAAGTTATTTTAAGTATTGTTAAGTATATTTTAGTAATTAATTTTTTATATTAATGTAATTAAACATTGTTTTTATTAAAGTCGACATTTTTTACAACTATATTTTTGTAAACGATATTTTTAACTCGATATTTTTGTACTTACCTGTTTGTAGATAGAAACTCGATATTTTGTCTCTCGATATTTTGTCAACGATATTTTTGTTGGTCGATATTCTGTTCCTCGATATTATTTCAGTGATCCCTATAGACACATGCTTTCACTGACTCCAAGTCAGACAAACTGGTGCACTCATGAGGTGGACACTGGTGCCAGTTTGCCTGTGAAGAGTAAAATATACAGGCAACCTGATCATGTCAGGGACTGTATTAGGACAGAGGTCCAAAAGATGTTGGCGTTGGGAGTTATTGAGCCCTCAGAAAGCCCCCTGGGCCAGTCCAGTAGTCCTTGTGCCTAAACCTCACACCCAAGATGGTAAGAGAGAGATGAGGTTTTGTGTGGACTACAGAGGTCTCAATGCTGTCACTAGGACAGATGCCCACCCAATACCAAGGCCAGATGAGCTCTTTGACAGATTGGCTTCTGCCAAGTGTTTGAGCGCATTTGACTTGACAGCTGGCTACTGGCAGATCAGACTAGCTGATGATGCAACAATCAAAATAGCATTTTCAACCCCAGGAGGACATTATCAATTTGTGTTAATGCCCTTTGGTCTGAAGAATGCACCTGCCACTTTCCAAAGGTTGGTGAACCAAGTCCTCCCAGGTCTGGATGACTACTGTGCAGCTTATCTTGATGATATTGCTGTCTTTAGCTCCACTTGGGAAGATCACCTGATCCACCTGAAGAATGTTTTGGAGGCCCTGCAGAAGGCAGGCCTAACTATCAAGGTTACCAAGTGCCAGATAGGGCAGAGTAAGGTTGTGTACCTGGGCCACCTTGTAGGTGGGGGTCAGGTTCAACCACTGGAGAGCAAGATCCAGACCATAAAGGACTAGACTCCTCCAACCACCCAGACACAGGTCAGAGCTTTCTTTGGCCTGTCTGGTTACTACAGGAAGTTTGTTAAGAACTATGGGTCCATTGTGACTCCTCTTAATGATCTCACCTCAAAGAAAATGCCAAAGAAAGTTCTGTGGACAGTAAGCTGTCAAAAGGCATTTGATGACCTGAAGCAGGCCATGTGCACTGCACCTATTCTGCAAAGTCCAGATTACTCCAAATAATTCATTGTCCAAACAGATGCTTCTGAGTTGGGTGTGGGAGCTATTCTTTCACAATTGAATAAAGATGGCCAAGACCAGCCCATTGCTTTTATTAGCAGAAGGCTGACCCCTAGAGAGAAACGTTGGTCAGCTACTGAGAGGGAGGACTTTGCTGTGGTTTGGGCCCTGAAGAAGCTGAGGCCATACTTGTTTAATACTCACTTCAAGATTCAGACAGACCATAAGCCCCTCTTGTGGCTAAATCAGATGAAGGGTGAAAATCCCAAACTGCTTAAGTGGTCTATTTCCCAACAGGGGATGGACTTTACAGTGGAACATAGACCTGGGACTGACCATGCCAATGCAGATGGACTCTCCATATATTTCCACTTAGAACATGAAGACTCAACTGGTCAAGGTTAGTTTAATGTCCCTGCGTTGGGGGGGGAGGGGGAGGGTTGTGTAGGAGAGTAGGATCTGCTTCCTATGGTCACCCCCACTTTTTGCTGTGATTTTCTGTTTTTTCTACTTTAGTGTGGCTGTGGGCCTGCTAATCAGACCCACGGCCCAGCTGTTCTCTCTCTAAATTGATACCATGTACTTTAGGTACATACCTAGTTGAGAATTGGGTCACCTTTGTGAGCCCCTGTATAGTGCACCATAGGTACCCAGGGCATACGTGCATCCAAAGCCTACCAGGGGCTGCAGCATGTATTATGCCACCCCTGGCTGGCCATCCAAACTGACACCACAGGGTTATCACTCAGCTTGGGCGAGGTGGTGTAATCACCCCTTGCTTAGATATAGTATACCTATATCTACCCTTATATATAGACACATATATACCTATAAGTCACTTCTATGGCAGGCCTTAACAATCCTGGAGGCAGAGTGCTTGGTGCTTGGTTTTATGTGAGAGGGTGCTCTAGCATGAGCTGAGCCCCTCTGCAGCTTTCAGAACCATGTCCTTATAGCTGTTCTATGATATAGCCATACCATATACTCTTAACTGCATTATAATCCTCGCGGTTAATGCTAACTTTGGTTTGGCTTTATCAAAACATGTCGGGTAAGGTGTCAAACACTTTGGAATACTACCCCCGTCAGTTCTGGCGGCGGGGGTAGCATTCCACCCTTCTAGAGGGAGAACACATGTAGTTACTGCTTTGCCCGGTTAAAGTTAAACAGATCCTCAGCATCACAAAATGGATGCTGCTGCCACAGACACGAGTCTGACCTCCTGCTGCTGGACGAAACTCCGGCAGGGGAGGCCTGGACAATAGGTTTCCTGCCTTGGGAGGTGCTAGCACCTCCCCAGACATGCTTTTAGTGTATTGGGGCAGGGAGGGCTGCAAAATGAGACACTGCCTGGGGCACACAAGGTGCTCCATGCATAGCCCGGTTCAAACCAGTTGCTGGGGCACACCAGCCCCGCTCTGGTGTGAAACTGGACAAAGAGAAAGGGGTGTAACCACCCCCTTCTCAGAGTCCACCCATAGGAGGGACCTAGCAGGTAATCCAGCCCCTTAGATTAGAATAAAGATAGGAGCAGTGTCTAGAGACATTAGATTATCCTGGACTGAAACTCTGAAACAGAACTCTTGGACCTTCGACGTTCTATACCGACTTAAAGACTGAAGACATCTCCCTTGTGGTCAAGGAGTGACCACCCTGTGCAAACAGGTACCACCAGTAACTTGCTGGTTTGCTTTGTGGACACTCCTGCCGGAATCCGAAGACTCAGCGACTCAGGAACTGGACTTCCAGACTTCTCCGACTCCGATCCACATCCACAGCAAAGCTGAGACCTGTGGCAGACACGAGAGACGTGGGACCGGACACCCTGGACTACCTGCACTTTGCTAACAGTGCAACAACCAAGGTACCCTCGAAGTTGTGCATTGGGGTTTGAGAAGCCCCAGACCCGAGCGCTGCACCGAAGCTCAGCCCTCCACACTCCACGAGTGCCGCATTGGGCCTGGTCCTGCATTTCAGCTTGATGCGTCTTCCCGGTTGCTAGCCCGTTGGTTAGTTAGCACTCCGAAGACTTTCTTGTGAAACTACACCGTTTGCCTGGTTGCCCTGGGCTTGCTCCAGCATCCCTGCGAAGGAGAAGCTTCCCAGACCTTGCTGGTCTGACCTACAGCCAATCTTCCCTTCCTGCATGGATTGCGTTTTCCAAGGCTTGTTGGGTTCAATCCGGATACCGACACCGCAGTCAACTAGATCTTTTGTGGGACAGTTCGAATCCAGCTCCTGGTCATCGTCGATACCTCCTGGTCCTCGTGGCGGCAGAGACAAGCTTCACCTCTTCACCTGATTGCATCTCGGCATTGCCTGGCTCCTTCCTGGTTCCTTCCTGGTCTCTGGCTAGTGACCCAGACTCTGTCCCCTCTGCTTTCAGGTTCTTCTCATCTTTGATTCACCCTTGGATTCACCCGGACACTTTTCTCCTGGTCGCCTGCAGCACTTCTTTGCAGCTCTCCATAGGAAACTGAGAGGAAACCCGACACGAAAAGACACCTATGCACCCGGCTTTCCTGGTTGAGGTAAGTCGAGTACTCCAGTGCTCCCGTGGGTGTTGACTCTTGAAGTGTCCTAGTTTAACAGGGTTTTACCATAGTCCATCCGGAAGTGTCCTTAATCTACTACTTTGTAACTTTTACGTTCCCATTATAACTTTATGGTAACTCACGACTGTGTTCCCACACTGCACGCGTCTCCTACTGCCTAACCTTTGGTTTTGTAGTGTAGCCCCAGCGATTCCCTAGGCCCTAGGCCTATTCAATCAATCAAAAGTCTTTATTTCGACGATAAGTCATAAAAGACAACAATAATATACAAAATTTCAACTGGTTAAAAAAGAAATACATCTAAATAATCAAGAATATAGAATCATTCGTTGCAAATTCCAACAGGGTTAAAATCATCCCAGGGCTTGGTGGCAGATCAAATAACCATCTCACAGATTAAAAATATAATTTACATCCAATTAGGTATAAAGTATTAAACATTAACAATTTCTATTATACACATTGATTAAGATTAATATCATCTAAAAAAGGACTACAATTAAAATGCATATACAGAAAAAGTCTAAAAAGATCATCTCGGACATGATTTGTTTAAGCGAATTCTCCAT
This sequence comes from Lissotriton helveticus, assembly GCF_964261635.1. NCBI lineage: Eukaryota > Metazoa > Chordata > Amphibia > Caudata > Salamandridae > Lissotriton > Lissotriton helveticus. The sequence continues at coordinate 541,319,970 of NC_136072.1, read as the reverse complement.
GTCCAGTGTAAAAACTTAGCCACTGCGATAACCACAGGCTGGGTGGTATCAGTTTTAAGAATTCTTAGTGTTTCACAGCCTGTTTGGAGACTAAGCTGAAGACAGATAGGTCTCAACCATACCCGTCTTGGAACTTTATACGCAGGGCAACAAAATAAGATCTGCCCAGTGGTCTCCTTTAAAGTGGGGCAGAAAGGGCAGGTGGGAACATGTCCTTCTCTCCAATTAGAAGTGAAGGAATTTGTTGGTAAGGTTCCCACCCTAAATTGATGGTATCTCTTTCTAGCCTCCGGGACAGTAATATAGTCCCAGTACCCCTCTAGCGCAGGTGAATGTTTTAGTTCCAAGAACTCCGCTGTTAATGACGGGCCAATGGTCGAACCAAATCTCTTCAATATAACCAAGCTCCAATAAAGGTCTCTTAGGACCTTCTTAGGGGGGAAGGTGTTTGCCATGGGGTCCTCCCATAGGCTGACCAAGCCCATGGCGGAATAGATAGACTTTACCTCACACAGCCACCGAATTTTATGAGCCTTATCAGCATTTCTTACATCTATTAAAGCCCTTGCGTACTGGGAGAGTTCTGGGGTAACCCGCAATCTCCTCCAGTACGCCACTGGTCTATAGTGGGCCTTATCTTCCAGTCGCTGAATGCCTAGATCATAGAAAAGAGGGGTCAACGGGGTTGATGCTGGAAGGCCCGAGATCCCATGCAGGAACTTATTTTGAGACCTAGTCAAATGAGTTAAGTTACTATTTCCCCACAATTCCGCCCCATATAAGACTGCCGTGGCTATTTTGGCATCATAAATTTTCAATACGGGCGTTATTGGCCTAGTGTGGGAAAGAAAAAATTCCTTAATTCAAGCTCCTGATAGCTGAGCATGCTTAATAGCCAGATGTGTAATGTGTGGTTTCCAATCTAATTTGGATGCGAGGGTAATGCCCAGATACGAAAAAACCTGAGTCTGCTCTAATCTGACCCCATTCAATGCCACATTACCTCTAACATGTTTACATTTGTGCAATACCATAAACTTGGTCTTAGTAGCGTTTACAACAAGTCCATGATCCTTGCAGAAGACCTCAAACACATCAATGGCTCGTTGTAAGCCCTGCTGCGTTTTGGAGATTAAAAGAGTGCCATCTGCAAACATCAACAGGGGGATCAGCATACCGTCCAACTTTGGAGCATCAGTCGGACAATGTATAAAGTAGCCGATCACCCTGTTGATGTATAAGGAGAAGAGGGTTGGGGCTAGAACGCACCCTTGGCGTACACCCCTCTCTATAGGAAATGTATCTGTGACATTACCCTGTTGGTTCCACCTGATTTGGGCAAAATTGTCCTCATGTAGTCTTTTGAGAAGGGACAAAATATTTAAAGGCATGCCCTGTTCTGCAAAAACTGCCCACATTTTTTCTCGAGGTACTAGGTCAAACGCCGATTTAAGGTCGACGAATGCCGCAAATAACACCCCCCCCCCAAGGACTAACACCCGCCAATAAATTAAAATGAATCTAAAAACTTGGTCGATAGTGCTTGTGTGACTGCGGAATCCTACCTGGAGAGGTGACAATACTTCTTCCTCCTCAATCCAAGCTAGGATTCTCTGCAGAACAAGTCTTGCAACAACCTTCTGTATACAGTCTAACAAGCTAATAGGCCTGTAATTACCTGGATCGTAGCGTTCTCCCTTTTTATGGATCGGTATGATCACCGCGCCTTTCCAGGTGGATGGTATGGGTGAGCCATTGGCGATGCCATTTGCTAGGGTTCTGGATGTAAGGTTCCCAAAGCTCTTTATCATGCATAAAGAGGTCGGCTGGAATAAAATCCAGACCGGGTGCTCTACCCTTTGGGATACAATTGAGTACCTTTCTCACCTCTGTCCTCTCGAAGTGTAGGGGAACTACGGCCAAGTTACAGGGCACAGGACCCTCAGTGTCAACCCGGTTCGTTTCTTGAGATACAAACTGAGCGGCGTAGTGGGCGACCCAGAGGTCAGGTGAAACAGAATTACTTGGTTCGCCCCTCTGTGTCCCCCTACCCCACTTGACCATATCCCAAAAGGTACACATGGAGCGCTCCCTCCAATACTCCTCATCCCAAGCACGTTTGGCATCATATTGTGCTATTTGATAAAGGACACGCGCACTTTTAACCCCGGCTCTATCTTTAGTTTTTATTGCCACCGCCAGAGCTTTGTACGCAGACCTACACGACTTCCCATACCACTAATCTTCCTTCTTAACAGGCCTATTAGGCTTAAGTGGCCCACTTTTCGTAAAAAAAGCCCTAAGTTTATTAAAAAAATTTGTGTGAATCGGATTCAGATCTGCCGCAACACCCTCCTGGTTTGTGCAATTTAGGAGATCATTAGTCGCCTGGATAGTAAGTTCCCTCATTGCTGTTAACTTGGCCTCACTTGTTGAACAATTCGCCCATCTAATGCGCCTGACTTCGTTCGATAGGACGATGTCAATCCTATCCGGAGGAATTTCCTCCCTTAAGTGTTTCCCTAAAGTAAATGTAAGACAGAGGGGATCATGGTCACTTTCAGCCCTTTCAAATACCACCATGTCCTTTAAATTGGACCAGTTCTCTTTATTGGTGAGTATGTAATCAATGTGGCTCTTACGTTAACCATTATTAAAGGTAAAAGCCCCGCATTTATCGGAAGCAGATCTGCCATTGATTGCTCTCAACCCTAGTCCAACACACAGCACCTTTAGCTGTAAAGCAGCCTCTGTCCATTTTTTGATTGGGGGAAGTGTCAACTGAGGGATATTCCATCTACTATCTTCTTCAGAGGTGAGGTCCACATCATTACTATCTAGCAGCTCAAAACAACAATTAAAATCTCCTGCAACTATGATATTACCCATAGTGGAGTAAAGCTCAAGAAGGGTTTCTAATTCTTCAATCGTTTTGGACGGTTTCCCACCCTGCGTTCCCCTAGAGTAAACGTTAAAAACAAAAAGGTCACTGCAGTCAAGGCAACGAATTTGAATTAGCAATATGTCGTTGCTTTTAGAATCTAATTGGGTCACATTATATCTGCTGTCTTGTCTAACCCACGTTAGAAGTCCCCCTTTTGATCTTCCATGTTGACTTGGAATTGCAAGGACACGAAAACTAAGGAATCCAGGTCTATGCTCTGGGGCATTCAACCAGGTTTCCTGGAGGAGCACTAGGTTCCTGCCATCAAGGAATGTAAGCCAATCAGTGGATGGTGCCTTGCTCTTAAAACCTGCCACATTCCATGAGACCAGTCTTGTTAGGGTATGGTCGGTGGCTCTCGTGAAATTTCAAAAGGGCCCCCTGCCACAGGTTCCTCATGTTCTCTAACCCCCAATGGACCTACATCTCTGGGAGGAATATTCATATCTCCAAGGCCAGTGGAAACAACACTATCAGTCACTGCAGGATGTAAGTAGCCCTGTAACCCAAATACAGAGTTCAAGGTCACTCTGTGGTCATCAACAGGACCAGCCGTTTCCTGGTCTATAGATCTCCCACCACAGAGTCAATCGTTGACATCCAAAGAACTTAAAAACTCATATCTATTGTTTATTACAACAAAACAAGTAGGGGGGGGCTATCTGGGTATAGTACTCTCCCTTTCTTTTGGGTCCAATAGTATATGGTGGATAAAAAAATCCCAATGGTAGTACATTAGCATAATCGTGGTGAATCCTAGCTGAGCCTGCCTGCCTCAGAATATTATCAACCAGAAGAGAACAGCCAAAGGTCACAACAACACAGTCACCCTCCATGGTCTTCTTTGTCTTACCCACCCAAGGTACCCTTCTCACCATTTTAAAATGTTTGAACAAATGTTCACCTAACACTGTTTTGTTTAGTCAAAAAGTGGAGGGCTTTATGTTTTAAAGTTGACCAGTGTTCCTCCCTGTCATCCTTGATTTTCGGGACGTTTGCTAGAATTATAGAATACGGACAAGCCTCCGGGGGAAGATGCAACGAAAAAGACTCCCTTACAGGAGCATGTATGAGGGGACTTAATCTCCCCTCTGGACCCCTAGGACCAAGCTTTGCACCTTGTTTAGCTCCTAAGGCTGTCGTTGCTTGTTTGGCGCCTAAAGTGGTAGTTGCCGCGACTTGGGGTGTTGGGGTCATCATGGAATCCACCAAGTCGTTGACAGTGGTGGTAAGTGTACTTAGGGAATGAACTACGGGTGGGTTAGTTCCGAGCAATGTAGCTTTCTGATGTGAAATGTATTTTTCAATAACATTAAGTCTGCCATCTATTTGCTCAAGTTTATCCATCACTGGAGATTTGAATGCCCCCAACCGTTCATCCATAAGCCTCAGAAATTCAGACATCTTACCCCCCATATTGTTGTCTAATTCTAGCTCGTTATGTGCATTTCCTCCTTGCGCCCTGGCCACAGTAGCTTTGTTTGTGGCATTTCCTTCCTGTCTGCCTGGCCCAGATGCGGAATGTATATTCTTAGGCTGTTTTGCTTGCTTTCTGCTACCTTTGGGGGCATTAATGGCCTTCCTTTTCCCCGATATAGCTTTGTTACTATCTATTGTTCTAGCCCGTAGCTGCCTAGTGCAACTAACTTGGGATGTAGGGGGTGGGCTTGATACAAGAGAAGAGTCAGAGGAGATTGACAAACTAACATCTAAAACACATCCATTAGAAACCGGGAGAGGACCCATAGTATCAAGAGGTGCGTCTGTACTAAAAGACGCCTCTATTGGTGGTATCAAGGGAACAGTTTGGGTAAATGGACCCAATGAAAATTTCCTCTCAGCGAGTTCGATTTCCTTAGCCACAACAGATTCAGCCCGTTTAAGAAATGCGTCCAAAGTCCCTACCCCCCCTGCCCCAGAGCACACTCTTGAATTAGATTTGGCCATATTGGTCAATTAAATCTAAGTAAGGTATAACAACCAAAGGTTAAGGCAACAATCGGGATTAATGACCAAAAGCAATAATGTCTCGCACCTCAGTTATAGATGTCTCTTGTACTTCTCAAACGCAGATGTAAGAGGGGGGCCCAGCCCAGCCTCCTATGGCCTGTGACGGCCTGTGACGGCCCCGCCCTTCTCCCGGCACGCTCCCGCGCACTCCCGCGCAGCGGGGCCCAGGGATAATTATGTAGAGAGCACAAGGTCCAGTGGGCTGAACTGAGCGGCGAACGCGGACCAGGTGTTGCCGGTCACGCAGGGACTCCTGGTAGATTGAGTCCCCTGCGGTGTTCAGCGCAGCCTGCTCAGTGCCCTTTTCCCCCTGCAGCACATCAACGACAACTGCTCCACTAGCAGCACCTCCCTAGAGTCAAGGGTACGAAGCGGCACCCGCGCAGCGGGTGCAGCAAGGCGTAGGATTAGTCCTCCTCGCTCGTCCAGCAACAACAAGGCTCCTCCTCGGACGTCAGAAAGGTCAGTTCCCGTGGAGAGGAAAAATCAGAGGGATTAGGTGAGCACAAGGTCCAGTGGGCGGGGCTGAGCGGCGAACGCGGACCAAGTGTTGCCGGTCACGCAGGGACTCCTGGTAGATTGAGTCCCCTGCGGCGTTCAGCGCAGCCTGCTCAGTGCCCTTTTCCCCCTGCAGCACAACAACGACAACTGCTCCACTAGCAGCACCTCCCCAGAGTCAAGGGTACGAAGCGGCACCCGCGCAGCGGGTGCGGCAAGGCGTAGGATTAGTCCTCCTCGCTCGTCCAGCAACAACAAGGCTCCTCCTCGGACGACAGAAAGGTCAGTTCCCGTGGAGAGGAAAAATCAGAGGGATTAAGTGAGCACAAGGTCCAGTGGGCGGGGCTGAGCGGCAAACACGGACCAGGTGTTGCCGGTCACGCAGGGAATCCTGGTAGATTGAGTCCCCTGCGGCGTTCAGCGCAGCCTGCTCAGTGCCCTTTTCCCCCTGCAGCACAACAACGACAACTGCTCCACTAGCAGCACCTCCCCAGAGTCAAGGGTACGAAGCGGCACCCGCACAGCGGGTGCGGCAAGGCGTAGGATTAGTCCTCCTCGCTCGTCCAGCAACAATAAGGCTCCTCCTCGGACGTCAGAAAGGTCAGTTCCCGTGGAGAGGAAAAATCAGAGGGATTAGGTGAGCACAAGGTCCAGTGGGCGGGGCTGAGCGGCGAACGCAGACCAGGTTTTGCCGGTCACGCAGGGACTCCTGGTAGATTGAGTCCCCTGCGGCGTTCAGCGCAGCCTGCTCAGTGCCCTTTGCCCCCTGCAGCACAACAACGACAACTGCTCCACTATCAGCACCTCCCCAGAGTCAAGGGTACGAAGCGGCACCCGCGCAGCGGGTGCGGCAAGGCGTAGGATTAGTCCTCCTCGCTCGTCCAGCAACAACAAGGCTCCTCCTCGGACGACAGAAAGGTCAGTTCCCGTTGAGAGGAAAAATCAGAGGGATTAAGTGAGCACAAGGTCCAGTGGGCGGGGCTGAGCGGCGAACACGGACCAGGTGTTGCCGGTCACGCAGGGAATCCTGGTAGATTGAGTCCCCTGCGGCGTTCAGCGCAGCCTGCTCAGTGCCCTTTTCCCCCTGCAGCACAACAACGACAACTGCTCCACTAGCAGCACCTCCCCAGAGTCAAGGGTACGAAGCGGCACCCGCACAGCGGGTGCGGCAAGGTGTAGGATTAGTCCTCCTCGCTCGTCCAGCAACAATAAGGCTCCTCCTCGGACGTCAGAAAGGTCAGTTCCCGTGGAGAGGAAAAATCAGAGGGATTAAGTGAGCACAAGGTCCAGTGGGCGGGGCTGAGCGGCGAACGCAGACCAGGTTTTGCCGGTCACGCAGGGACTCCTGGTAGATTGAGTCCCCTGCGGCGTTCAGCGCAGCCTGCTCAGTGCCCTTTTCCCTCTGCAGCACAACAACGACAACTGCTCCACTATCAGCATCTCCCCAGAGGCAAGGCGTAGGATTAGTCCTCCTCGCTCGTCCAGCAACAACAAGGCTCCTCCTCGGTTGTCAGAAAGGTCAGTTCCCCTAGGCCTATTCACTTTTCCTGAAGTGGTTCTTATACCACTTACTTAGTATATGGTTCGTGAGGCCCCTAGGGCAGAATTGCATTTGTGCAACATATAGTATGCTTAATGAGTAACTTGTAACGTATCTCGAACTCTGACCTCATAAAGAGTGCAGAGGGGTTGTGTTAGTAATAAATACATATATATTTGATATATACCTTGTGTGGTGTCCTTTCATTTGGTATTCAAGGGATTATATATGGTAAAACAGCTGGCTTCACATGCTCTCTAAAGTTTTAGCCTAAGACTGCTGGTCCATGCTACCACTAGGATAGCCGATCTATAAGGTTGACTTTACAACCACCATCATAAGGGTCGTTTGGACTGGTGCAAGGTGCCCACTAGAATAGTGGACAACATATGCCAGGCTAACTTCTCACACAAGCTACCACTTTAGAGAGTAAGGTTCTATCTAACTTTAGCCTCTGCCAAACCTCTAGAGACCCTTGGACTCTATACACACTGTACCTCACTTTGGTGCAGTATATATAGAGCCCGTTTCTTACAGACGGCTCATCCATTAATTCTCTCAGGATGCCTTTCTGCAATTTTAACAGGTCATCTCCCAGTGGATAGTAAACCAGTAGGTGAACACCCGGTAGTATGAAAGCTTATGAGGGGTATGAGGGTGTCCAATCCATCCCAGCCTAGATATCCTTTTTTGTGGGATGCGAATATCACCCTTAAATTCTTAGAGGGTTGGCCTGCTGAGGTACTTGTCCCCCAAGCAAATTTCAGCTAAACTGATAATACTGTTATGTTTGACTTCTTGTAAAAGAGTCTTAGACGTATAAACCCTGCTCTCTCAGGTAGAGTTTCTCTCCGGAATGAGTTTAATTTTCTATTACCAGGAGAACTAAATCTAATTCTAGGATGGTTTCTTACCCGTCTTTCCCTGGTAATAGTAAGCTTTGTCTGGTTCAATATTTAAAAGCATATGAGGTGAGTACTGGTGAATATTAGTCAGACGGACTGGGTCAATTGCTACCTGCTTTACAGAAACCTCATAGACTGGTGGCGGCTTTGCTCTGAGTTCACGTTTGGATGATATTCTCAAGGCAGCTGATTGGTCCTCAGAATCAACTTTCAAGTCATTTTATTACAAGCTGATTGTGGATGTTGCTTCTATTGGGGACATGGAGGCGAGGATTATCCCACCCTGGACTGTTTATGCATATGATTATGTTGAACAAATTACATGCTTAACAATGATTAATTGTATGATTTGTGTTCTTTTATATGGGTACCCACCCTGTTATGATGTTTAAATGTGTATTCTAAATGGAGAATGATTATGGCTTGAGCCAGCTAGTTAATGTCAGGTACCCCTGTACCTTTTTGGTAAATTCTGTAGACTTTTGCATGAAAGAATCAGTACTATCGGCTGCCATTGAGCAAAAGGAATTTCAGACGCCTGATAAGTTCTAATTTAATATCTTTGCTGATATGTCAGCAAAGACAGCTTGGCACTGCCAGAAATTTAAATCCATGTTGGAACTTTTAAAGAAACAAGGAGTCCAAGCTACCTTGGTGCAACAGTCAAGACTGAAGATTCCCGTTAAGGGAAAGTTCCATATTTTAGGATCGGTTAAGCAGGTGAACAAACTTTTTGCAGGAGCTGCATTATGATAAATGATTTAAGCATGTAGGTGGTTAAATGTTTTAGAGGAATCATGAAAAGTAATTCATGTGTATTCGAGCCTGCATATTTTTGTGAGTTCTCTGTAATGAAATTGTGATTGGGGAAGGCAAAATACGATTTCGCTCAGAGTTTGCTAACTATGTTTCAAGGCTTAGGCAGTGCTTTACTCAGATAAGCGGAGGGGGGAGGGGTGGGGGGGTGGACGTCACTGGAGAGGAGTTCTCAAGTGCTGCACCAAGGCATACTATAACATGGGCAAGCTAGGAGTAATGTGGGCAATTCTTCCCGCAGGGTAGGGGAGTAATCCATGGGGTCATGGGGGTTCAGTGTACTGCAGGGGGGGGAGGAGTAAAAAATAAAGAGAGCAGAAATATGATGGTCAGGAAGGAGGGTGGGTTTTTGGGGTGAAAGAAGACTCGCTGGGATCTGGACAAACTTTTAATTGATAGACTACAGGGTTTGGTTGTGGTATCTCTTCAACGTTGGAGCAGAATTGTGGCAGGTGGCTCAGCAATGGTGGATTTGAATCTGCTTAATAAAGGGGATAGTATGATCTATTTTACGTGTGATGCAGAAGGTTAGGATTATTTCTTATAAATAAGCATTAATATGGGAGTTTAATGAGGTGGCTCTCGCTTTCTAACCCAAAGTTATTTTTTACAGGAGACCCACCTCAAGATTAGTACTCTGAAGATTTATATCCAACCTACGTTCTCTCTGGATTTCTTTTGTTTCTGCTCAAGCTGCGGTGAGCAGGGTAGCAATTTATTTTGGTGAAGGCATTGAGTGGGATGTTCACTAAGTGATTCAAGATCCTTCAGGCAGATTGTTATGGGTGAAAGCCACTGTGAAGGGGCTTTGCTTGAACCTAGTTAACTATTACGGCCCTGTTAGGGATCAAGTCAACTCACTTTTTCAGATCCATAATGTAGTAATCGGGGTGGTAGGCCCGCTGATCTTTGGAGCAGACTTTAACTACATTCAGGACCTGGCCTTGAACACATCTAACAAAGCAAAGAAGCAGTTACAGCCAAAAAGATGATTGATGCACTGAAATTGAGTTCACAACTTGTCATGAAGATCACCCCGGTTTCTCACAATCAATATACCTGCTTTTAACAACGAGTTAAGACTGCATCCCGTCTGGATTTTGTTTTTAGTCTCTTGGTCAATTAAAAGGGTGCAGCAGACACCTGGGCTAATGCCTTCTCTGACCACTTGGTGGTCTCCATTGTGGTGGACCTTGGGTCTGCTAATACAGAGAGGTCGAGGTGTCAGCTCAAAAGACCTCTGTTGTCAAATCCAGAGTGGGTAGCCGAAATAAGAGGGTTCATAACTAAGTTTTTTCTCACCAATAAAAATATAGCCTTTCTCTTTGCAGTTTTGGTGGCCTTTAAGACCACAGCGAGAGAAAAGATCATCACCTTTAAAGCGAATCAAGCCAGAGAACGCGCACTGCAAATAGCAGGATGACAAATATCAGTAGATAATGCTATTAAAGCTAGTGAGGGGGCAGATGGAGCCCTGTGCCGGCCAACTAGGCAGGGCAAAGCACGATCTTAAAGATTTTTTTTACGCTTGAGGAAATAAACAATTCCATCGCTTTCCAGCAACAAATTTATGAAGAGAAACAGCATTTAGGCAAGTTCCTATCCTGGTCTACTCGAGTCAAAAGCGAGAAGGCCACAATTAATCTCATTAAGAACCTGGCCAGTGCCACTAGGAGAGTAGCAACGGAACAGGACGAAGTTGCTCAGGTATTCCTTCAGCTTTATAGGGACATTTATCAAATGCAGTATGCAGCTTCTATGGCCAGTATATAGAACACTATTATGCCTCTATCCAATTCCCCATTTACAGAGGTCTCTGTCTCAGACAATTTTGGAAACAATAATGCCCATTTAAATCCACATAGCACTGTCTAATTAAAAGGCATGTGGGAATTATGGAGTCCCTTTGGAATTCTATAAAAAGTTTGCCTGAGAGCTTATGCCTTTTTTAGCAGTGCTTTTCGATAATATTAGAGGGTGGGGAAGTTCCGTCTTCTTTCAAGGAAACAACTATAGTAAGTTTTCCTGAGGAAAGTACAAATTGGAGATATGTGAAGTTGTACAGACCTAATAGCCTCCTTAATACAGACTATAAACTCCTGATGAATGTGTGGGTAACCCGAATAATGCCCGCCACCCAACTTTTAATCCATAAAGATCTGAGCAGGTTTGCTGCTGGTCGTCTTATGTTGGTAAACACCCAGTTTTTAACGCAGACTATAGATTACTTCTCAACACACCAAGTAAAAGCAGTAATAAAGATGATCGATGTTGAAAAGGCGTTTGATCTTGTGAACTGGGATGCCTTATTTTTTAGCCTACACAAATTTGGGTTTCTCCCACGATTACAGCTTGAGGTTTTCTTTTGTCTTAGGGAATGACCAGCAGCGATCATGAACCAGGCTGAGTTTGAGCGCTGGCTGAGTGAACTAGTACATCAAAGTTGAACGCATGTTGGTGACTCCTCATGGAGAAGCTGATTCACAGAGCCCACAAGCAGTGGCATTTGAAGAAGACTCCTTTTAAGTCCTGTTTTATCACATTGGTTGGACGTTCTTGTCCCTGAAGGATTCCGGAATTACGAATTGACAGTTCACAGTCTTGATGGGAAGGAAGAGGACCCAAGATGGCAGTTTCTAGTTAATATAGGGCTCGCTACAGTATGATTGGAGCATGTGATTTGGTATTGGTATTGGTATGCTTAATGGAAATGTAGTTTTTGACATTCATGTTTATAATTGTCTGTTGATAAATAAGTGCAGAAAAGATGGAGAAGTATAATCCTCGCCTCAGTGTCCTTAATAGATTTGAAAATTCTTATTGCGTAAGCTAGTAATTGTTTTTATCCCTGTGCCCATTCCAACACTAAGAAAAACAACACGTCTCTGCCAATCCCCACAACATTCGAAGGGCAATGGGCTAGCCTATGGACGTAGAAAATGCCTAACCAATTGACTTAGCCTTACAGCCTAACTCTTAACAGCTCAACGAATAAGACATGGGCACTGGATGATGTTGTTATTTTCCCTGATATACCAAGGCCAGAATATGTGCAAGAAGGTGGACATGCACTCAAGTGGGGTTTCTAGAAGTTTGAGTGGGTGTCACACATTGAGCCTCAGATAAAACTAGTAGGGCTCCAGCAGAGGGCAATCATAAAGAGTATGGGTGGCTGCCACTTTTTTTTTGTGTATTCACTTAGTGCACATTGTCTGTCGTTTATGTTTACACTGCTGAAGAAAAAAACTTTATAAAAAAATGTGCAAGAAACGCCTGTCACCTAGCGTGAACAAGGCGTAAAGCTGAAACTCGTTGCTGTGTGTCGCTGAATAAATTAGTTGGCTGCAAAACGAATCCCCAGTGCTGTCCATAAATCTTCTTGATAATCGAAGTTGTGGCTTGAAATGTTACAGGGTTGCCGTTACCCTGCATACAGACTGCTCTGTTAGATAGCGTCTTGACGACCGGAATTTTTGTGGCATATATATATCTTCAGGATTGCTTCTCTGAAGTGGCGTAACCCCTCCTCTTCGTGGGCTCGTGGCATGAAGCTTTGATTCCGTTCCGGAATCCCCTGTTTCTCCGATTCGGGAGTAAGCTGCCTGCCCCGGGATAGCGGAAGTTCCCCGAAGTTAACCAGGAAGTGCTGCGGTGGAGTTCCGGGTCTTCGGTCTGTTGACTGAGGACAGGACGTAGCTGTGGCTTTCCGTGTTGGTTTTCCTCTGGGGTTACCGTCAAGTGTTCCGTGAGGAGTGTGCTGGACCTGAGTCGGAGTCATTCTACATCTGACCAGACCCAAAACCCGAGAGCTGGTAAGCCCAACCTGTGTTTACACCATGTCGTCAGACACGCTGAAAAACCGCGAGGAAGCGGCACTGGACATGTTTTCATGTTGGACCCGGCCTCGTGGCGTGGTCCCACTCCTCCCACATGGCGGGCCTTGGACAGCAGCGACCCCTGTCCTCCCCGATGAAACTACCTCTCCAACCCTCAATGAGAGCCGCCACTCCTGGCGACCTCCGGCTCTCCCCCTCAGGAACACGGCGACCCCTACTCGCCCCACTCTTCCGGTCCGACCCCTATTCCGGGCCGCCATCCCAGGCCCGACTCCATCTTGGACCCTCCACGTCCTGACCACGTGGCCTCGGCCGACCTCGGTCACGGCCCCAGCGAAGCCCCGACATCGAGGCACCAAGATCCGACCAGGTGGTAAAGCGGCCACTTGACGGATCAAGAAGGAGGGGAGTTTCGATGTCCCTCCAGCCGTCCCCGGACGCCTGGTTTCGATCGCCCTCCGGCCGCCCTGGGCGCTGGCTCCACCCCCCTGCTGGGTGTCTGGACACTCTCATCCCGGTCCTTCTGACCCCCAGGTGCGAGGGTCCGGACATCAAAGGACTCCAGACCTATATCTGGGGCAGCTCTGGAATGGGTCGGGAGTTGTATCCTGGAGTCGAGAGCCCTGCTGACGCTGTCGCGGCTCACTACCTTGAACCTCGACCCTCTTCGGAGCCTGCTGGCGCTGCCGCGGCCCAACCTCGCTGAAACCATCTTGGGAGCCTGCTGGCGCTGCCGCGGCCCAACCTTGCTGAAACCATCTTCGGAGCCTGCTGGCGCTGCCGCGGCCCGACCTCGCTGAAACCATCTTGCTGGCGCTACCGCGGCCCAACCTTGCTGAAACCATCTTCGGAGCCTGCTGGCGCTGCCGCAGCCCGACCTCGCTGAAACCATCTGGGGAGCCTGCTGGCGCTGCCGCGGCCCGACCTCGCTGAAACCACCGTTGGAGTCCTGCTGGCGCTGCCGCGGCCCGACCTTGCGGAACCCCCCAGCTCGAGGATTGAGAGCTGTGCGTAGGGTATCCCCGTATCAGGCTGGTACTAAGACTGTCCCGCTACCCCTTTCCCTCAGTTACCGAGACTTTAAGGATTCCTCGATCCGTTTGTACATATTGCCGAAAGAACCAATCATTATTGCTGATAAAGACTTTAAGAAGTTATCCTCTTGTGTGGTGTCCCTTTGTAGTGGTGTGATTGCTCTGTTGTTACGCTTCTAGGAGAGGAGCCTCACCCAGGAGGCCTCTCGACGGCGCTCGGCCAGCTCCATACGGAGAGGTGGGTCTCGGGGTGGTCAGTCAGACATCTTCTGCCTCCCCAGGGACCGCCTTTCTAACATTGGTGGCAAGTGGTGCGATCCGAGCCGATGCAATCGCACAGAGAGTGACTCAGCCGCTACTGACAGAAACACACCACAACCATGACTACCAAAGAAACCAGACCAACCGCGGAGTTCCAGAAAGAACGGTTGGAAGATTACAACCACAAAGAACTGAAACAATTCTGCAAGGCCCTGGGCATCGCTACCACTGGTCTAAACACCAAGGAGGATTTCAAACTGGCCCTACAAACATGGGTGGAGGCAGGAGCGACGCCACCCCAGAGCGAAGACAACACAGTTCCGCACATGCACCCGGAGACCGACGCAACCCCGGCGGAGGGAAGACCGACAAACGTAGACACGGGCCTCTCCCACGAAGACGCTCGAGAGCGAGAAAGGAGCCGGCTCCACGAATTGGAGCTCGCCCGACTCCGTCTGGACGGAGAACTACAGCTGGCCGAGAAAAAAATAGCCCTTGAGCAACTGCGGCTGCAAGGAGACCTGGAGGAGAAACGAAGGCAGAGAGACTTAGAGGAGAAGAAGCTAACGTTCGAGCACGAGCATTGCTTAAAAGAACTGGAGATCAAGGCCAAAAATGGCGAGGCCAGCGCCTCCGGGAACCGGAGCCCACCTCCTCCTGCGGACACGAAGGTCCACATCCCCAAAAATGTCGTCAAAGAATACTACAAAAACGACGACATCCAACAATGGTTTAAGGCCTACGAGGTAGCCATGGCCTCTCATCGAGTACCACAAAAAGACTGGGGTGCCGGCTTGTGGGGGAAGTTCGTCAACGAAGGGAGAGACGCCCTGCTAGAACTCCCAGACGCCGAGATGACCTCTTACGAACATATGAAAGCCGCCCTCCTTACCCGCTATGGACTCACCCCGAGATGTACTGGCAGCGATTCCGAGACTGTAAGAAACTCCCCGGTACTACATGGGTGGAGTACGTGAACTTCTATAGTAGAGCCCTAGAGGGCTGGATCAAAGTCAGCCAGGTCACCACCTACGAGCAGCTGTTCAACCTCATTGTATGGGAGCACCTCTCCAACAACTGTTTTATAGAACTCAGGCAGCATCTCCTCGACAGCAAGCTGACCGAGCCACGTAAACTCGCCGTCGAGGCCGATCGATGGGTGAGCACCCGGGTCCCACGGAGCCCGATGGGCGACTACGGCCGAGGTTCCCCGGGGAACCACCGGCCGCGAGGTGGCGGAGGAGGCCAGAACAGGAACCGAGACTCCCCCGCGGGCCGCCCCCGACCCCCACTTCGCCATCCCTGGCCAGACGAGGGACCCTCCAGCACGGCCGGGGCCCCGCCCGAACGTTACCTGCCACAGATGGCAGCGGCCCGGTCACTATGCCAATGATCCCCTCTGCCCGATGAACCAACGACCCGGCACCACCGGGCCTCCACACCGCCAGATCGCTGCCGCCGCCCTGGGAGAAGAAAGGGGCGAAGAAGAGAACTATGACCACGAGCAGACCGAGTGGGAGCCCGCCGCTATGTCCTTGGTATGTCTGGGTGAAAGAGACATGATCCTACGGGCCCGATCCCGGGCAACACTCAGAAGAACCACCAATGGGTCACCATTAATGGGCACCGGGCCGAAGCCCTCCACGACACTGGAGCCAGCGTGACAGCCGTCCGTTGCCACTTGGTGACCTCCGACCAAATCCTGCCCAATGTGCTGTGCCCGGTACGGTCGGCGGACAATTCCGAGAGCCTGTGCCAGATGGCCCGCATCCCCTTCGAGTGGGGAGGGGTGTCGGGCATGCTGAAAGTGACCGTCTGGGACGATGCCCCCGTGGACTGCCTCCTCGGGAACGACCTAGAAAGTTCCCCCTGGGCCCACGTCGAGCGGACAGAGCATCTGGGGATGCTAGGCCTGCCCGAGTGGGTCTGTGCGACCACCCGATCCATGGCCGCCCGGGCCGCCGCCCCGACGGAAGCCGGCCCGACTGAAGACCCCGAGTGGCCCGAACCTCCGCCGCCCGCCGTATCCAAAGACACCGACCCAGAGCCCGACCCACGGGGGCCCAACAGGGAAGAAATTGCTGAGCTCGGCAAACTCCCGGAACTAGCCCAATGGCGCCAAGAAGGTGGCCCCACACGAGAACAGTTCCGGCAAGAACAGAAAACCTGTCCCTCCCTCGAGGGAATCCGACAGCAAGCTGCCACTCAAGCCGCCGGAGACCCATCGGGGTCCCACTGGATCTATTGGGAACACGATCTCCTCTACAGCGAACAAAAGATTGCCGAACTGGGGGTCGGCCGGGTGCTGGTGGTCCCCCTCCGATTCAGAGACTTCCTCCTGAACCTGGCACACGATGTGCCCCTCGCCGGGCACCTGGGGCAGGACAAGACATACAGCCGCCTAGTGACCCATTTCTACTGGCTGAAGATGAGAAACGATGTGAACAATCACTGCCGGACTTGCCCCACATGCCAAGCCAGCGGGAAGAGTGGAGGGAAGCACAAGGCCCCCCCTCCAACCCTTCCCCGTCGTCAACACCCCATTCGAGCGGGTGGGAATCGACATTGTGGGGCCTCTGGAGCCCCGCACCTCCAAAGGACACCGTTTTATTCTCGTCCTGGTGGACCATGCCACCCGCTATCCTGAAGCCATCCCTCTCCGGACTGTGACGGCCCCCGTGGTGGGCCGGGCGCTGATGGGGATCTTCTCCCGGGTGGGCTTCCCTCGAGAAGTCGTCAGTGACCGGGGTACGAACTTCATTTCCCGATACATGAAGTCCCTGTGGCAACAGTGCGGGGTCACGTATAAGTTTACGACCCCCTACCACCCCCAAGGGAATGGGTTGGTGGAGCGTTTCAATCGAACTCTCAAAGGAATGATCATGGGCCTGGAGGAGCCCTTGCGACGCCAATGGGACGTGCTGCTGCCCTGCCTCCTCTTCGCCTATCGGGAGGTCCCTCAGAAGTCCCTGGGATTCAGCCCCTTCGAACTCTTGTACGGACACCCCGTCCGGGGTCCCCTCAGCCTGGTCAAAGAGGGCTGGGAGGATGCAGTCCAGGGTGCTCCCCCCGACGTCTACCGGTACCTCCTGACCCTCCGAAATCAGACCCGGAAGCTCCGGGAACTTTCCGAAGCCAACCTCGAGGCCAGCCAGGAGGAGATGAAACGCTGGTATGACCAAAACGCCTCTTCCATTGAGTTCGAGCCGGGCCAACAGGTCTGGGTCATGTCCCCGGTCGAACCCGGTGCCCTCCAGGACAAATGGACTGGGCCCTTCAAAGTGGTGGAGCACAAGAGCCCTGTCACTTACCTGGTGGACATGGAGTCCCCCAGGAACCCCCTCTGGGTTCTCCACACCAACCGGCTCAAACCTCACTTTGTCCGAACGGAACTTAGCCTGCGGATGGCTACCGATGGCGGGGCCGAAGACGACTCCGAGCCCCTACCGGACCTCCTGAGCTCCTCCGAGAAGGACGGTTCCGTCGAGGGGGTCACCCTCTCCTCCGCCCTGACCCCAGAACAGCGCCAGGACTGCCAAAAGCTGTTGAGTCAATTCACAGACTTGTTTTCGCTCACCCCCGGAGTCACCCAGTGGTGCGTCCACGATGTCGACACCGGGGACAGCCCGCCTGTGCGACACCGGGCCTACAGAGTCCCCGACCGAGTTCGGACCTGCATCCAAGCGGAGGTCTCCAAGATGCTGGCCCTGGGGGTAGTCGAACCCTCTGACAGTCCGTGGGCCAGTCCTGTCGTCCTGGTCCCAAAAGCCGCCGCCCCTGGCGCCACTCCCGAACTGCGATTTTGTGTGGACTACCGGGGGTTGAACGCCGTCACCCGGACCGATGCACACCCCATTCCCCGGGCCGATGAGCTGATCGACTGCCTGGGGCGGCCCGCTACCTGAGCACATTCGACCTAACCTCCGGCTACTGGCAGATCGGACTCACCCCGGGCGCCCAAGAGCGCTCCGCTTTCTCAACCCCCGATGGCCACTACCACTTCAGGGTGATGCCCTTCGGGATGAAAAGCGCCCCCGCAACGTTCCAGAGGCTGGTGAATAAGGTGCTGGCGGGGCTAGAAGAGTTCAGCGCCGCATACCTGGATGATATTGCGGTGTACAGCCTCCATTGGGCCGAGCACCTCAAACACCTCTGGGAGGTCCTGCCGGCCCTCCGACGGGCCGGACTAACTATCAAAGCAAGCAAATGCCAGATAGGCCAAGGGTCCGTGACCTATCTGGGACACCAAGTAGGGAGCGGCCATGTGGCTCCCCTTCAACCCAAGATCGACGCATCATGGCCTGGGAGCCCCCGGTCACCCAGACAGCAGTCAGAGCCTTCCTAGGGCTCACTGGGTATTACCGGCGCTTCGTGAAGAACTATGGGAGCATTGTTGGCCCCTCACCGAACTCACTTCCAAGAAGCAACCACAGAAGGTGCACTGGACACCCGAGTGTCAGGCCGCCTTTGAGACACTGAAAACAGCAATGTGCACTGCCCCCGTGCTCCAAGCCCCCGACTACAGCCGGGAATTCGTAGTCCAAACCGATGCCTCGGAGCACGGTGTCGGGGCGGTCCTTTCACAAATCAATCCAGAACGACTTGATCAACCTGTGGCCTTCATCAGCCGACGCCTGCTGGCCCGAGAGCAACGCTGGAGCACCATTGAACGAGAGGCCTTCGCCGTGGTGTGGGCCCTCAAGAAACTCCGGCCCTACCTCTTCGGCACCCACTTTCGGGTGCAAACTGACCACCGGCCCTTGCGGTGGTTGATGCAAATGCGAGGAGAAAACCCAAAGTTGCTGCGTTGGTCCATCTCCCTCCAAGGAATGGACTTCACTGTGGAACACCGCCCCGGCAACGACCACGCCAACGCCGACGGCCTGTCCCGCTTCTTCCGCCTCGACGAGGAGACCCCCCAAGAAGATGGGTGACTCTCCCTGCCTTCAGCTGGGGGGGACGTGTGTTGGACCCGGCCTCGTGGCATGGTCCCACTCCTCCCACATGGCGGGCCTTGGACAGCAGCGACCCCTGTCCTCCCCGACGAAACTACCTCTCCAACCCTCAATGAGAGCCGCCACTCCTTGCGACCTCCGGCTCTCCCCCTCAGGAACACGGCGACCCCTACTCGCCCCACTCTGCCGGTCCGACCCCTATTCCGGGCCGCCATCCCATGCCCCGACTCCATCTTGGACCCTCCATGTCCTGACCACGTGGCCTCAGCCCGACCTCGGTCGCGGCCCCAGCGAAGCCCCAACATCGAGGCACCAAGATCCGACCAGGTGGTAAAGCGGCCACTTGGCGGATCAAGAAGGAGGGGAGTTTCGATGGCCCTCCATCCGTCCCCGGACGCCTGGTTTCGATCGGCCTCCCTGGGCGCTGGCTCCACCCCCCTGCTGGGTGTCTGGACACTCTCATCCCGGCCCTTCTGACCCCCCAGGGGCGAGGGTCCGGACATCAAAGGACTCCAGACCTATATCTGGGGCAGCTCTGGAATGGGTCGGGAGTTGTATCCTGGAGTCGAGAGCCCTGCTGACGCTGTCGCGGCTGACCCCTAGAAGAACTCACTGAACCTCGACCCTCTTCGGAGCCTGCTGGCGCTGCCGCGGCCCAACCTCGCTGAAACCATCTTGGGAGCCTGCTGGCGCTGCCGCGGCCCAACCTTGCTGAAACCATCTTCGGAGCCTGCTGGCGCTGCCGCAGCCCGACCTCGCTGAAACCATCTGGGGAGCCTGCTGGCGCTGCCGCGGCCCGACCTCGCTGAAACCACCGTTGGAGTCCTGCTGGCGCTGCCGCGGCCCGACCTTGCGGAACCCCCCAGCTCGAGGATTGAGAGCAGTGCGTAGGGTATCCCCGTACCAGGCTGGTACTAAGACTGTCCCGCTACCCCTTTCCTTCAGTTACCGAGACTTTAAGGATTCCTCGATCCGTTTGTACATATTGCAGAAAGAACCAATCGTTATTGCTGATAAAGACTCCAAGAAGTTATCCTCTTGTGTGGTGTCCCTTTGTAGTGGTGTGATTGCTCTGCTGTTACGCTTCTAGGAGAGGAGCCTCACCCAAAAGGCCTCTCGACGGCGCTCGGCCAGCTCCATACGGAGAGGTGGGTCTCGGGGTGGTCAGTCAGACATCTTCTGCCTCCCCAGGGACCGCCTTTCTAACATTTCAGATTCCCCGGCTGGGGAGAATGTCATTACCGTGGTCAATAGCGGACAACAAGAGACGCAACCGGGAATAAAGGAGTTGTTTAAGCGTCTTGAAAAAGCTAGGAAGTCTGAACAGGCAAAGTGGTGGGAGCACCGTTCCCTGACCAGGTACTTAGAGGTTGGTCGGATCCCGAGGGGTCTCCGAAACATGCTGGCTCCATCATATGAAAATCCCGACCCTCAGATGCTAACAGATTGGGCGAAGGCCAACTTAGAATACTCGAGACGCCTGGTCGAGATTCTTGTACAATATGCGGAGAGCGATCGAGTGGCCCTTCAAAAAGAAATTGACTGCATTAGTGCGGAGATCGAAAAACTCCCTGCCAGCTCGTTAATGACGAAGTTCAGAGATGATATCGAGCTCCGACTTCAACGTGAAGAGGCTATCATTAAAAAGCGCAAAACCTACAAATTCCAGCGAGATAGGCTGGACTAGGAGCACGGACAAATATTTACCTTTGCAAAAAAGTATGATAAAATCAAACTTACTAAGAACAATGCATCGGCTAGTCCTGTGATTAATTTGGGTAGCGCTAATACAGAAGAACCTGGCCCTTCCTCTGACACAAGTTCGATTGCTGGCAGTGAATCTGACAACGAGCAAGTAAGATCAAATCGTTTGGGGTTTCAAAAATGTACTCTTGCTCAGGAGCTAGATGCAGTTCGCCAGGACAGGAAGCAGAGCTTGCGCTCAAGTGTCCGAAAGGTCAGCACAAACGTAACAACAACTGGAAACGCAGGGCAAGGTGCCGCTGCAACAAACAACGTAAGCGGCGGCAGCAATTCAACTCAGAAAAAGAAACGGCAATGGAAGCGCCGTTAGACCCTGATTCAAAAACGATAATTAACTTAACTGACATCACATTAACCAAAAAAGAAAATGACATTTTAGCACTTGGTCTTTCCTATAGTCCTCCAAACAATTTCGACTATGCCACTACTAGGGTGGATTTTTCCATATTCACCAGAAAGCTTAAACTTCGCAAATTTCATGCCACCACTAAGCCTGAAAGGAACATTGTGCCTGTGGTTCTTGATCCTGAATTAGTACCCTCCATCCCATCGGCTAGTTCAGACCTGTCACAGATAGTTGAACAGATACAGGCCGAAACTACAGTACTCACCGTGTGCACGGACACAGGGGTCAGTTCTGCCAGAGTTGTGACTCCATTCAAACCTAAATCCACGTTTTGTCCTCTCATGCTCAAGGACAACATTGACCTCTTTCAGGACAAAGTAACTCTTGAATTGAAACAACTTTTCAACAAACAAATCAAAGAAAGAAATAAAAAGCATTATTGAGATGCTGCATACCACCAACTTATCAAAAAATTACAGGGGGATACGAACATCATAATCCGTGAATCTGATAAAGGTGGTAATGTGGTGCTATGGCCCAAACAACTGTATATGGAAGAAGCATGGGCCAATTGCTTGATAAAGAGTGCTATAAGAGAGTCAACATGGGAGATGTTAAATTTGCCTGGAATGTGATCTACGGCAAATTAATGGCATGGCGGAGTGCAGGTTTGCTTACATTGGATGAGTACAAATTTCTGAGAAATATGAATCCGTTAATGCCAGTGGCATATTTTATTCCAAAGGTACACAAGGACAGTAAAAAAAACTCCAGGATGCCCTATAATATCAGCACGCAATGGCATCCTGGAAAACGTGAGTAAATACGTAGACTTTTTTCTCCAAGAATACGTTAAAAAACTGCCATCTTTCGTATTAGATACTGGAGACTTACTCAAAAAACTTGCTGATGTGCCTCGGCAACCTGGCTACACTTTGATTACATTGGATGTTTCCTCCTTGTATACTTTTATCCATCACAAGGATGGACTCAAAGCCGTTTTGCATTATCTCAGCAGCAGACTGCCATGTCTCAATGAGCACACCTCTATGATACTTGAGATGATTGAACTGTGTTTGTATCACAACTATTTTCTGTTCACGAACCTGGTTTTCCAACAGACAAGGGGTGTGGCTATGGGGGCCTGCTTCTCCCCTAGTTATGCCTGTCTCCACATGGGCTACTGGGAGGAGCAGGTCCTACAGCCTTCTTTCCCTCAGATACTTGCCACCAAGGTCGTCAAGTGGCTGTGATACATTGACGACTTGCTTATAATTTGGAATGGTAGTCAGGACGAGGCATCAGTGTTCATCAATGACCTTAACAACAACTCCTTAAATTTGGGCTTCACTAGCCAGATGAGCTGTTCCTCCATCTGTTTTTTGGATGTAGAAATCTACATACACAACTTGGAATTGCGCACTAGACTATTTAGGAAGCCAACTGCTGGCAATGCCATTCTTCATGCCTCTAGTCACCATCCGGCTCCACTAATACGCAGCATCCCATATGGTGAGATGCTGCGTATTAGAAGGATCTGCAGCTCAGACTTAGATTGTATGATTGCCCAGAAGGAATGTAAGGCTAGATTCCTCAGGAGAGGTTACAGCCCTGTGGTTGTGGACAACGCCATACGTAGAGCCAATACTAAAGGTAGATTACAGCTAGTTGCACCTCTTGAACAAGCATCCCCTAGTAGCCATATGGAAACCAGATTGATCTTAACATATAGCAGACAGCATCAGGCTATTCGTAGAATAGTACGTGGCAATTGGTCACTTATTGCTAGTGATCAGATCTTAGGAGACCAAATGCCTACCCCTCCTAATATTACATTTAGGAAGGCGAAATCTATGTGTGACAGCTTGGTTTCTAGCAGCCCAGAAATAAGAACTTCTGGGGATTGGTTGTTAGGGAGTAGGGGTTTCCGCAAATGTTCGGTCTGTAAGGCTTGTAGAAATGGCATCAATAAGAGTGAATATCGTATTCCTTTCAATAGTCAACCAGTGCGCATCCAAGCCAAGCTTACTTGCAAGACAGAGTACGCGGTGTATGTGCTGGAGTGTCCGTGTGGCCTACGTTATGTGGGCAGCACAAAGTTACCAGCACATAAAAGGATACTCCAGCACCTTAGAACCATTACCAATGGCGACACCGCGTACCCTGTAGCTAGGCATTTTGAGGAGGTTCACAACAAGAATCCAGAGGGATTAAAATACTTTCTTATCGATACAGTTCCTCCTTTAAGGAGGGGGGGAGACCGTGAGGGTCTCTTACGAAAGTTAGAAACACGTCACATAATACTGTTCGACTGTAAGATCCCTAATGGAATGAATTCTAGTGAAGATATGTACACCCATCTATGAGTCTTATCTGTTGTCCTGTATTAATGATTCATGAATATATTGACCTTTCTTGTATGTATATATATCATCTTATACATATTTGCTGCTTCCCGTATAAAATGATGGAAATATCTAAATATTCCAATTTTTAATTAATAGATGTTTAAAGCAATAGACGTGACACTCTTTTTTTGAAAGTATTTTTACACTGGGTTTTATCTAGCGTGACATTAAATTTATTAATTGTGCATTATTTATTTATGCGTTTGCACTAATATTGCGATTTTGCACACAATGCATTGCCCACTTGGGTTTCATTGCTCCTGTAAGTAACCAAAAAAATCTTTTAGCAAGCTTCAATAGGACATTGTTCACACATGAGATCGGGATTATATTAACGTTTGATTTGATTTAATGTTCAGATCGAATTGTGATCTCCTATGGCCCGTGTCCTTAATACAGGGTGGCGCAACATGTATATGTATTTGGTAACATGTACAATGGGACCCCCTCAAAAGAGCGAATGTGGCCAAGGGACGGAGGGGAAGAACAACTAAACTGAAAGTGGAAGAAGTCCCTTCAATGGCCAAATACTTCAACTATGTGCATACATCAATACATATCGAACACTAGTGACAGAAGAAAGGTAGTACTGAACAAAAGTCATTCAAAACATTGTATTTATTATTTATCTTTTTTGTAAGTGTAAATTCATATAAAAATCGTTATAAATCAGACAATTTTATAGAAAACACATCAATTAATTATACAAATTCATGAGCAATACAATAGAATCATAAAAATAGGCAACAAATAAATAAATAAACCCCATGGTGTCAGGCATACAACCAACTTACTCTCGTGCTACCAATCATACTGCAATCAAACCTCATACATAGATGAAAAAAGGAACTGGTTAACAATTAGCCAGATCACACAGCTAAATTGTTCAAGGGCTCCAGAAAAAGAATAACGGCCCTTGTAGCAGGTCTACGCGCGTTTCGGTGGTTCAAGCCACCTTCATCAGGACCTTGTTCATCATTTTGTGCAGAACCCGGGGATCAGACAGAACAAAAAACCTAAAAAGGAAAATAAATCTGTCACTCAGACATCCACAAGTGAAATATTAAGAAGGCTTACAACATTCACTATTACAGTTAAACTATGGGGGCTCATCGCCGTGACTATAGTAGGATCCTATACTATAAAAGTTAAGGGAACATGATTTAACTAGCTTCATAGTAAAACCTTATTGGGCCCAGATTTACCTATTCACACTCATATCATGTTACCAGCTAAATTTTGAGCACCAGAAAAAAGGGACTCACAAGTTGGCTATTTACAAGGAGGCCTAACCTCAAAGGAAAGGGGGACTTGCAATTGCACAGATGTTCGTTGCATATACTTACACAGTGAGAATTTCTCATTAGTCAGTGTGAGTATAAAGGTCAAGTGAGGAACCAGATCAATAAAGCAGCATCTACAAAGGAATTGAGGGAGGCTGTCAATTAAAATGTAATGGCGACTTGCTGAGATTCTAACATTTCCCAAATTACATAGGGCTTACCAATGGCGTCGTTCATGATGGGAGCATTAAAGGCATGCGAGACTCAGGACTTCATCTGAGTTGATGGCTACAGGGAGAATGTTAAACGCCATAATGTCATAATTTATACACAAATTACGGAAATTGCATAACGTGTGGATGCTTCCTACAAACACCCATCCTTATTACGCACTGATGGTGACCTACCCAGGTGGTCGCAGTGTGTCCTTATTTAGTGAGACTTCACGAAATACATCAATGTGCCATGTTAAAAGTTGGTCTCAAGTTAATTGGAGCAGACAGCGAAGGGACTAAGTACTGTTACTTCCTAACCTGTGCACAGAAGAAAGAATGACAAAGAGTTCAATGAGAACTGACGCACTACACATGATATGCATGTCCAAAATAACGACGAGCAGTAAAGCCATAGAAGGAGGAGTGTAGGCTTACTTTTATATACAGTGGAGATGCAGTCCATTAATCAACTGCTATATAATATACCAGCGACCCTATGGAGGAAGAGGAGAAACACGTATTACACGCTATTTAAATTTATGCAGAGTCTGGCAAGAAATACTGCGCGTAGATAGTTATTTAAATTTAGATAGGCTACATATCTTGAGGGCGTGCAGGCGTCCATACTTCAGTAAAGGATGATAGTTACGGACTATAAGTATTGTCAAGTACATTGGTCTGAATAAACAACTGGCAACACGGGTCTCGGTATCACGTGAACTCGTTAGCCTTAACATACGTGCTGGCCGGAAGGAAAGCCCTGTACTGGTTCTTGATCCTGAATTAGTACCCTCCATCCCATCGGCTAGTTCAGACCTGTCACAGATAGTTGAACAGATACAGGCCGAAACTACAGTACTCACCGTGTGCACGGACACAGGGGTCAGTTCTGCCAGAGTTGTGACTCCGTTCAAACCTAAATCCACGTTTTGTCCTCTCATGCTCAAGGACAACATTGACCTCTTTCAGGACAAAGTAACTCTTGAATTGAAACAACTTTTCAACAAACAAATCAAAGAAAGAAATAAAAAGCATTATTGAGATGCTGCATACCACCAACTTATCAAAAAATTACAGGGGGATACGAACATCATAATCCGTGAATCTGATAAAGGTGGTAATGTGGTGCTATGGCCCAAACAACTGTATATGGAAGAAGCATGGGCCAATTGCTTGATAAAGAGTGCTATAAGAGAGTCAACATGGGAGATGTTAAATTTGCCTGGAATGTGATCTACGGCAAATTAATGGCATGGCGGAGTGCAGGTTTGCTTACATTGGATGAGTACAAATTTCTGAGAAATATGAATCCGGTAATGCCAGTGGCGTATTTTATTCCAAAGGTACACAAGGACAGTAAAAAACCTCCAGGATGCCCTATAATATCAGCACGCAATGGCATCCTGGAAAACGTGAGTAAATACGTAGACTTTTTTCTCCAAGAATACGTTAAAAAACTGCCATCTTTCGTATTAGATACTGGAGACTTACTCAAAAAACTTGCTGATGTGCCTCGGCAACCTGGCTACACTTTGATTACATTGGATGTTTCCTCCTTGTATACTTTTATCCATCACAAGGATGGACTCAAAGCCGTTTTGCATTATCTCAGCAGCAGACTGCCATGTCTCAATGAGCACACCTCTATGATACTTGAGATGATTGAACTGTGTTTGTATCACAACTATTTTCTGTTCACGAACCAGGTTTTCCAACAGACAAGGGGTGTGGCTATGGGGGCCTGCTTCTCCCCTAGTTATGCCTGTCTCCACATGGGCTACTGGGAGGAGCAGGTCCTACAGCCTTCTTTCCCTCAGATACTTGCCACCAAGGTCGTCAAGTGGCTGTGATACATTGACGACTTGCTTATAATTTGGAATGGTAGTCAGGACGAGGCATCAGTGTTCATCAATGACCTTAACAACAACTCCTTAAATTTGGGCTTCACTAGCCAGATGAGCTGTTCCTCCATCTGTTTTTTGGATGTAGAAATCTACATACACAACTTGGAATTGCGCACTAGACTATTTAGGAAGCCAACTGCTGGCAATGCCATTCTTCATGCCTCTAGTCACCATCCGGCTCCACTAATACGCAGCATCCCATATGGTGAGATGCTGCGTATTAGAAGCATCTGCAGCTCAGACTTAGATTGTATGATTGCCCAGAAGGAATGTAAGGCTAGATTCCTCAGGAGAGGTTACAGCCCTGTGGTTGTGGACAACGCCATACGTAGAGCCAATACTAAAGGTAGATTACAGCTAGTTGCACCTCTTGAACAAGCATCCCCTAGTAGCCATATGGAAACCAGATTGATCTTAACATATAGCAGACAGCATCAGGCTATTCGTAGAATAGTACGTGGCAATTGGTCACTTATTGCTAGTGATCAGATCTTAGGAGACCAAATGCCTACCACTCCTAATATTACATTTAGGAAGGCGAAATCTATGCGTGACAGCTTGGTTTCTAGCAGCCCAGAAATAAGAACTTCTGGGGATTGGTTGTTAGGGAGTAGGGGTTTCCGCAAATGTTCGGTCTGTAAGGCTTGTAGAAATGGCATCAATAAGAGTGAATATCGTATTCCTTTCAATAGTCAACCAGTGCGCATCCAAGCCAAGCTTACTTGCAAGACAGAGTACGCGGTGTATGTGCTGGAGTGTCCGTGTGGCCTACGTTATGTGGGCAGCACAAAGTTACCAGCACATAAAAGGATACTCCAGCACCTTAGAACCATTACCAATGGCGACACCGCGTACCCTGTAGCTAGGCATTTTGAGGAGGTTCACAACAAGAATCCAGAGGGATTAAAATACTTTCTTATCGATACAGTTCCTCCTTTAAGGAGGGGGGGAGACCGTGAGGGTCTCTTACGAAAGTTAGAAACACGTCACATAATACTGTTCGACTGTAAGATCCCTAATGGAATGAATTCTAGTGAAGATATGTACACCCATCTATGAGTCTTATCTGTTGTCCTGTATTAATGATTCATGAATATATTGACCTTTCTTGTATGTATATATATCATCTTATACATATTTGCTGCTTCCCGTATAAAATGATGGAAATATCTAAATATTCCAATTTTTAATTAATAGATGTTTAAAGCAATAGACGTGACACTCTTTTTTTGAAAGTATTTTTACACTGGGTTTTATCTAGCGTGACATTAAATTTATTAATTGTGCATTATTTATTTATGCGTTTGCACTAATATTGCGATTTTGCACACAATGCATTGCCCACTTGGGTTTCATTGCTCCTGTAAGTAACCAAAAAAATCTTTTAGCAAGCTTCAATAGGACATTGTTCACACATGAGATCGGGATTATATTAACGTTTGATTTGATTTAATGTTCAGATCGAATTGTGATCTCCTATGGCCCGTGTCCTTAATACAGGGTGGCGCAACATGTATATGTATTTGGTAACATGTACAATGGGACCCCCTCAAAAGAGCGAATGTGGCCAAGGGACGGAGGGGAAGAACAACTAAACTGAAAGTGGAAGAAGTCCCTTCAATGGCCAAATACTTCAACTATGTGCATACATCAATACATATCGAAAACTAGTGACAGAAGAAAGGTAGTACTGAACAAAAGTCATTCAAAACATTGTATTTATTATTTATCTTTTTTGTAAGTGTAAATTCATATAAAAATCGTTATAAATCAGACAATTTTATAGAAAACACATCAATTAATTATACAAATTCATGAGCAATACAATAGAATCATAAAAATAGGCAACAAATAAATAAATAAACCCCATGGTGTCAGGCATACAACCAACTTACTCTCGTGCTACCAATCATACTGCAATCAAACCTCATACATAGATGAAAAAAGGAACTGGTTAACAATTAGCCAGATCACACAGCTAAATTGTTCAAGGGCTCCAGAAAAAGAATAACGGCCCTTGTAGCAGGTCTACGCGCGTTTCGGTGGTTCAAGCCACCTTCATCAGGACCTTGTTCATCATTTTGTGCAGAACCCGGGGATCAGACAGAACAAAAAACCTAAAAAGGAAAATAAATCTGTCACTCAGACATCCACAAGTGAAATATTAAGAAGGCTTACAACATTCACTATTACAGTTAAACTATGGGGGCTCATCGCCGTGACTATAGTAGGATCCTATACTATAAAAGTTAAGGGAACATGATTTAACTAGCTTCATAGTAAAACCTTATTGGGCCCAGATTTACCTATTCACACTCATATCATGTTACCAGCTAAATTTTGAGCACCAGAAAAAAGGGACTCACAAGTTGGCTATTTACAAGGAGGCCTAACCTCAAAGGAAAGGGGGACTTGCAATTGCACAGATGTTCGTTGCATATACTTACACAGTGAGAATTTCTCATTAGTCAGTGTGAGTATAAAGGTCAAGTGAGGAACCAGATCAATAAAGCAGCATCTACAAAGGAATTGAGGGAGGCTGTCAATTAAAATGTAATGGCGACTTGCTGAGATTCTAACATTTCCCAAATTACATAGGGCTTACCAATGGCGTCGTTCATGATGGGAGCATTAAAGGCATGCGAGACTCAGGACTTCATCTGAGTTGATGGCTACAGGGAGAATGTTAAACGCCATAATGTCATAATTTATACACAAATTACGGAAATTGCATAACGTGTGGATGCTTCCTACAAACACCCATCCTTATTACGCACTGATGGTGACCTACCCAGGTGGTCGCAGTGTGTCCTTATTTAGTGAGACTTCACGAAATACATCAATGTGCCATGTTAAAAGTTGGTCTCAAGTTAATTGGAGCAGACAGCGAAGGGACTAAGTACTGTTACTTCCTAACCTGTGCACAGAAGAAAGAATGACAAAGAGTTCAATGAGAACTGACGCACTACACATGATATGCATGTCCAAAATAACAACGAGCAGTAAAGCCATAGAAGGAGGAGTGTAGGCTTACTTTTATATACAGTGGAGATGCAGTCCATTAATCAACTGCTATATAATATACCAGCGACCCTATGGAGGAAGAGGAGAAACACGTATTACACGCTATTTAAATTTATGCAGAGTCTGGCAAGAAATACTGCGCGTAGATAGTTATTTAAATTTAGATAGGCTACATATCTTGAGGGCGTGCAGGCGTCCATACTTCAGTAAAGGATGATAGTTACGGACTATAAGTAATGTCAAGTACATTGGTCTGAATAAACAACTGGCAACACGGGTCTCGGTATCACGTGAACTCGTTAGCCTTAACATACGCGCTGGCCGGAAGGAAAGCCCTGTACTCTTTCTCGGACTGGTAACCGCGCACATTACAGTCTATACCTCAGGTGACTTACACTCCTGAATTAGTGCAATGCTTCTAGCCCCACTCATCGGGTTATTAACAAGAGTGCCGCAACTTCAAAATAACCTGCCCGGTACCGCGTTAACTTATCACGCGCTGGCAGGATGGGGGGCCCTGTACTGTTTCTCGGGCTGGCGGACGCGCAAAAATGCAGCCTGTTCCTTAGGTGGCTAACCACCCTGCATCAGTACAATGTGTCTAAACCCACTCATCGGGTTAGTACCGAGTACGCCAAAACCTCAAAATGCCATGTCCTAACGCTAAAACCGGAGGTTCCTCCAGCACGACTCCGTGATTCAAACGCCTACCTTCAGGTCTGTGGCAAAGCGCCGTAATCCTTCTCCGTCACTGCGCCCCTTGGTAAATGGACACTTCATAGCCGCCATGATTTATACCCCTTCAAAGACGTTCCAATCCCGCGGGAAGTGGACGTCGGATGGCAGAGGTCTCCAAATGTGAACACAAGCGAAGGGCTTCAAATGTAAACACAAACGAGGGACTTTCGAAATGCGTCCATCTTGCTAGTGTCAGACTGAGAGAGTAATTTCAAATGTAAACGTGGCAAAATAATTAATACCGCTGAGCTAAGTAACTGTAATTAAAAGCGTTTTCAGCTTGAGATTTACATGTTAGAGTGTAACATAATCAAGGGAGGAGGTATGCATTTACAGCAAATTGCAAAGAACTGCAAAAAAATACGCCTTTAATGATTCAGAATATATCAATAGTTGCGTAAATGGAATTGTCAGTACTAGTGGTCCCACAATTCCAGGCGTAAAGGATAACGCTGTTTAATTTCAACGCAATATTGCGAGAAAAACAGAGGGAGTCTTCCAAGAAGAGCCTGAAAAGCCGCAAATGGTCCATCTATATAATACAAAGTACATGAGATGGTCCAACCGCCAAGGGATGTACACGAAGCATGTGTGAACACTGAATCATCAACGCTGCAACATGTATATTGTTGTACACACTGCATTAATGTATACGTATTCACAATAAATACTCAAAAAAAAAAATAATCAAGTGTGTTAGATATCCAAGCTAGCATTCTAGTGTAGGTAAAGATTCACTGAACCTAAACTTTACTGAACCTACCCAGAAGGAACAATTAAAAACAGTTTTTCTGAGAGTTTCATAGCAAGATTCCACACTGGCACATACTGGGAGTTACTGCGTCGAGGAGATAATATTTTACTTGGTCACATACCAAGAAAGTTCTTCGTTGAGTCCTCTTTTCACACTGTCCAACAGGAAAATCCAAAAGGTTTCACGTTTTTTACGCGTGATTTCGCTCGGTTGTCCCATTTTCGGTGTAACTTTTTCCAGGATAGACCATTTGATCTCATCCTCCTTATGGGACTTATCAATGCAATGTTGGACTATCGGGGCTGATAGCTTTTTGGTCCTGATGGCGGACTTGTGTTCGCTGAAACGGACGCGAAACTCGCGACCGGTTTCGCCCACATAGGCCAGGCCACAATCACAAAAAAGGATATACACTATGTTACTACTACGACAGTTTGTAAGGCAACGTAGTTTAATCTTTTTTTCATTATAAGTAACAGTGTCAGATATCATAGCTGACTCACAAGCGTGGCAGGAGCCACACCTGTGGTTGCCCAATACTGCCGGAAGTCCAGTAATGGAGAGCTGGTTGTTGATTTGGAAATTTCTCGTGGGCGGTCTGGCGTGGACCAACATGTCCCTAAGATTTCTATTTCTCCTATACGCCAACATGGGGAGAGGAAGCGGAGGAACGCTCTCATCCGTATTCAAAATCCTCCAGTTTCTATTGATGATATTCCGAAGCTTGTGATTCAGAGTGGAGTGGTTGATCACACATGTGATTCTGTCGTGTTTGACACGTGTTTTACCTTGTAGTAGTGCGGATCTATCATAATATTTGGCCCTTTTGTAGGCTTGTCGCACCAAGCGATGTGGGTAACCTCTCCTCAGTAGTCTGTCTTTAAGTGCATCACCATGTAGGTGGAATGCACCAATATCCGTGCAATTGCGGCGAATTCGTAAAAATTCGCCGAAGGGTATAGATTCCCTTTGACAGTTCGGATGGAAACTGCCAAATTCCAAGATTGTATTTTTGGCAGTGCTTTTCCTAAACAGACTAACTGTTAGGTGTCCATTGGTGCCTGCAATGCTGATGTCTAAAAAGTCTACCTTTTGAGTACTCAGGTTCATAGTGAACCTCAAGTTGGTGTCACTTGCATTGAGCCAAAGGTAAAACGCCTGTAGTTCTTCTTCAGATCCTTTCCAAATAAAAAAAATATCATCAATAAAACGCTTCCAAACAAAAATGTTTTCAAAAAATGGGGCCAGTTCATTGTAAATATTTTTAAGCTCCCATTCTCCCATGAATGCGTTGGCCACACTAGGGGCACAAGAAGCCCCCATTGATGTCCCCTTAATTTGCTTGAAAATCTTCCCATTATACTCAAAAAAGTTGTTCATGAGCACAATTTCCAAGCATTGGAGAATGAAAATATCTGGGCGATCAGATGGATATCTCCTGAGGAGAGTAGACACCGCTTGCAACGCTCGACATTGAGGAATGTTGGTGTACAACGCCTCAATGTCGAGCGTCACCAGGATGTCTGTGGCAGGATTAAATTGCAGGCCCTCTATTTTGTTAATTATATCCCCGGTGTCGCGGACATATGATGCATATCTCTGCGTCAAAGGGCATAAAAATCTGTCTACATATTTTGACAGTGGCTCGGTACATGAGCCAATAGTTGAAATAATGGGCCGCATTGGGGGATTACTTTCTGATTTGTGTGTCTTCGGGAGACCATACAAAACAGAGGTAGAAGGAGTGGTTTTATTAAGAAAGTCATACTCATCCTCGCAGATAAAACCATGTGCGAAGGCCACCTGAGTTGTTTCCTGAATATGTTTTTGCAAGCGGTCCAGTTCCTTTCGCTGAGCAGGTCTATAGTGTTCTGTCACTGCTAGCATTCCCAACATTTTGTCGTCATAATTCGCTCTATCAAAAACAGTAATACCTCCGCCTTTGTCACAAGGCTTGATGACTATGGAGGAGTTAGTTTTCAATTCATTAAGGGCAGTTGTTTCTGAATCAGAGAGGTTAGATTGAGGGGTGTAGGTGTTTTTGATAACCCTCGCGATGTCTTGAAGAACACTCTGTTCAAAAATGCGTACCTCTGTGCCCACCATATCCAGGGTCGGTGTAAAAGTCGATGTCGGTTTACAGCCTGATAAGTTGTTCGCTTCCTCACATGGTGGACGATCATTAAAAAATTTATTTAGCCTAACCTTGCGGAAGAACGCAAACAAATCTTCGTGTAATTTGAATTTATTGAGATGGATACTCGGAACGAAGGACAATCCCCTACTGAGTACTTTTATATCCTCAGGTTTGAAATTTATAGAGGAAAGATTGTAGACAGGCAAGTCATTGGTAACCATGAGCTCCTCTACATTTTCTACCACCAATACTGTTGGTTGCGAGTTCTTACGTATTGTTGTGGAGGTTGAGGGTTCATTTGAGCATGGGTCGCTTGGTCTTGCCAGCGAACATTCCTCCCTCTGTATTGGCCCCGGTGTAAAAAAACCCTCCCATTGAATGGACGTTGATTAGGTCTCCCCCTGAAAGGGCCAGGGTTTGAATGGCCGTAGCTCATGTCTTGGTAGTTATCTCCATCTGACCCAGAGGAACCTGTATCAGAGAAGTTAGTATATTTCCTCCCTTGATATCCATTAAAATTGGGGTTCTGATTACTTTGTGGTCCCTCCTGGTAGTAGCTCGGGGTAAGGTAGGGGTAAATCTTCTCTTTAGTAAACCATCTCACATCTTTTTTTAATTTATCCATTTTTTTGTTTGTGAGGTAGGTTTCAAAGTCCTTCATATCTGTTCTGATCTTTTCAAGGCAGGTCTTTCCTTCTTCTACAGCTGTAGATGTGTTCAATTTTTCCTCGAGGTCGTTAATTTCCTGCAAAAGTGTAGAGGCTACATCTTTTGCGGTTTCAATGAGTTACATCATCCAATCCCTGGAGCAGCGGTTGGAAATAAGCGACCACCGCTCCAGGAACTTTCTGATGTCAACAAAGAGTGCCGGGGCATTACGTACTCTAAGGCCTGTAGGAATGACCCCCGCCTTTAAATATTCAAACATGTAGAAGGCGTGAGATTCTATGCGTTTAAGTCTTTTACGCATGTTCAAGAGGTTCTGCCATTCACTATTACCTAATTGTTGGGGAGGAGTAGGGCCACCATCACCTGCTAGTTTCCCCATAAGGGTATTGAAATCATCGTCTGTGAAACCAAACGTCTGGAAGGTGTCCATATTGATGAGAGGATACTAACAGTGCAAGATAGAAAAAAAGACACTGTACTT
Organism: Lissotriton helveticus; assembly: GCF_964261635.1. NCBI lineage: Eukaryota > Metazoa > Chordata > Amphibia > Caudata > Salamandridae > Lissotriton > Lissotriton helveticus. The sequence goes on along the minus strand of NC_136072.1, from coordinate 541,285,448 downwards.
CTTAATATCAGAAAGGCAAAAAATATCCCAAGCAGTATGGCTCAAAGGAAATTTACATCTAAATACTCTAGTCACGTGAGAACACCCCAAGAAAACCACAATAGTGAAATAATTCAAAAAAGAAAAAAAGGTCACAAACTCACAATGATAACATACGAAAATCCCACGGTTGAAAAACCGCGAATGAAGGTAACATGTACAATGGGACCCCCTCAAAAGAGCGAATGTGGCCAAGGGACGGAGGGGAAGAACAACTAAACTGAAAGTGGAAGAAGTCCCTTCAATGGCCAAATACTTCAACTATGTGCATACATCAATACATATCGAAAACTAGTGACAGAAGAAAGGTAGTACTGAACAAAAGTCATTCAAAACATTGTATTTATTATTTATCTTTTTTGTAAGTGTAAATTCATATAAAAATCGTTATAAATCAGACAATTTTATAGAAAACACATCAATTAATTATACAAATTCATGAGCAATACAATAGAATCATAAAAATAGGCAACAAATAAATAAATAAACCCCATGGTGTCAGGCATACAACCAACTTACTCTCGTGCTACCAATCATACTGCAATCAAACCTCATACATAGATGAAATGAAAAAAGGAACTGGTTAACAATTAGCCAGATCACACAGCTAAATTGTTCAAGGGCTCCAGAAAAAGAATAACGGCCCTTGTAGCAGGTCTACGCGCGTTTCGGTGGTTCAAGCCACCTTCATCAGGACCTTGTTCATCATTTTGTGCAGAACCCGGGGATCAGACAGAACAAAAAACCTAAAAAGGAAAATAAATCTGTCACTCAGACATCCACAAGTGAAATATTAAGAAGGCTTACAACATTCACTATTACAGTTAAACTATGGGGGCTCATCGCCGTGACTATAGTAGGATCCTATACAATAAAAGTTAAGGGAACATGATTTAACTAGCTTCATAGTAAAACCTTATTGGGCCCAGATTTACCTATTCACACTCATATCATGTTACCAGCTAAATTTTGAGCACCAGAAAAAAGGGACTCACAAGTTGGCTATTTACAAGGAGGCCTAACCTCAAAGGAAAGGGGGACTTGCAATTGCACAGATGTTCGTTGCATATACTTACACAGTGAGAATTTCTCATTAGTCAGTGTGAGTATAAAGGTCAAGTGAGGAACCAGATCAATAAAGCAGCATCTACAAAGGAATTGAGGGAGGCTGTCAATTAAAATGTAATGGCGACTTGCTGAGATTCTAACATTTCCCAAATTACATAGGGCTTACCAATGGCGTCGTTCATGATGGGAGCATTAAAGGCATGCGAGACTCAGGACTTCATCTGAGTTGATGGCTACAGGGAGAATGTTAAACGCCATAATGTCATAATTTATACACAAATTACGGAAATTGCATAACGTGTGGATGCTTCCTACAAACACCCATCCTTATTACGCACTGATGGTGACCTACCCAGGTGGTCGCAGTGTGTCCTTATTTAGTGAGACTTCACGAAATACATCAATGTATTTGGTAAAACATGAGTGGGATAGGGCATGATAACGTATTAATATGTAATTAACTTTCTTTTAAAGGTTTTACATGTTGTTTAGTTTTTTGGCTTCCATTCCGTACCCATAGTTTTAATATCCAAATACTTCTAAACATTTTTGTGCGCCTACATTTTAACCTGTGTTTATATAGTATTTACACTGTTATTTATTGCTTGCTCTTGGTAAACTAATGTTACTATGGAGTCATTTTGGTATGATAGAGGAATATGCATTAGTCTATCTTCTATATCTACTTCAGTTTACATGCACGCTAGCACTTTAAAAGGGTCACCTCACCTGTTCAGCATTCGTCATGTGATCAAGGCCCTCCTAGGGCTGAAACGCGTCATGTTCGGTGTGGTGTTTGGGCTCCAATAAAATTATACCGCACTATTCAAGGGTTCGCCTCGTCTTTTTCCACGGATGCCAAGACGTTGTATGCCTCATATATATATATATATATATATATATATATATATATATATATATATATATATATATATATATTGCTTTGAATCTTCCAGCCCTCCAGTTCCCTTCTGGCAGAAGTCACTCAGTGACCATCTGGATCTGATCCTGGACGGTCGCTCCCCCCACGCTCCCTGACTAAAGATATCTGCTGCACTCTGTGGTATCGTAGACATCTGAGCATCACGCTTAATTGCAATTGCATTTTTTCATCGCGCGTATCTGAAAAGCAGCATTTAACTTCGCGCTCGACTGAATTAGCATATTGAAGTTCGCGCGTGATTGAAAGTAGCTTTCAACACCGGGCTCGATTTAAATTGCATTTAAATTGCATTCTCAACATCGCGCTCGACATATATACACAGCGCCTGAGTGTATTTGACTTGGTAACATCGCGCACGATAGAAATTGTAATTTGAACATAGCGCATTGACTATTAGCGCCGTACCTCGCATTATTGTCTGCATTTTGGTGCAACTTCATGTGATTGTAGCTACTGCCGCCATCTATAATCTGCATTTTTGTGCCACCTCGACTGTGTGCATTACATTGTGGAATTAGCTTTTAACTAACCAAAGTCTGTCCAAGTTTCACTTTCCAAACTCCATTTTGTAACCTGGTTTGTTGTTTACTCCCTTGTCCCGCCTACCCTCCCCGCTAACACCTCCCAGCTGACCCTCCCACCCACGAATACAGTGTTCACCTCCTCCATTTCACTGCTGTGACCATCTGGATCTGATCCTGGACGGTCGCTCCCCCCACGCTCCCTGACCAAAGATATCTGCTGCACTCTGTGGTATCGTAGACATCTGAGCATCACGCTTAATTGCAATTGCATTTTTTCATCGCGCGTATCTGAAAAGCAGCATTTAACTTCGCGCTCGACTGAATTAGCATATTGAAGTTCGCGTGTGATTGAAAGTAGCTTTCAACACCGGGCTCGATTTAAATTGCATTTAAATTGCATTCTCAACATCGCGCTCGACATATATACACAGCGCCTGAGTGTATTTGACTTGGTAACATCGCGCACGATAGAAATTGTAATTTGAACATAGCGCATTGACTATTAGCGCCGTACCTCGCATTATTGTCTGCATTTTGGTGCAACTTCATGTGATTGTAGCTACTGCCGCCATCTATAATCTGCATTTTTGTGCCACCTCGACTGTGTGCATTACATTGTGGAATTAGCTTTTAACTAACCAAAGTCTGTCCAAGTTTCACTTTCCAAACTCCATTTTGTAACCTGGTTTGTTGTTTACTCCCTTGTCCCGCCTACCCTCCCCGCTAACACCTCCCAGCTGACCCTCCCACCCACGAATACAGTGTTCACCTCCTCCATTTCACTGCTGTGACCATCTGGATCTGATCCTGGACGGTCGCTCCCCCCACGCTCCCTGACCAAAGATATCTGCTGCACTCTGTGGTATCGTAGACATCTGAGCATCACGCTTAATTGCAATTGCATTTTTTCATTGCGCGTATCTGAAAAGCAGCATTTAACTTCGCGCTCGACTGAATTAGCATATTGAAGTTCGCGCGTGATTGAAAGTAGCTTTCAACACCGGGCTCGATTTAAATTGCATTTAAATTGCATTCTCAACATCGCGCTCGACATATATACACAGCGCCTGAGTGTATTTGACTTGGTAACATCGCGCACGATAGAAATTGTAATTTGAACATAGCGCATTGACTATTAGCGCCGTACCTCGCATTATTGTCTGCATTTTGGTGCAACTTCATGTGATTGTAGCTACTGCCGCCATCTATAATCTGCATTTTTGTGCCACCTCGACTGTGTGCATTACATTGTGGAATTAGCTTTTAACTAACCAAAGTCTGTCCAAGTTTCACTTTCCAAACTCCATTTTGTAACCTGGTTTGTTGTTTACTCCCTTGTCCCGCCTACCCTCCCCGCTAACACCTCCCAGCTGACCCTCCCACGCCCCGCCCCCTCCACTATCCATTTATGTCGAATGCCCCAACGCGCAGCGTCCACGTGCTGCGGCCGCGCCGAAGGTGCGCCAAAGGTAAGCCCGTCTGCGCCCGTCCGCGCCTGGACCGCGCCCAGCGCCCGTCCCCCTGCTCTATGCCGCTCCCAACCCCCCAGAGTAACTTATGATGCCGCTACTCTCCTCGCCCTCAACGCCGGACGCACCCCACTTTGCTGCGAAGCTACCCCAGGACGTACCCACGGCCCATTCTCCTGCCTCTCCTGTAAGTTCAACTGCGTCAGGACCCTCACCAAACACACTTCCTCCACACACAGCTCCGAACCCAACGACTTGAAATGCATCCTACTGAACACCCGCTCGGTCCACAGACATGCAACCGAACTCTGGGACCTAATCGACACTGCGTCACCTGACATCGCCTTCCTTACTGAAACATGGATGAATGCATCTTCTGCCCCCGACATCGCCATAGCCATACCGGACACTTACAAGATCATTCGAAAAGACCGCACCAATAAAAAAACTGGAGGAGGCATCGCCATCGTCCATAGAAACACCATCAAAATTACAACCAGCTCTGACGTCAATCTTGCAACCGCCGAACACCTCCACTTTCAGATCCACACCGACCCCAGGACCACACTTAGAGGAACCCTCATTTACAGGCCCCCAGGCACCCGATCTCAATTCAGCAACGACATCTCTGACTTCGTCAGCCCGCACGCCCTCGCCTCCGAGAACTACATTCTTCTAGGAGACCTCAACTACCACCTTGACAACATTCTCGACAACAACACCACCACCCTTCTGGACAACCTGTCCAATCTCTGACTCAAACAACTTGTTGACACCCCCACTCACATAGCCGGACACACGCTCGACCCTATCTTCACCTCCAGCAAGCACATCTCCTTCGATCATACTACAGCCCTCCCCTGGACGGATCATAGCTGTGTTCACTTCAGCTACAAAACAACCCTGACCCACAACCGTCCACAACCCATTCCCCGAAGAAAATGGAACAAAATCACCACCGAACAACTCCTCACATCACTCAGCCAAAACACTCCCACCCTGGCAACGGACCCAGACCTAGCGGCCACCAACCTCAGGCAATGGATTACCCACAGTGCGGACGAACTAGCACCCCTGAAAAAACACCAGTCGAAATCCTCCAGCAAAAAAGCTCCCTGGTTCAATGATGACCTTAAAAAATCCAAGAAGACATGCCGCACCCTGGAGAAGAATTGGAGAAAAGAACCAACCTCAGACAACATGGCCTCCCTCAAGACAGCCACCCGCAAACACCACCAACTGATCCGATCCGCCAAGAAATCAGCACTTAAGGACCGTCTCGACAACAACTCTCATAACAGCAAGGAACTCTTCAATATCGTCAAAGAATTCACCAACCCTCCCGCAGCATCCAACGACATCACTAACTCCCAAGACCTCTGCGATGCGCTATCCTCCTTCTTCTACAACAAAATTGCCGACATCCACAACAGCTTCAAGAATACTCCCAATGACCAACTCACCCCACCCCCTTCAGATCCCACCCCTCCAACTAACTACCTCAACTCCTGGAACCCAATCACCATTGAAGACACCATTCGCCTCATGAACTCAATCCACTCTGGCTCACCTTCTGACCCCTGCCCCCACTACATCTTCAACAAAGCTGACTCCATCATCGCTCCCCAACTCCGCGATGTCATCAACTGCTCCTTCGACTCCGCCACCTTTCCAGAAATTTGGAAACACGCCGAACTCAGCGCCCTTCTGAAAAAACCAACAGCAGACCCCTCAGATCTGAAAAACTACCGACCCATTTCCCTCCTCCCTTTCCCGGCCAAAGTCATCGAGAAAGCCGTCAATAGCCAACTAGCAGCCTTCCTTGAATCCAACAACTCCCTGGATCCCTCACAGAACGGCTTTCGAGCCAAACACAGCACCGAAACTGCCCTCATTGCGGTGACCGACGACATCCGAGCACTCCTGGACAACGGTGAAACAGTGGCCCTCATTCTACTCGACCTCTCCGCCGCCTTCGACACTGTCTGTCACAACACCCTCATACAACGCCTCAACAACATCGCCATACAAGGAAAAGCCTTGGACTGGATCATCTCATTCCTAGCCGGGAGAACACAGAGAGTCCGACTCCCCCCATTCTACTCAGAGCCCACCGAAGTCATCTGCGGCGTACCTCAAGGCTCCTCACTCAGTCCCACCCTCTTCAACGTCTACATGAGTCCCCTCGCCTCCATCGCACGTCAACACAACCTCAACATCATCTCCTACGCCGACGACACCCAGCTAATCCTTTCCCTCACCAAAGACCCCAACACCGCCAAAAACAACCTTCACGAAGGTATGAAAGAAGTAGCCGAATGGATGAAACAGAGCCGCTTAAAACTCAACTCAGACAAGACGGAGGTGCTCATCCTAGGATCCTCCCCCTCAGCTTGGGACGACTCCTGGTGGCCTTCCGCTTTGGGATCTGCGCCCACACCCACAGACCATGCACGTAACCTTGGCTTCATTCTAGACTCCTCCCTCTCAATGTCCAGACAAGTCAACGCCGTATCGTCCTCCTGCTTCAACGTCCTTCGCATTCTCAAAAAGATCTTCCGCTGGATCCCCCTCGAAACAAGAAAGACTGTCACCCATGCACTGGTCACGAGTCGACTGGACTATGGCAACACACTCTACGCCGGAATTACAACAAAATTGCAGAAAAAGCTCCAGCGCATCCAAAACGCATCAGCGAGACTCATATTAGACATCCCGCGCCAAGAGCACATCACCGGTCACTTAAAAAACCTCCACTGGCTTCCCGTCAACAAAAGAATTACTTTCCGCCTTCTTACCCACGCACACAAGGCCCTTTATAATCTAGGACCCGAATGCCTCAACACCCGACTGTCCTTCTACTATCCCACCCGCCAACTAAGATCATCCAATCAAGCCCTCGCCGCAGTCCCGCGCATCCGAAAAACCACCATGGGTGGCAGATCCTTCTCCTTCCTGGCTGCCAAGACCTGGAACTCACTCCCCACCCACCTCCGCCTTACTAAGAATCACATCTCCTTCAGAAAAGAACTGAAAACATGGCTATTCGATAAAAAGTAAACCCCTCCCTCCAGCGCCTTGAGACCCTCTGGGTGAGTAGTGCGCTTTATAAATGCATGAACTTGAACTTGAACGGCACAGCAGCAGCAAGTAAGTTTTCACAAAACTTTTATTTTTCACACACCATATGCAAGATTGCGTGCAAGATAGAAAGGCCTACGCGTTTCGGCTTCTGCAGCCTTCCACTGGACCATATATATATATACACATACTTATATATATATTCACTGAAAAAACCATAGGTTTCACACCAGTTATAGTTAGGAATTAGCATTTAAAAAACCTATTAAATTCACTGAAAAAACCATAGGTTTCACACCAGTTATAGTTATCTGGAAGTTTTACTCGCATAAAACCATTGAAATTCCCACGTTATAGTTAGTTGGACTCACTATAACTTGCGCGTGCAATGCACTGCTAATGACGTCACATATTACATCACTCATGACATGGTCAGTGACATCACTCATGACATCACTGATGACACCATCCAGTGAATGTGTGTCTTTCTGAAAAATAAATATGTGTTATATATGTATATGTAAAAGTTGATGGAAGAATAAATGTTTAAATAAGTGTTTACATGGATGTTTTTTTTTTTTTAATTGATTGGTTAACTGGCTTATTAAGTGTATCTTAGCGAATACATATATTAGTGAGTAATGTTTAAATATTTAAATATATGTATTAGTGTTTCACTTTGTGTATAAGTGGCTGCATGGGTTGGTGAGTAGCTACATGTGAATGTATATGGGTTATTAGATGTTTTTCTTAGTATCAGTATGAGTGTTTGTATGGTTTGGTGGGGGTATTACTTAGCACATAGATGCATGAATGACTAACTCTCTCTTTGTATGTGTTTTGAAGACAGCATATGTGCAGGACTGTATGGGTGGATGAGTGTGTATATGTGTGTGTTAGTGAGTGAATGACTGTCTCACTAGTGTCTTTATCAGTAACTACATATGTTTTAATGTAGTATATGTGAATATTGATGTATATAAGTGAGTACATGTGAGAGTGAGGGATTGTAAGAGTTCCTGTTTAAATAAGTATGTTTTTCTATAAGTGATTGTTTAAGAGAGTAAGTATGTGTAAGTTTCCTTAGAAGTAAGGTGGTAGTGTGTGTATAGCTGTATATGCAAATAAATGGATGTTCAATAGTTTATTTGCATGTGTGAGTATGTGTGAGAGTATCTTTTGGATGACTGTCGGTGTGTAACAGGATGTATAGGTGTATCACTACATATGATGAGTGAGTATATGTATGAGTGACTATATAGAACTGTTGCTGAATGAATGGATGTGTATATAGATGGTGGAATTATTGAATTGGTTGTTGTAACTGGTATGGGTATCTCCATTTTTTTTGAAAATTTTACTTTCTATTATTGAATATGTGTTTCAAGGATTACATTACAGTGAAAGGAGGTCTGTCACTCTGTCACAAGGATGGTGTCATCAGTGATGTCATGAGTGATGTCACTGACCATGTCATGAGTGATGTAATATGTGACGTCATCAGCAGTGCATTGCACGTGCAAGTTATAGTGAGTCCAACTAACTATAACGTGGGAATTTCAATGGTTTTATGCGAGTAAAACTTCCAGCTAACTATAACTGGTGTGAAACCTATGGTTTTTTCAGTGAATTTAATAGGTTTTTTAAATGCTAATTCCTAACTATAACTGGTGTGAAACCTATGGTTTTTTCAGTGAATTTCATAGGTTTTTTAAATGCTAATTCCTAACTATAACTGGTGTGAAACCTATGTTTTTTTCAGTGAATTTCATAGGTTTTGTAAATGCTAATTCCTAACTATATATAGGGCTTCAAACCTATGTTTTTTTCAGTGAATTTCATAGGTTTTTTAATAGCTAATTTCTATAGCTATGAAATATAATATTTTTTATAATAAATCCTATATTGTATATTTATGTAATACTATTTTTTTATGTATATTTTTCCCTTTTTTAAATTTTTTTTTGCCTTGGTGCGCTCCCGGTGCGCGTACCGGTGAACGCACGGGTAAGCGCAGTGTTATTTATTTATAGCATTTGTAAAGCGCTCTGTAACCCTACGGGCATCCTGGCGCGCCCCGGTAAGCGTACCGGTGAGCGTCCCGTTAGCGCCATTGCCGCGAACGAAAACATCATCGTGACGTATCGCGTAGCCGCGTGATGCGTCTTATGACGCACGGCGTAAGCGCACCCGGGAGCGCCCGAGCGCATACGATCGCGCAAACGTAAGTGCCGCAGGACGCGCCCCGGGGCGCGCACCGGGGCACGTAGCGTAAGCGCGCCGGGTCATGTGACCTGAGAATAACACTTTTCATTGGTTCAGAACAGTTTTGGTTTCCAAATGATGAAAGCCCGGGTCATGTGACCTGAAAATAACACTTTTCATTGGTTCAGAACAGTTTTGTTTTCCAAATGATGAAACCCCCCACCTTTTTCCTCATTCTCACTTTGTTCTTTGAGTGGGGAAGACCTGCTTCTATTGATAGAGAAATGGCTACAGTAGCAGCAGCAGCTGGAGCATCGGCACCACCACCACCACCAGCAGCACAAGGACCACCACAACATCACATTGGTGGTGAACAAGAAGAGGAGGAGGAGGAGGAAGAGGATGAGAGAAGGCAGTTCCTGCCTGAACACAATCCCCCATATAAACCAAATGAGCACTTTATATGGGAGTTCTTTAAATTCCCAAGGGGTACAAAGAAGGTAAACGCTGCAAAGGTGACCTGTCTCATCTGTGGCGCTATACTATCCAGGGGGAACCCCGCCAAAAAATATTCATTTGGGAATCACACAATGATTCGCCACATGCAACGATTCCACCCCAATAACTATTCTGCAGCAGAGGTGAGAGAACTGTGCAGAAACCTTCCACAATCGTCTTCCAGACCCTCAACAAGCCAAGAACCCACTCCATCGGGCCCAGAGGCAAGGGAGATGGTCCCAAACATACAAACCAAGTTTGGTGCATACAAAATCGTTTGTATATATTGTGGAAAAACAACAACTTATGGTGAGCAAAGTATTAATCTCATCAACCTTGCTGGTGACAACCACAAGTGCCCAAAGAAGCCTTAATTTTTTCCTGTTTTTTTTTTGCTCCAGATGAGCCGTTTACAATTCCCTGTTTTTTGTTTGTCCCCATAAAAAATACAAAAAAAATATAAAATTCTTCATAAAAGCCCAAAAAAGTAAAAAAAAAATCAAAAAAACAATAAAAAAAAATATAAAACAACAAAAAGAATAAAAAAACAGTTCTTTTTAGAACTACCTCTAATTTATAAAAAAATGCTACATTTTTAAAAAACTCTGTCATTCTTTTTTCTCCAGGGTACGCGTACCGGTACACGCACCGGTACGCGTACCGGGGCACGTACCAAAAAAAAATAAAATAAAAATAAAGGAGTAAGCATGAGGGAATGACACAGAGAGAGTGATGTTAAGAGAAAGAGAGGTAGAGGGAGCAACACAGAGGGACTGTTTATTACATAGTAAAACAGAGAGAAGGTGTAATAGGGTGTAACTAAGAAAAGGAAAATGAATAAGGGAGCGAAAGAAGGGAAGAGAGAGGAAGAAAACTAAAGCAGAGGTACTGGGAGAATGTGAGTGGGTGTTGAAAGTAAAAGGAAGGACAGTAAAGGATGGGGAATGAGGGGTAGTGACGGAACCGGAGTAAAGGAACAACGGTGAGGGAGGGTGAGAAAAGAGCAGTGAGTATAAATAAAGAGGGGTGAAAGAGGGTCGATAAAATTGAATAAGGCTAAGACATAGGGAGTGATAGAGAGAAAGGACAGAGAGAGTAAAGGAAGGAGTGACTGAAAGGGTCTGAGTGAAGCAGCAAAGAAAGGTAAGTGAGGGAGTGTGGGTGAGTTGTAGGGAGTGAGCATGACGAAAGAGTAGTGACAGAGTGAGGGGACAGAGACAGCGACGGTAAGAGAGACAGAGTGAGGGAACGGAAGTGAGGAACTGTGAGGACAGACGGACTGAGAGAAGAAGTGAGAGGAGTGAAGTAAATGAGTAAGGGAATGAGTGAGGGAGCGAAGGAAGGGAACAGGACATAAGGAAAGTAAAGCAAGGGGGACTAAAAGAAGTTGAATGTGGTAGGAGAGTAAGGGAAAGAGGAGTAAACATAGAGGATAAGAATAAGTGAGGGAAGCAGAGTAAGGAAACAGGAGTGAGGTAGGGTGAGAAAATAGTAGTGAGGTTAAAGCAAAGGGTGATGACAAACTACATTTTTTAGTCACACTTACCATATAATTAATGTAACTTTAATTACATTTTTTGACTACACTTTGTATCTGTGAAAGAGAGAAGAAAAATAAGTTATAATTAGTAAAAATATATATTTTAAAATAAAAGATATGAGTGGAAGAGGTTAAAAATCATAACAGTGTATTAAGAAATAAAGTACGAGTGAAAGACACAGAAAGAGAAATAAAGTAATGTAGAAGGACAAAAAGAGGGTAAAAGAAATAGAAGGAGAGCAAATTAATTACTAAGAGTAAGGCATATACATTCACTGACAGAGAAGAAGAGAAAAATGAACTGAAGGTAAGAAAGATACTAAAAGAATGTGAGTTAGCAAAACTAAATCAGGAAACAGGAGTAAATAAAAAGAGAATGACTGAGAGGGAAAGGAGTCTGATTGAGGATGCATTTAGAAGAATGAGGAATGGAAGATAACTGAGAGTAAGTGAAGGGGAGTCATAGAGTGAAGGGATGAAGGGAGAGAGGATAATATAGAAGGATTGAGGGAAAAGGAGTGAGGAAGTTAGTAGACAGAGAGACTAAGGGAAGGACTGAGTGAAGTGGAGTACAATGAGTGAGGAAAGGAAAATGAGTAAGGGAGCAAAAGAAGGAAAGAGAGGAGAAGAGGACTAAAGCAGTGGTACTGAGAGAAAGTGATTTGGTGATGAAAGTAAAGAGAAGGACACTGAAAGATAGGAAATGAGGGGTAGTAATGGAACCGGACTAAAAGAAATGGGGTGAAGAACGATGAGAGAGGAGCAGTGAAGTTGTTGTAAGAGAAATGATAGAAGGTAGATAAACACAAGTGAACATAACACAAGGAGAGTGAGGGACTGAGGACATAGAGGTAGTGAACAGAAAATAGAGAGAAGAGGTCAAAAGAAACGAGCAAACAAAGATAAGCGAGGGAGAGTGGGTGAGTTATAGTGACAGAGTGCGACAATACTGGTGAGTGAGTAAAGAGGAATTACTAAAAGAGCAAAAGAGGAAAAGACGGAAAAGGGAAGTAAAACAGAGAGAATGAAAGCTGAAAAGTGGTGCAAGGGAGAAAGGGGATGCAGACAGTTGAAATGGGAATGAGGGGTTGCGAAAGAAGTGGAGTAAAGGAACGGGGTGAAACAGAGTGAGAGAAAGACAGTGTGAGTGAGTAAAGAGAGCTGAAAGAGGGTGGAAAAAAGAAAGTGAGTGTGAGACAATGGGAATACAATTTAAATTACACAATACAAACTATAGAATAACTTGTACATGTTACATAGTTTATTTTTGCTGCTGTCAGAATAAATTGAATTTCACTAAAAATAGTGAGTTCAAACTACTCATCATATGACAGCGGGAAAAAAAAACCACAATCTAAAAGATTGTGTTTTTTAAAAAACCATATAAACTTACAAATCACATATGTACACTAATCTTTGATTCACTTACTTTTCTTTTATGCCAAATAGTACATCATGAAGGTCCTTTTCGTTGGAAAATACTCTGCTGTTCTCTAAAACTTCCATTTCATCGACTTTCTATAAGAAAAGCTCCAAGAACATGTGAAATATTTTTCAATGTTTTCATTTCCTTCTTGTGTTCAGTCATGACTCTTTGCTTATTCCTTCACTTTTCCATAAGGCCAAATAGTGTCAGATGTATTAGTATGTTTTAAATTAGTCAAAAGAAACTCTGAAATTACTGTTTTCCCAATGTTCTGAAAGAAAAGCTCCTACAACATTTTCACAATGTTTAAATATTCATATTTCCATCTCTGGCTCACTGATATTCAACATTTCCTATAATACTGATATCACTTACTATGAGATCCATTTACAGTACCTATATGACAACTAGAATTTTTATATTATCTTGAACACTTTTACTCACAATATAATTTTAAACAGCAGACTAACTTTTATTAACTGCTCCCGTCTTCATAGGCCAATTACCTTTACTTAAATTTTGGTTGTAAAAACACTAGGTATGAATTTTTTAAGTCAAAAGGCAAACGTTGTTTGAAAGTCAAATGAGTATCATTACAGTTAGTCCAACCTTTTCGACATTTTAAATAAATTGTATAATGCCCTGATGTTGTTGAAGGACCATCATGATAAATAATAGCTACAGTTGCAAAAGTTCTTCCTGAAATTGATAACTGAGAAGCCACGACATTTTTAATAGAAGTTGTCAATTTAGTTCCATCAGGTCCACATCGTTGGAACATTAAAATGACATACTGACCATAATTTTGTATAAATAATGTGGACAGCATTGCAGACTTACATTGGGTACACACCATATTGTGATCAGCTGCTTTAACTAGATTATTAAAAGGCACTGATTTGCAGTCTGGTAAAGTCAAATATATAAATCTTTCGTGTCTATTGTAGTACTACTTGATAAACTACAGTTGTCGCAGTCATGCTGCCATTGATAAGAAAGGCTAAAAAGATGTTTTATATCTACACCTTCATCTTCCAATACATCAAACATATACATTAAAAATTCCTGACAATCTTGCTGAATATTCTGTGAAAATTGTTTTTGACCAGAACATATGTCTAAAAGATTTCGAATTTCTGAAACACTTTCTATTTTTGCTCTATCACTGCTACATTTCTCAAACACAGAATTCAATAAACAACAGAATCTTTGATCCCGATTTTCAACAATCTGTTCTTGTAAAGTTTGAAGAAAAAAAACAACATTAACCACTACATTAGCATAGCAGTTGACACCAGAACTGTTTTCAAACTGAAATCCAACAACATCTTCAACAGAATCCTTTTTCTTTCTACTTACAATTACAGTTTCCTCTTTAAACACAGAACTTCCAATGTTCACCAAAGCACTATCTACACTTAAACCTTGAGATTTATGAATTTTCACCGCATATGCCAAACAAACAGGAAACTGTTTTCGGCGAACATATAAGTCTTTCACATGCAAAAATCTAGCTGAACAACGACAAATTTGTTCTATTTCGTCAATGCCATCAAATGTAATTTTTTAAATTTCAATTCCATCTCTATTTTTGTAATTCACAAAATCAACAACATGACCCATTGCTCCATTTACCAGACCTCTTTCAACATTTAAATTCCTTCTCAAAATGATACGACAATTTAAACACACATTCAGAGTCTTTTCAAAACCAGCAGTTTTAGATATACTCTTCTCTAATGAATCCAATTTTGATTTCAAATTATCAGACAAAATAATTGTTGCTCCCATATGCTCTATTTTATCTATAGCTTCCAGTTTCACTATCTCTTCATTTTCTAACTTTAACATTTTGTTGTTGAAGATGGAACATTCTTGCAGAGTTGGCATCAAACATATCCCAGATTTGGGGGCGTGGCCAAGACGGCGAACATGGCGGACGCAGCCTAGACGAGCTCCGTCCCGCCGAATCTTAATCCTGCCTGCATCCTGCGTCGCCCCGACCATACTGCACCCCAAAACCGAGTGGCTACAAGCGGCTCTGGTGGCGACACCCCAACGGCGAATTTGGAGTCCCGGTGGTCCAGGGCCAGAGAGATACGGCCGCCGGGGGCCCGACGGCGACGAGGCCTTCATCCCTGGCTGCGGCCGGGACCTCGATTGCCGGTTAGCCCGACTGGAATTGAGGGAAAGCCGGGGTGCGCCGGCGGAAGGTGCCGCTCCGGTGAAAAGAAGCTGCGGAGCGACGGTGGGGGTTGGGCTGACCCCGTCCGCGCCTAGACGCTCGGCGCGACAGTGCCAACGACGGCTGGAGGAGGACGAAGAAGGCTCCCTGACATCGGCTGCAGAAGGGTGAGGAGTGGTGGTGGGGCGTGTGACCCAGTGGGGGAGGGGGCACTCCGGGACCGTGCCGGACCCCACTCGGCGGCGGTTTCGAGCCACGGGGCAAAGGCATACTGAAGCATCAGGGAGGCGGCTGCCATACCGACTCCCCTAACGGTCCCCCCCCCCTCCTCATTGGAACTGTGACCCTGCAGAACTCTCCCCGGGTGCTGGGCAATAGGTGCGCCCCAGCTCGGCGGTCGTGTCGGACCGCGGTGAGGGGAGCGGGCTGGACAGACCCCCACAGCCCTTGCACAGACACAAGCTGGCCGGCGGCCCCGGGACACGTGGGCGTAGCAGTTGGGAGACGCGGCACGGACTCTGGATTGCTTCCAGCAAACCTGTGGCGGAGTGAGTGGCCCCCGTTGCCGCGTGCCTCGGCCGTGTGGACCCAGCACTGTCTCCGGCCACTGGGCACATAGTGACTTACAGGTGCTCCGCAGGGGAGTGCTTCGCATTTCGAAACTCCCCGGGCCACGACCTACCCCAGTGACCTCGGAGACGCTCATCACCGGAGAACGCACATCCAGTGAGTGGTGCCCTTGGCTGCTGGCTTCCCCGGGATTGAGACTACTACTCTGCCTGCGCCATGACGAGAGGGGGCGGCGGTGGCTACGCTTCCAAACAGGGCCCGATGGACAAGTTTGCGGGCCCCAGTGGGGGTGCGGGGGCCTCTGGCGGTCCCCAGAACACTGGACCGGACAATGCAGCGTTGATGGCGGCGATCACGCAGTCGAGGGACATGCTAGACGCGAAAATCGGAGCAGTTGGAGCTGACGTGACCCTGCTCCGACAAGACCTACGCAATGCGGTCGCACGCATCACCGAAACAGAATCCAGGATCACGGAGGTTGAGGACGACGTGGTGATTCTCAAGAAGAAATTTGCCGCCATGGAGGGGATCCAGAAGGGTCTTGCGCTGCGGGTGGAAGACGCGGAAGGGAGGGCCAGAAGGAACAACCTGCGCTTCGTGGGCTTCCCGGAGAACTGCGAAAAAGGGAACATGGAGGCCTTCCTGACCCAATGGCTGGAGGGATGTCTCCCCGCGGACTCCCTGTCGCGCTGCTTTGTGGTGGAGCGGGCGCATCGGGCACTTCTTCCCAAACCGCCCACTGGAGCTTGCCCCCGCTCGGTGATTGCTAAACTCCTCAATTACCACGATAGGGACGTTATCCTACGTCAAGCCCGCGCCCAAGACCCTCTAATGTTTGAGAACCACAAAATCCTTGTGTTCCCGGATTATACAAAACTGGTCCAGCAGCAGAGACAGTCGTTCACCGCGGCAAAAGCACGTCTGCGAGAGCTCAAAATTCCATATGCTCTACTCTTCCCGGCACGTCTGCGGGTGGTCTTTCAATCCCGCACCCAGTTCTTCAATTCCCCGGAGGCAGTGTTTGAGTGGACAGACGAAACGGTGCGAGTCAAGGTGAACACTCCCCCTAGGAGGAACTCGGATTCGTCGACCACCGGGAGACCCCCGAAAACGCCTAGGAGATCACGCAGCAGGAGTAACTGGAGGTCACGCTCCCAGAAGCGCCCGCCTCCCCGCGACGAGACAGCCGAGGCGCCGGAGGGGACGGATTCTTCCCCCTCTAAATCTTGAGATCCTCACACTCACGCTGATTCCAGAATTGGGCCTATAAGGCTGATGAGGTGCCTTGACGGATGGAGCAGGCCTGGCACTGCTCTTGGACATGCCACTTCCAGATGAACTACGTGATTCCTTACCCATGGGTGGCGGTGAGTCGGGAGGCGCTCGCACGAGAGCGGGCCTACTCCCGGAGTTCATTCCCACGTGTTGGGTGGGGGGTTGTTGTGTACTTGGTGGGTAGTTGGGTGGGATCCATTGGTGTAGTGGGTCTTGGACCTCCTGTTGGAGGGTTGAGATTGCCTGCACCGCGACAGGTACTTCAATGTTGCTGAGGTATAGGGTGGGGGGTTGGAGGGGGGATCGTTGGTACAGTTTGGGGCACGGGAGGCGGTGTAGGGGGGGGACAGGGGTTTGGGAGATCCGGGGATGGTGGGGGGGAAGTTGGGTCTAGCTCTAGCATGGTGTTTACGAGAACTTGGAGGCAGCGATATGTGCGTGTGTGGTCTTATGGCCCAAAGATCTCAGATTTTGGATGACTGATGGCGGCTGAAGGACAGGGGGCGAATCTTTGGCGAGCCTCGCTGCGTACATTGAGCTGGAATGTGAGAGGGATGCTCGATAAAATTAAACGGAGTGCGGTTCTACGATTGGGGAAGACTGAAAAAGCGGATGTTTTGCTACTTCAAGAGACGCACCTTATGGGCACCAAAGTCCTTAGTTTGCGGAGATATGGATATGAACAAGTGTTCCATGCTGGGTTCACGAGAGGGTCCAGGGGTGTAGCTATCCTGATACATCGTAGGGTCCCTTACACACACGACACACAGTGGCTGGATGTGCATGGACGGTACGCATTTATTAAGGGGAGGCTGGGGAGTGAGCCAGTGGTCTTTGGCAGTGTGTATGCTCCACCCCCCCTCCAGGACGCTCTGATTGAACGACTGTTTGATGTGTGGACTGACGTCCCACTTGTACTGACGATTGTGGGTGGCGATTGGAACGACGTGATGGATGGGAGACTTGATCGCTGTAGGCCCGGGGGAGGTCAGCTCTCTGATACTACTACACGACTGAGCAGAATGGCGCGAGGGATGGGTTGGATTGACACCTGGCGATATCACCATGCATGCAATCGCGAATATACATTTGTCTCTGCGGTCCACAAATCCTTCTCTCGCCTAGACTACCTGTTCATCCCACAGCCCTGGATAAGAAGGGTCGACTCTTATTCCATACTTCCTAGGGACCTATCTGACCACTCCCCGACCGGGCTGACATTGAGCCTGGGTGTGCGGCGACAGCCGTTTCGCTGGCGCCTTTCCACGTGGCACTTGCAGCGCGATGACTACCAATCACACATGAGAGAGGCAATAGCACACTACTGGGCGGAGAATGAGGACCCGAGTATGGATGCCATGACCTTGTGGGAAGCCCTGAAACCGGTGCTTCGGGGCGTGGACATCGCATGGTACGCCGCGCACCGTAGGACCCGCACATTGGCTTTGGCGGAAGCGGCTGCTCAGGTACGAAGCCAAGAGGCGAACTGCCTGACGGGAGAGAGTGGAGACGAGGTGACCAAGCTCCTGCACCTCCAGCGGTCATACACCTCCCTATTGCTGGACGAGGCCCGACAGTCTTGGCTCGCTACACAGAGCAGAATCTACCAATGGGGGGACAAATCTAGCACGATGCTATATAGGTTGTGTCAGGATACCTATCAAGCCCAACCCCTGCCGGGCCTCCGAGACGCTGTGGGTAACCCTATCTCGGACCCCGGGGTTCTGGCCCGGACGTTTGCTCAATACTACGAGACACAGTATGCCCCTCGGGAATCCCTCCCAGCGGAGGAGATCAACAGATTCCTTGCTGATCTTCCACCCCGGGCACTCTCGGATGAGGCCCGAGATCGATTGGACCTTCCGTTGTCAGCGGAGGAGCTAGGAGAAGCTCTAGGCGGACTGAACGCGGGCAAGGCCCCTGGGCCCAATGGATTCCCGTGCGAATATGTGAAGATGTTTCATCTCCAATTAGGGCTGCACTATAAGAAGGCCCTGGAGGTAGCTAGGGGCCGCGGAAGACTGCCAGCAGACTGGCGACATGCCGAAATTGTGTTTTTTTGCAAACCAGGGAGGCCCCAGGATAGCCCGGAATCTTATCGTCCGATTTCGTTGCTGAACGTTGAGGCGAAGATACTGGCAAAGGCTTTGGTGAACCGCCTCCTCCCGTATATCACAGATCTGATCCATGCGGACCAGAGCGACGAGACATAATATACGGCGCGCGCATTTAGTGGTGGAGGCGGTGCGGGCGGCGCGCATCCCCGCGGCCCTTCTGCTGGCGGATATAGACCGCGCCTTTGACTCCCTAAGCTGGCCTTATCTTCGAGCACTCCTCCTCCGACTCAATCTGGGTCGAGGCACCCGGCAGGGATGCCCTCTCTCACCTTACCTGTTCGCTTTGGCTATGGAACCGCTCGCGGCTTGGATGAGGATAGATGCCCAATTGCGCGGAGTGGAATGGGTGGGAGGCCCGTCTGACAGGATCGCCCTTTATGCTGACGAAGTGCTTTTCTTCCTCACAGATCTTAATAAATCAGGGCAGAGGGTCCTGGAAATAATGCGTGTTTTCGGTGAGGTGTCCGGTCTTGGACTTAACGTACGGAAGTCGAAATTATGGGTCCTGGGTGACGGAGGGACATTGGGTCCCTGGGCTTCGGCTCTGCAGGAAGCGACGGGAGGCCTTAAATACTTAGGCGTCTTTCTGACGGATATACCGGGAGTGTCGTGGTCCCGCAACATAGTGCCAGTATGGGACAAAATTCGTTCGGATATGCAGACGTGGTCCAGGATGCCCCTGAATGTCTATGGCCGCTCGGCCATTTTTAAGATGGTGGCCCTGCCCCGTATCCTTTACCAACTGCAAAATCACCCGTACCCGGTTCCGCCGCAGTGGTTTCGGCAGGTGAACTCCGGCTTGGGTCGGTTCCTGTGGACTGGGGGAGCAGTGAGAGTGGCGCTCCGCACCTGCTTCCTGTCGACCTACTGTGGGGGGCTGGCCACGTCGGACATCCAGTCCTACTATCAGGCGTCGCACCTGCTTGTCCTTAACGAATGGTGGTATGGGGATGGGGGCGACCCGACCTATGCCCTAGAGAGGTATATGATGGACCCGGACACGCTCCATACTATCCTATACTCGGCGGCTATCCAGAAAAGGCTTCCGATGGTCACCCAGGTAGTTTTCAGAGTGTGGCGCGACGCTCTCCGCCGCATGGGGTGGTGGAATAGGTTAACGAGCGAGACTCCCCTGTGGCACAATGGGAGGTTGCCAGGTTTGGCTTCACTGCGGGGCTTCGAAGGCTGGGACGCCATTGGCATCTCGGCGCTAGGCCATGTTCTAAAGGGCACGACCCTCAAATCGTTCCAAGCATTGCGGGAGGAATATGACATGCCCCAGTCCCAATTCTTCAGATACCTACAGCTCCGACACGCTCTGGCCCCCGCAATAGCAGACATAACGTCCTTACCAGAATTTAGCCCCTTAGAAGCTAAGATATTTATGGGGGAATTGGAAACCAAGAAAATTTCGACCATATACCAAACGTTGGTGACCCATTGTTCCCCCTCTCTTGATAAACTGCGGGCGGTCTGGGAGGATGAGCTGGGGGAGTTGGAGGAGGAAGACTGGAGGGAAGCCCTGGAGGCCCCTAGGGGAGCAGCGATAGCAGTGCGCCTGCGCTTTATCCAATTTAAGTACCTACATAGGGCGTACTATATGAGGGAGCGACTGTGGAAGGCGGGGCTGATAGCCTCCCCGGAGTGCCTGAGGTGTGGAAGTGCGATAGGCTCCTTCTTACATACAGTATGGGGATGTGTACGGCTGCCGAGATTTTGGACTGGCGTGTGGGCCTGTCTCGAGGAAGTTTTGGCATGGGAACTCCCCCGCACACCGAAACTGGGCCTCCTTCATGTTATGGAACAAGTGGGGGGGTAATAGATACAAATGCCACCTGCTTCTTCTGGGTCTCACGGTGGCCAAGAGGGACATAGCCCAAGCTTGGAAAGCCCCCAGGGCTCCGCTGGTAGGGGTGTGGAAGCGAGGCATGGACTTCAACATGGGTCTGGAACGCCCAATCTTTGAGGCCAGGGGCTGCCCCAAGAAGCACTATCGGATCTGGAAGAAATGGGCAGACTATAGGGGCCTGCTACTGGACCCCCCGGCAACTCGGGCCACTGATATAGACCCTATTCGCACTGCCCCTGAGTGAACTGAACCACATGCTGTTATTAAGATGAAGAAGGGGAATGTTGATTGAATATTTTGATCATTATTGCACTTATAAGCTCACTGTCTTCCTGCTTCAATGGAAGCAGTGTTTCTTTTCTATTCTGTCAACTGCTAAAACCAAATAAAATTTGTTCTGAAAAAAAAAAACATATCCCAGATTTGTTCTCATAAATTTTCTGAAAAATATTCTCTGGAAGAATGTTTTCATTTGGATACAAATTTGAAATTAATCGTGCATGTAAAGCTTCTTTCCCATGCTCACTTACTTTTCCGATTCTTACATCTTGTAGAATATTTTTATAATCTTCATCCTTTGCCTGTCGCATATTTTGAAGTAGTTCTGCATATTTTAAATTTAACCATATATTAACGTTTCCAATGCTTCCTAGGCACTTCCTGGTATCTTCATGCGTGACCATTTTAAACACTGGTTGTCCTTTCACTGGAGTCAACTGCAGTAGATCTCCAAAAACAATAATGTGTTTCCCTCCAAATAACACATCATACTCTGTTCTAAGAATTTCTTGCATTCTCAAATGCACAAAAGCAAGCATTAGATTTGAGACCATGCTTACTTCATCAATGATAAGAAGTTTCATTTTCTTCAGGACTCTGGAAACTTCAGAACACGCATCTCCAGATAGCTTGTGGTATTGCAATTTGTTATCATGCTCAACTGGTAGCATCAGTAAACGATGTAAAGTAATCCCTTTAATGTTATGTGCTGCCAGCCCAGTTGGAGCGGGAACAACACAAGATAGCGGTGATTCAGTCCTTTTCTGCAGATAAGTTGCAATTGCTTTAATCAGAAAACTTTT
This sequence comes from Lissotriton helveticus, assembly GCF_964261635.1. Classification (NCBI taxonomy): domain Eukaryota; kingdom Metazoa; phylum Chordata; class Amphibia; order Caudata; family Salamandridae; genus Lissotriton; species Lissotriton helveticus. Next base: position 541,263,577 of record NC_136072.1, on the reverse strand, counting down.
TCCAGTTCCCGCTTCTCCACTCACGTACAGTCGGACAGGCTTAAATGATGTAGATGAGCACTCTTTTTTCTCATGACTGAATCCATGTTCAATCTGTTCTGTGACTTTGTCATATATCTGTTTCTGCTCAAGGTTTAGTTGTTTCACCAAATCTTCTAAGTTAACTACATCATCTTGAGCTTGTTCCATAGCTCTTTCCACCTCATCCATGGCAGTGGCAACTTCATTTTGGATAATTGGTCCTCCTAGTGGATCCTGACTCAATGAAGTAGAACTCTGACTGTCTTGAGAACTGTCTCTAGCAATCTCTACAGCAATTGTGGCTTCCTGCTCTATTTCTTCGTTCAACATTTGCAGATAATTTGGAAAAACAGGACATTCTATGGTATCCTTGGTTGCATTAAAAGAATCTTCGTAACAGAGAAAATCTCCAAGTAGCTCTTCTGTACGCCATGGCTTAAAGAGTTGCAAAAGAGCTAAATAGTAAAATTCCCTTTTCTCTGGATTTTCGCAACTCAATTTTCGATGATTAATCAAATGGCCTTTTCTCTGCTTCACTAGACATCCTTCACACCCAATGACAGCATACATTCCATTATTGATATCTTCTCAACAACTGTTCTCAAGATGACTACTTCTATTTGCATAGTATGTATCCAACATGTTTGTCTTCAAAATATCTGTACTGTTTGGTTCTTTCTCCGCCAAATACTCAATTTCTTGTACAGATTTCAAAACTCGGTTTCGTGTTGCAGCAAGACCTAGACTCGCCCAAATGATGGTTCTCGATTTGGCATACAGACTTGCTGATGATAACCGATCAGAACATTGATATGCTCCAATTTCTCTATGCGACAACATCTTCAGACTGTAACTGTATAATTTCTTGCTTATACTCTTTTCATGTGAAATGTCCTCCCACATTTCCTTCAGTTCTGTCTTTTGTTTTTTTGTGATGTAAGACGTCACATATCGAGCCACAGCAATAGAGTTGTCAGCAACGAACTGAATATCCATGTTAGCATTCCACATGGACAAAATCACTGGGTTGTAGTCGTTGATGTACTTGGACTCTTCGTTTCTTTTTAAATTGTATGTATTTTTTGGTGATTTCCTCGTCACAGTATGTCGCAGAGAAGACATCAAATAATTTACTCTTCCTTTAGAAATCACTGGTCGTGGAAACCCGAAACGACATTTTGTGTAGAACTTTTCCTTGTTTCTGAATTTTCGACGACAGTACTTTCCACAACGATGGGATTGAAAGCATAAAACTTGTTGCCTTAAACTGTTTTCTTTGGTAGTTTTCGGAACAGCACATGTTGAATACTCTTCAATGAAACTCATCACTGTCTCATCCGAATCTGTTCCAAATTTGGGTGCATCTTTAATCCACAACAACATATGTATGTGAGGAGCACCTCTCGCTTGATACTCCTTTCTCCAAAAGAAATCCAAAACCTCTCCAAGGGGAGGAATTTTTTTGTTGGTAATAAAAGACATCATAGCTTCAAATCTATGATTGAAATATCTGCATACATTCACTGGATCCAAAGAACACAGTTCTCCAGGTGTTTTGAATTTTATATTTTGTATGTTTGCGTTTGCCTCTTGTAGAAATTGAAGTAAGTCGTCCCATGCATACTCAGCACAGCTAAGAGTGAGGAACCATGTAGGAGTTCCTAAGTTTCTTAGCATACATTTCAATTCCCCATGACGACAGAACCAATACTCATTTGTACCATGTTGACATGCCATGAGATTGATTAGCTGAGATTCCAAAATACTGTCTTGCAGATTGACTTTCTCCATGAAGTCCCTCGCCGAAACATTTTGCAGATGTGGTCCACTTTTCAGTATATGGTTCACTGCATAAGAAAGCCCAGACAAGTCACTCTCATACAGTAGATGAAACAAATACGGAATGCATTGACGAAACCTTGGATCTTCAGCATATAATCTTAAAGTCTGGTATTCAGATGCAGGAATTTGAAGTGGTCGATCGTCATATCGTCCACCTTGACCTGTTGGAAATAACTGTGGAAAACAACGAGCTTCCAAACTTTCTTCCCATACACTAATGGGACTTCCTTTTGCTGCTTTCATTTGAAACAAGTCAATTGCATTCCCCATTACTTCTTTGGAATGCAAAGGATGAACAGTGTAATGTTCATATATTTCTTCACTTCTAGACACATCAACTTTTTCAATTTGGCCGGCTGAACAATCACTGTCTTCTTCTGCAACTGTTTCCTCTGCTCCAACACATACATGTTTGTAGTACTCATTGTTTTTGACCAAATACAATGTTGTCTTTTTGACTTTCCTAACATCCACTAAATCTTGCCAGATTTTCTCACTCTTTGTCGGAACCCCATTAACTAGAATAACCAGAGGTTCCTCTTCCACTTTCTCTACACCAATTGTATCAATATTTTTCTTGAAATCTAGAGGCAAATAAACAACTCTTCCCTTTAATCCTCTCTGTAAATCTGAAGGAGGCAATTTCCCCATCTTAGGCTCCATGCGAACAATAGCCTGAAAAGGATGGACACATTGAATCAGAATAGACTCATACGTATTTAAATCCATCAATTCAAGAGGAATGTCTACCAACTCAAGATTATTATGAACAGCTCTAGCAGGCATTCTGTTTTCATTTAATTTATTATAACAATATTTACAAACAAGCTGATCAGAACCCAAATCAAAACAATTTTCTATCAACAAATAAGTTGCAAAATCCTTCCACTCATTATTATTTACCTTTTCGCTTTTTACATATAAATCAACTAACCTAGTCTGAATCTTATAATGAGTCCGTCGACAACACACACAAGTAAAATTAGGCCTTTCACTTGATTTCACCTTAAACTTGGTAATTTCCTGGTCAAACTTTTCTGTACTTGAAATCTGTACATTGTCTTCCACATTACCTTCTATTACTGTGTCAATTTCTACACTGTCCTCTTTTTCACCAAAATAACAAATCTCAATTTCTTCACAAATCTTCTTCACATCTAATTCAGTTCCATGCAAAAGAGCACTGTTTAATTGTTTAAGCTTAAGTGCTGGACTTTTTGCATAATACAACCATCTCAAAGTCAAAAAAGTCTTTATTTCGATATATTTCAATCATGAAAGACATTACATAAGACATTTTAAAAAGAAGACAAACAATTTTTTGCAAGTCTATAAAATACAGAGAGAAAATTTGGGGAAAATACATCATTTGTAACTAGTAGAATCCATAATTCATCCCCATACAATAAACAATGGCCAGCTAAGGATCATAAAATCAATTCAATAGAACAATAAATAGTTGCAGTAAAAAAGAAAATAGAGATAAAATCATTAGTTATATATAAATATTATTAAAATATGAAAGGAAATTCATCACCAGGAACATTAATCATATACATATACATTTACCAATTTCATATTTTTGTTTTAAACAAACCAATTACAGTAGGCTCATTTTACGGGCCCGAATTATCCACATCCAGTGAAAAAAATTAGCTATTGCTATTACTACGGCTTGGGAGTTATCAGTACTCAGTATCCTGACTGCCTCCGTACCTGTTTTGAGTCCTAACTGAAGACAGATAGGTTTTAACCAGGATCTCCTGGGAACCTTGTACTCAGGACAGGCAAAAAGGACATGCCCAATACCCTCCCGTTGACCAGGGCAGAAGGGACAGGCAAATCCCTGACCTCCTCGCCATTTGGCGGTGAAGGCATTTAAGGGCAATGTTCCCACCCTAAACTGATGGTACTTCTTCCTATCCCCTGGAATGGTGATCCAGTCCCAATATGCCTCAAAGACCGGGGAATGCTTGAGAGCTAAGAAATCAGCCGTAAGCGACGGCTCGATACAGCGGCCGAATCTCGTTGTCTCAAGCATACTCCAGTACAGACCTTGAAAAGTCTTTTTTGGTGGGAAGGGATTACCTACAGGGTCATCCCACAGTGCAGATAGCCCCATGGCCTTGTAAATAGCCTTAACCTCTCTCATCCATGTTATTTTCCTAGCTTTATCAAGATCTCTTACCTCAATGAAGGCCTACGCATACTGGGTGAGTTCGGGTGTAACCCATAATCTCCTCCAGTAGGCGACCGATCTATATCTGGCCATATCATCGAGGCCATGAGATCCTAAATCATAATGGAGAGGGATTAATGGAGTGGAAGGCGGTAGGCCTGTGATATTACGAATAAATTTGTTTTTCGCCCCCGCCAATTTTCTCAAATTGCTAAATCCCCAAAGTTCTGCCCCGTAAAGTACTGACGCTCCTACTTTGGCGTCATAAATCTTCAGAACCGGGGTAATGGGCCTAGTGTTGGATAGGTCAAATTCCTTGGTGAGAGCTCCTGTCAATTGTGCGTGTTTTGTGAGTAGCTGGTTGGTATGCTGTTTCCAATCTAGTTTGGTTGATAGGGTTATGCCCAGATAATTGAATACCTGGGTCTGTTCTAGTTGGACCCCATCCATAACCACCTTCCCTCTGACGGTTTTGCTCTTATGCAGGATCATGAACTTAGTCTTAGACGTATTGATGACAAGGCCATGATCCCTGCAAAAGGCCTCAAAGACCCCAACAGCTTTTTGGAGTCCCTGCTGTGTTCGTGAAATCAATAATGTGTCGTCAGCAAACATCAACAGGGGGATCAGCTTACCATTGAGTTTGGGAGCATCGGTTGGTTGCCGCTCAAAATAGCTGATCACCCTGTTGATATATAACGAGAAGAGGGTAGGTGCTAGCACGCACCCTTGGCGCACCCCCCTATCAATTGGGAAATTATCAGTTGTACTTCCCTGTTGGTTCCAGCGAACCCGGGCATAGTTGTTCTCGTGCAGTCTAATTAGGAGTGACAAGATCTCAGGTGGGATGCCCTGCTCTTGGAGGGCTGCCCACAACTTGGTGCGTGGCACCAGGTCAAACGCTGATTTAAGATCAACGAAGACTGCAAAAAGCATGCCCCCCCCCAGTAACACTACACGCCAATATATTAAAACAAATCTAAAAACTTGGTCAATGGTACTTGTATGGCTGCGAAAGCCTGCCTGTAGAGGCGATAAGATGTCCATTTCGTCTATCCAGGCCTGAATACGCTGCAGTAAAAGCCCTGCAACTACCTTTTGTATACATGCAATCAAACTGATTGGCCTGTAGTTTCCTGGGTCCGAGCATTCCCCCTTTTTAAAGATGGGAATGATCTCGGCTCCCTTCCAGGAGTCGGGTATTGGCGAACCCATTGCAATGCCATTAGCTACCAAGGAAATATAAGTGGCCCAGAGATCCTTGTCATACATAAAAAGATCGGCTGGGACGAAGTCCATGCCTGGTGCCCTAGCTTTGGGTATTATATCCAAAATTTTTATGGTATCCACTTTAGTGAAGGATAGGTGGTCAATACCCTCTTTTGTTTTTAGGGGGGCCTCACTCACTGCTCCCGACGTATCAAGAGCAGTGAACTGAGACGCGAAATAAGCAACCCAGGCATTTGGCGATACATAGTTAATAGGGTCGCCCCTTTTTGCCCCTCTGCCCCATTTTACCATATCCCAAAAGGAGCACATAGATCTTTCTTTAGAGGCATTAAGGAGCTCCTTCCAATATTCGTTGTCCCAGTCTCTTTTCGCCTTAAGTTGAACTTTTTTGTACATGACCCGGGCAACCTTAATCTTGACTATCTCTTTAGTCTTTACTGCATCTGATAGGGCCTTATATGCAACTCTACAGGATTTATCATACCATTGATCCTCTTTCCTAGCTGGTCTACATTGTTTTTTAGGCGCCCTTTTTACAAAAAAAGATCCTAATTTAGTAAAGAGTGAGTCATGGATCCGACTTGTGTTCAGTACTATCGACTCATCAGTGGAATTATTCCTTAAATCTGCTATGGCTTGGACTGTTAAATCCCTTATGGCAGCTAAACCCTCTTCGTTAGCAGCACAGTTTGCCCATCTAATCCGTCTCTGGTTGTTTGTGAGGGCTATTTCCACGCAATCACCAGTGCCCTCAGATTTCAGTAGATTAAACAACCTGAATGCAAGGACTAATGGATTATGGTCGCTCTCCACCCGTTCTTCTATTCGCATATCAACCATAGTAGACCAATTTTCCTTATTCTTCAAGATATAATCGATTCGACTATGTGATATGCCATTATTAAAGGTGGATGCGCCCTGCTTGTCAGAACCCATTCTTCCGTTAGTGGCACGTAACCCATGCTCCACATTGAGGACTTTGAGCTGTAATGCTGCCTCTGACCATTTTTTAATAGGTGGTATTACCAACTGAGGGATATTCCAGATGAAGTCCTCTTCCACTGTGAGGTCCACATCATAGTTATCTAGGGGTTCAAAACAGCAGTTGAAATCTCCTGCAACGATGATATTATATTCTGATGAACCATATTGGTCAAGGAGAATATCTAACTGTTCAACTGCTTCTGTTGGTTTACCACCAGGAAGTCCCCTTGAGTAAACGTTAAAAATAAGTAAATCCTTATAATTTAAACATTTAAGTTTAACTAACAAAATATCCGGACTGCTTGTGTTCAGCTGGGTAACAGAATATCTGCTGTCCTGCTTGACCCATGTCAGCAGACCACCCTTTGATCTTCCCCTTAGGCTGGGTATTGCAGGGGTAAAAAAGTTTAGATATCCTTGCTTATATTCCGGATTAACCTGCCAAATTTCTTGTAAAAGTATTATATCTTTGTTTTCCCAGAAGGCTTGCCAATCCGAAGATGTAACCTTACTCCTCAACCCGGCCACATTCCAAGAAACCAATGTGGTGAATGCTGGTAAATCAGTACCATCGGATCTAGAGTTAGGAACGTTTCCACCCCCAGCTTGGCAGGGTAGTGCTAAACCCCCGTCTAGGCTGGAGACCAGTACATCCTGTTTTAAAACGTTTTTGATGATATGGGCAGTATTTGGTACCATAGAGTCATTAGATTGGTTTTTACCCTTAATCCCTTCGGGGAACTCTACAGTATTATCAATGCCCTTTGTGATGGACCGGGGCACACTAGTGTCACTAGTGTAGGTGGGACTAAGAGGTGCAGAATCTTCATTTGCTTTGGCCGGATTCAATTTTATAGATGCAGAAATAGAATCCCCCCTAAGTCAGTCGCAGTCATTAAGGCCTGACAAAATGCCATACCTATTTCCTAGACTAATCCCCCATTCATTGCTTGGGGCACCTGCACCCCACCTGCTCCACGGGATATCCCACCTTAACCCTGGGGTCTTAGGGTATGTTACATTTTGTCGCTCCCCGTAGAAAAATTTTAAGGTAAGGGGAACGATGGTGCCATTCCTACGCTGCGAGGGGAAAATATTTGGCAAAAGATTAGGGAGGACTGCCGAATGGGAAAAATTCACCACCACACAATCCCCTTTGAATTTTTTTTGTTTATTCCCTATCCAGGCTGTTCTTCTGGCCGAAGTAATCTCCCCTGCCAATTGCTCTTTTCCTCCAGGGGCCAACTGCATATTGCCTGACAACCAGTGCAGCGCCTTACTAGAAAGGGAAGTAGGAGATTCTAACTGTCCAGGTGTCAGGGGTGGAACGTTTGCCAGCACCAATACCAACGGGGAAGCTTCTACCATAAACTGTGGACAATCAGTTTCTTGATTGAGAGCAGTTTGAACGATGGATGGCAGCGCCTCTTCTCTGACTAGTGTGTGGGTATCTACGTTCGCTGGTACCTGTCCGGGTAGAATGGTTGCTGTCAAATTTTTCTCTGCCTCTACCGTGGTAGGACCATTCACCCCCGGTAAAGCTGTAATGTTTGAGACCAAAGTTACTACATTGCCCACCTCTCTATGTACATTAGTCTGGATACCACTGAGTTTTTTCACCTCCGCTGTAAGTTTATCTATTTTTGCCACCATTGGTTTTATGATAGTTTTTATTTTGATCTCTATCATATATGCTATCCTGAGAAAAAGCTCATCATCAATGTTGTTATGTTTGGCACTAACCTCCATAGAATCCATATTCTTATCCTTAGTTTTACACGGAGGTGAGACCCTTTTCTTCCTCATTCCTGAGCGTAACCCACCCCGCTTTGGTAGAGACTTTTTACATTTTCTATCTGCCCTGGTATCCTGCTCTACAGTCGAAACATCTCCTTCCGAACCCTGAACATGTACCTCTGCCCCGAGACCATCATCACTTTCCAGATTAACCTCTGTGTGGTTATCTAGTTCGACCACTAGGGGTATACTATGGTCAAGTACGCTACTAGGATGAGGATCAGCGTCAAAGACGTCGCTATCAATGGCCTCTAGAGATATATTCAACACAGTTGGTTGCTGGGATGGATTTAAAGGTAAAAGAATTGGTGATTGACTAAGTCCAAGGGACTGACGTCTTTCGTTATTTATTTTAGAAACTACTTGAACCATATAGTTATCAATCGTATTTGACGCAATTGGGGCTAGTTTTTTGGGCATTTTATACAATAGCTACTTTGCGCCACACCGTAGGGTATAAAACAATATAAGAACCCCGAATTAATGGACAAGAGGTACTAAAATAGAGATAGAAAGGAAACAATCAAAATAACGTTCTACAACAACTCTCCTATTTCAAATTGCAACAGTGTAGTTATATATATAAGTAACCAGAATAATAACTGTCTTACGTCTGAAAGGTGATGTCTCAAGCCTGACACAAGCAAAGTGAATAGCCCAGTCCAGTCTCAGCCTGTCTCGGACTGTCTAAGACTGACCGCCCTTTGTCCGGGCTTCGTCCGGGTGTCGTCCCGCTCGCGTCCCGCTTCGCGGAAAACTCTGAGCGTTTATATAACTCTCTTCAAATGAGGGGGCGTTGCCGCTGCGGGAAGAGGCTACAGCTGATTCCAAAGCCTCGCAGTCCCGCAGCGGTGATGCAGCTGGCAATAGCACTCTGGGAGAGCGAGTACGGCGCTACAAACTGCTTTCCTTTTCCCCAACAACAGCAAAGCCTGTCGGACTCCCGGTCCTCCGTGAATAGCAGCAACAAGGTTCAGAGGATGTCAGTCAATGAGTGGCACCCGCAAAGCGGGTGCCGCGAAAAGTTATCGGCTCGGCAGGCAGGGGGGCGTTGCCACTGCGGGAAGAGGCTACAGCTGATTCCAAAGCCTCGCAGTCCCGCAGCGGTGATGCAGCTGGCAATAGCACTCTGGGAGAGCGAGTACGGCGCTACAAACTGCTTTCCTTTTCCCCAACAACAGCAAAGCCTGTCGGACTCCCAGTCCTCCGTGAATAGCAGCAACAAGGTTCAGAGGATGTCAGTCAATGAGTGGCTCACTAATTTCCTCATTTTGTTATGATGCACTGCAAAATCCTAAAATGATGAAAAACACTCTGACATACTTTTCTAGAAAGACAAGCCAGTGAATGCCCTTGCAAACCTGTGTTTTCTCTCACTCTGCAAGGATCTAAGTCTTGCAACATCTTCATTTTCTTTTTTAGACTTTTCTTACTATATGTACGTAAGAAATTACGAAGCAAATCGATTGATTCCTGTCGCACACTACAAATACTACTCCACTTCCAAGTGTACACTGGACCCTTAGTACGTCTCCCTAAAACTTCATCAGTTAACACCTCTTCTGCATCTCTAGGCACAAGTTTCTCTTTTTCAATCGGACAACCGTCTTTCACCTCATATGCTCGACCACTGGTGTCAACTGCATGCACCAAATCATTCTCCTGGAAATAACTCTCCTCATTAAAAAATGGCTCACAACTTGAACTATGCATCCATTCTCCAGAAAAAAACTTTACAAAAATGAGTCCGATTAATTACTCTTTTGCATCTACTGTTTGATTTGAAAACATCAATTGTCTTGTTAAGTGTCCTCATTCTATTGATTACTAAAATAAATAATTTTTTCTTAACTTCAAAAGCCTGATCAACAATCTTCTCTACACTTTTCTTTTTCTTATAAAAAGCAGCTCTCTGTTTACCTTTGTTAATATTTTTTAACAAATTTAAAACCACCCTATTGCGAAACATTCGTTTACGAATGTCCCTAAATTGGTTTTGCCTTCCATTCCTATACATATTATTCTCTCCTGCTCCAGTAGTAACATTTTTGAGGGGCCTCTCCTTCCTTTTCAAATTTGCTCTCTCCTTCTGTATATTCACATTCTCATCAACATTTTTTTTTATCTACATATGTTCCGAAAGAAAGACTTAGTTGTCTTACCAGGAGCTTTTTTCCTGTTTTTTGAAGTATTTGTTGTAAAGGAGTGCTTTAATTCCGTTGCTGTTTTTGATTTTTTCCGCTTGGCATCTTTTCTTCTCCTCTGCCTTGAGGGCATATTTCCTTACTATTGAAATCTTGATTTCAATCTGTGTTAAAGAAAAAAATAACACATTATAGACCACTATTACCAAACAACAAAGCAATGACAATAAGCAAACAATATAAACACTAGTTTACAACATATCTAAGTTTATATCACAGCAACTATGTAACTAGGAGTAAGACAGACAAAAAGAGCTAGAGGAACTAGAGAAGTGTGGCTCACTGGTTAGAGGAGGCAGACCTGGAAGCAGAGGTCAGCCCGGGACCAGGGTTCAATTCCCGGCTCGGCGGGGTCTTGAGTCCTAAAATGTCCATGGACTCGACAATTCTCGCTCCGGTGCCTACTCGATTCACGGGTTCACACTCTGCGACTCTGGGCAATAGCTTGCTTAATCTCCACAACGGCCCCTCGCGGCGGGATGCCTGGCTTTCACCTTGCGGAAACCCTGCCGGGGTTATCTCACAGGGGAATACCAGGACGGGTTCCCTAAGCAAGTGCTTAGAAACCGCTCGGTGATTTGCGCTATATAAATTCCTGTACATTTAACTAACACAGAGAGAGTCAGACAAAGAAACAGGTAGAGGGAGTAAAACATAGAGAAGGAGTAAGACAGAAAGAGTGTATAATATGTTGTAAGACAGAAAAAGGATGTAATAGGGAGAGCGAGTCAGTCAAAGAAAGGGACAAAGGGAGTAAGTCAGAAAAAGGATGTAACAGGGTGTAAGACAGAGAGAGTGTGTAAAACAATGTAAGACAGAGAGAGAGTGTTAGAAGGTGAGAGAATGTAAAAGAGACTAAAACAGAGAGAGGCTGTAAAAGGTAGAGAGAGAGAGTAAGTTTGAGAGAGGGTGCAAGAGGAAGTAAATCAGAGAGAGGATGTAACAAGAAGTAATGAGAGAGAGGGAATACATCAGAGACAGGGTGTAAGAGAAAGTAAGTCAAAGAGAAAGTGTAAGAGAGTGTAACACAGAGTCAGGATGTAAAAAGGAATAAGTCAGAGAGAGGGTATTAGAAGGGAGTAAGTCAGGAAGAGAATATAAGAGAGACTTATACATTCTTGATAATACTTAGTAAAGAAATGTTGGTGCATAAAGGAATTGTATTTTATAAATGAGCGAGGTTTCAGTAGTGTAATGAAATGCTTATACATATGACCTTTTCTCTGTTTTTTAAATGTTATTCTAAAAAAAGATTTCGGGCACATGAATTGGTTTTACATTATTGACAAGGATTAGATAGTATCTACATGATTTAAAAAATATATAATAGGGGGGGCGTGGCTAGCAGCCGATGATGGCGGCAGCAACCTAGAGAGGCTCCCGTAGCAAGGCGGCTTCCCACATCAATCCGCATGCCAATCCGCGCACTACTCAGTCCGAAGAAGGTGTTCTGGGTGCGGTGACCGAGCGGCACCGGCGCATACAATTTGGGAGTGCCTGGACCCCGATTTCGGGGCGAAACTTCAACTCCGTCCCCTGGGCGAGGCGGGCCTGGTGACACGAGGCGAGCATCGGTGTCAAGTGAATCCTGAGGCCGGGCGGAAGTTCATCCTCCCCGGCGCATCCATCCGGAAGTGGCCGACGACGCCATCGCCCGACACCTTTGGCTGGCGATCCTTCCCCGCCGGCTGCTCTGCCCCTCCCGTGGAATACACTGTGACGCTGGGCATCTGTGCCCCTTGGCTGCGCTCGGCGCGGACCGGAGGTCCTGCGCGGCACCAGACGCCGTTTTGCTGAACCGGCCGGGGCCGCCAAGGCTCCGCGGCGGCCGGCGACACCTGCATGGTACCAACGGACGTTGTCATCCCACGAGTATTGAACCCCCCCCCTGCATTCCCTAATTTCCCCCCCGTGAACGGCGACGGACCTCTGGCCCGTTCCAGCTTGGACTTTGTCTCACTGGCCAGCAATGGCGGGGACGGGAAAGCGACAGCTTGCTGCCCAGGCGAAGCTCGGGAAATATGCCTATGAGGGCCAGTCGGCCACGCAATCTGAGCAGCGCAAATCATTGGGGAAGGGTTCTGACAATGACGGTGCAAAAAAGGCCACGCTGGACGACGTGCTACGGACACTGGAGCAGGTGCAGGCCACGGTGGGTTCGACCGCGACGGAGGTTACCCTGATCAGAGCCGACCTCCAGAAAATGAGCGAGAGGGTGAAACAGGTGGAGGTAGTGACCAAATCTTTGATAGAAGACGTTTCGGACCTGCAGGTGGAAATGGAGAGGCTGCGGGCGGACAATAAACTTTTGAAAAGTAAGCTGGACGACCAGGAGGGGCGTTCCAGACGCAACAACGTCCGTATTTTGGGGGTCCCGGAGTCTGAAACGAGGGGGGCCATGGACCTGTATGTTGAAGACCTTATTAAGACCAAACTGGCCCCGAAGGGACTGTCAAACTTCTTCACAGTAGAACGGGCCCATCGGGTCCCGGGCGGGACGCCCACCCCGGGTGCAGCTCCGCGCCCCATCCTGGCGAGACTCTTCAACTTTCGAGACCGCGATGCAGTCCTCCAGGCCGCTAGGGTGGCGCCGCCCATCCAAATCCAGAATTCAAGGATTTCATTTTTCCCCGACTACACGGCGGAGGTCACCCGCAAGAGGAGGACTTTCCTCGAAGTTAAAAAGTCGCTTCGCGACCAAGAACTGCCGTACTCCATGCTGTTTCCGGCCCGGCTACGAGTGGTAGCGGATAAGAAGGTCTGGTTTTTCGATTCTGCAGAGACTGCCAGGGAATGGCTGGATGGCTGGCGCACAGTGGACCGCACCTCTAACCGTCGACGCAACAGATCGGGGGGGACAGGCCAGCGGGGCTCCCGCTCCCCTTCAAGGACCAGCGAGACTGGATCACCACCGCGAGACCAATTGGGAGCGGCTGGCGGCAAATGAGGATACCACAAGGGACTATCGAGTTACTCCTGAACTCTACTCCCGCTGTTTCTCTACTGAGCCGCTAATGGACGCTGGCTCGGACGCCTGAGGGCCACAATGGGACCGCCTGCTTTGGGGGACACTCTCCCCCGACGTGCAAGTACTCTGTTTCAGCTAAGGGTTAAGCGCTCTGCTAAGTTGGGGTGGCGGGCAGTTTTGAGTCCGTTTGGCAGGGAGGCAGGGTGGGGGGTGTTGGGAGGGGGACTTGTTTGGTTTTACGGGAATTCATGCTATCGTATGAACAATGTAGAATGTACTGTGCTGTTTACTGGAACGGTGCTGGGTGGGTGGGCTGTGTGCTTCGGGTTCAGGCCCCTGAGTTTCGATGGTGATGGGTGAGCGGCGTAACATGATGCAGGCGGGTGAGACACAATTGGGCGGCTCCTCCCTCAAGCTTCTGGCATGGAACGTGCGTGGATTGGGTGATAAAGTGAAGCGAGGCCTTGTTCTGTCCGAGGTCAAACGACATAAACCTGACCTCATACTCCTTCAAGAGACCCATCTAATGGGTACTGCCACCAAGGCCCTGGACAGGCGGGGGTACTCGATGTTGGTCCACTCCGAATTCTCCACTGGGTCCCGGGGCACGGGTATCCTGCTCAGAAAATCCTCAACTTTTATCACCATTTGCACAAAGACCGACTCGCAGGGCTGTTTTGCGGCAGTGAGTGGTCAATGGGAGGGGCGCCCCCTGACAATAGTATCAGTGTACATCCCGCCGTCCTTACACTCTGTGATGCTGCCTGCCCTGGGCGATTTCCTACTGTCCCTCCCCGAGGGTGACACCTTGTTGGGCGGGGACTTTAATTCCCCTGCCGATCCACTACTCGACAGGTTCCCCGCGCCCGCTCTCCCCGGGGGTCCCTCCAGATTTCAAAGGTTCATTGAGGCGTTGGGGCTGGTGGACATATGGCGGCACGTCCACCCTACATTACGACAGTACACCTTCCATTCCACCGTCCACAATAGTCTGTCCCGCATTGACCACTTTCTGGCGCTCGGGGATGGGTTGCAGCGCGTGGAAGAGGTGCTCATTCACCCTAGGGGCATTTCGGATCACTCCCCACTGACTCTCACCATTACTTCACGACCACGCTCACGCCACCGTGTCTTCCCGATGCATGCCTCATATCTTAAGGTGCCAAAGGTCCGGAAAGCACTACAGACCGCCACAACACATTACTTTATGGAGAACGAGCCTACCGCAGCCTCGGCTGAGGTGCTATGGGAGGCCTATAAGACTGTCCTGAGGGGGCAAGCCATTAGCTCCGTAACCTCGTATAGGCGAGAACGGGCGGCGGACCACTCGACGCTCGAGATACGACTGCGCGACGCAACCGCAGCCCATGAAATGGGCCCCACTGACGACACACTTCATGCACTCACGCTGGCCCAGCGTCTCTATACTGACCATGCTCGACACATTGCCCAAGATCACATCACTGACACACGAAACAGAGTGTATGATCTGGGGGACAAAGCAGGGAAAATGCTGGCCTGGCTAGACAAGAGAGGCGGGAGTGCCAAAGGGATCCAACAGGTCAGGGATGACCTGGGGATTATTCACACGGACCCAGCTCGGATAGTAGAAGAGCTAGCTGCCCACTTCGAGAAAGTCTACACCTCGGAGCGGGACGTCACGGCCATAGCGGCCCAAAGCGCACTGTATGATCTGCCCATCCCGGCGCTGTTGCCCGAGACGGCGGCTGAGCTTGAGACGCCTTTCACTGCTGACGAACTGCGGATCGCCGTTGGGGCCCTACATACGGGCAAGGCGCTCGGACCAAACGGCATTCCAATTGAGTGGTTCCAGGACCGCTCTGCTGTTCTTAGCCCATTCCTGCTTCGAATGTATGAGGAGTGTCGTACGGCGGGGATACTCCCGTTGGACCAACGAACGGCCACGATAGTGGCTATCCCTAAGCCTGGCAAACCTCCGGAGGACTGCTCCTCATACCGCCCTATCTCCTTACTCAACGCTGAAAGTAAAATCTTGGCGAAACTGCTGGCAAATCGTCTCCTGCCCCACCTCTCAGATCTAATTCACCCGGATCAGTCCGGATTCATGCCCCACAGGAACACCTCGCTCAATCTACGACGGGTGCATGGGGTGTTGGCCAAGGCGGAGGCCCTCGACGAACCAGCGGCCATCTTGGCCCTCGATGCCAAGATGGCCTTCGACATGGTTGAATGGGCCTATCTCTTCGAGGTTCTCCAATACATGGGTTTCGGCCCTGTTTTCATTTCCTGGATTAAACTGCTGTACACTATGCCGGTAGCGCATGTTGTGGCGAATGGCCACATTTCGCGCTCCTTTCCGCTCAAACGCGGCACTCGGCAGGGCTGTCCTCTGTCCCCCCTACTTTTTGCACTGTCGCTAGAACCCTTGGCGATCCGCATTAGGACCACCCCCTTGCTCAAGGGGATTCGATGGAGGGAGGGCTGGGAGGACCGCATTTCGCTCTACGCGGATGATATGCTTGTATACCTGACGGATCCTGACCATGGCATCCCGGCTCTTTTAGATGTCTGCAATGCCCATGGGGAGGTGTCGGGCTACACAATTAATTGGACTAAATCTGAACTATACACCCTGGCGGGCGGCCCACTCTCGGTTGGCTTTGACTGCCCCTTGCGGTTGGCCGGCACGTCCTTTAAGTATCTTGGTGTTCATGTTACGAAGGACCCGACGGAATTTGAAAAGTTGAACTTGGAGCCGCCGCTGGACCGCCTTAGGCGAGATGCGAGCTTCTGGGCAGGATTACCGCTAACGATGTTGGGAAAAGCAGCCCTCTTTAAGATGAAATCCCTGCCCCGCTTTCTGTATATTCTGGACAACACCCCCTTTGCAGTGCCCCCCAGGTACTTCAAGAGGGTGGCGGCAGTGGTCACTAGTCTACTATGGCACAATCGCCCGGCACGGATAGCTCACGCCAAGCTCTGTAAAGGTTGGTACGAGGGTGGCATCGCACTCCCTAACCTTCACCTTTATTATTGGGCGGCTCAGCTTAGGCCGATTAATCAATGGCTGCATGCACCACAATCGGACCCGGCATTTCAGGCGGACCGGGCCCAGCTAGGGGCGGGTACCCTGCTGGCCCCGCTCTATGACAAGCGTAAGCTCAGGTTGTTGAGGGGGCCCACTAAGATTACAGTTTCCGTCTGGCACGCAGCCACTGCTGCGCTAGGCTGGAAAGATACTATCACTAAGCTCACCCCGCTTTGGGATTCCCGTGTTCTGGGCAACCTTCGGACCAGCAAGGGGTTCTCCCGCTGGGATGACATAGGCATCTCAACAGTGGGAGACATGTGGGACCATGGGGCTGTCATCACGTTTGACCGCCTGAAGGAACTCTACGAACTGGAACCACATGAAACCTATCGGTATGTTCAAGTGCGTCATGCTCTGCTGGCGGTTATTCCGGTGGGGTCAACCCTCCCGGAGTCGTCCCCGCTGGAGGATCGCCTCCTAACTGACTATATGGTGGAGAAGGCCACCTCCCTTACCTACCGGAAACTCCTGAATAATTCCCCAGACCCGCTGGTGCCTCTTAGGGGAAAATGGGAGCAAGACGTGGGGGAGCTGGATGAACACGAATGGAACGGGGCACTGGCATCCCCTAAAGAGGCGGGCGTGTCCTCTAGAATGAGACTCATCCAACTCAAGGTTCTGCACAGGGCATACTACACCAGGACATTGCTTCATCGCATACAGCGCGCCCCTGACCCCTTCTGCTTACGCGGCTGCGGGGAGGAGGGCACACTACTCCATACGCTCTGGGACTGCTCCCTTATACAAACGTACTGGTGTCGGGTCATGCGCACCGTCTCACAGGTCCTAGAGGTCTCCGTGCTTCCTGAACCACGTCGCTGTCTTCTTAATGTGTGGGAACCAACTGACCTGTCCCGACATGGTCGCCTCTGGGTGACGATTGGTATGATGATGGCGAAGAGGGACATCGCGCAGCGCTGGGGGGTGGCGGATCTGCCGAAGGCCTCCCAATGGTGTGTGAATATGGATAGGACCATGGTCACGGAGCGGGCGGTGTATTTATCCAGGGGGTGCCCGGCCAAGTGGAACAAAATTTGGTCCCCATGGAATGTTTACCGAGGTAAGATTTGTGAGCCACTCCCTGAAGGGGACGCACTGGAGTCGGATGATGATGAGTGACTGAGAGGGGAGGGCATGATGGTGGGAGGAGGGGCTGCACTGGGTGGGGGCGTTATAACGGGATGGGGCAATAGCCACGGTATTTACCAAAATGTGAAAAGCGCAATCTGACTGGTCTCAGGGGCGCATTTCCACCTGAATGGCATTCAGTTTCCTGTGTCGATGGCAACGTGATTTCCCGAAGTTTGAATGTTTTTCTTCCTTTTTTAGGTGTTAACCATAAAACGAAAACCTCATAATTTGGCAAGGACCATTCGCTACTCCTTCTTCACAATTTCCTTTTGGTGCTTTATCCTTCAGTCCTTATGACAGCATGTACTGTGTTACTGCATACTTATTGCCCACACGCAATGCTAGCGGCCGGCCCGGTTGGGTTGTAGGCGACGTGCTGTGTACTGATTTGTGTAGACTCAATAAAGGTTTTCAAAAAAAAAAAAAAAAAAAAAAAAAAAATATATATAATAGCACATTTCACAATCATGTCACCTGTGTTTTCTCAGATTAGTAAGTATATTGTGCACATGAGGTGAGGCCTGTCCAGGGGTGCAGAGGAGGTGAGATCTGTGTCCAAGAGTGCATTGGACAGGACTCACCTCCTCTGACCCTTGAACAAGCCTCACCTCCTCCGTGGACCTTGGACAGGCCGCAATGTATTGGGTATAATTGATGGTAACAGGATGCAGATAAGGTGAGTCCTAACCAAGAGTGCAGATGATGTGAGGCCTGTCCAGGGGAGCAGAGGAGGTGAGGCCTGTGTTCAAGAGTACAGTGGACAGGACTTTATAAAGCCTCTCCCCCACTGCACTCTTAGATACAGGCCTCACCTCCTCAGCAACTTTCACAATCATGAAAGCCATTTCGACTTTCCTCACTTCCTCTGCACCTCACGCAATCATGTCAGGTGTGTTTCCTCATATTATGAATCAGATTGTGTTTTTTATTGTTGCTTTCTGTGTTTTTTTTTGTTAATGCTTGGTAAAAAATTTCTGCTGCATAGAGGAATTGTATTTTGTAAAAAACTGAAGTTTCAGTAGTGAAATGGAATGCTTGTACATATGACCTGTGCTCCTTTTTTGTAATGTTAATATAAAAACGATTAAAGGGGAAGTAAATGGCTTTACCATTTTTCAGAAGGATTAGAAAGTGTCTGCATGATTAAATAAATATACCTGCACTTTTCCCAAACATGTCAGCTGTGTTTTCTAAGATTAGGAAGCAGATTAAGCTTTTTTATTCTTCCTTGGTAAAGAAATGTTACTACATAGAGGAATTTTATTTTGTAAAAAAATGAGGTTTCAGTAGTGCAATGAAATGCTTCTATATATGACCTGTGCTCTGTTTTTTAAATATTAATTAAAAATCGATTTAGGGCACATGAATTGGACCCCTGGACAGACCTCACCTCATGTACACCCCTGGACAGGCCTCACCTCATCTGCACCCTGTTACCATCAATTATACCCAATACATTTAGGCCTGTTTAAAAAACGATTTAGGGTTGCAGATGAGGTGAGGATTGTCCAGGGGTACAGAGGAGGTGAGGCCTGTGTTCAAGAGTGTAGTGGGAGAGACGCGTGTCCTGGGAAGCAGAGGTGGTGAGGCCTGTGTCTAAGAGTGCAGTGGGCTGGACTTCATGAAGCCTCTGATTGTAAAAGGTTCAATTATATGTCTTTAATCTTGCAGACACTATT
The DNA here is from genome assembly GCF_964261635.1 of Lissotriton helveticus. Classification (NCBI taxonomy): domain Eukaryota; kingdom Metazoa; phylum Chordata; class Amphibia; order Caudata; family Salamandridae; genus Lissotriton; species Lissotriton helveticus. Next base: position 541,244,469 of record NC_136072.1, on the reverse strand, counting down.
TATTCCTTCTCAAAAATGTAAAAGCCATTCATTTGCTCCAAAATCGTGTTTCCAATAACATTTACGAAACAGAGCGCAGGTCATATGTACAAGCATTCCATTTTACTACTGAAACCTCACTATTTTTCAAAATACAATTCTTCTATCTCGGAAATGTTGATACCAAGCATTATCAAAAAACATGACATAAACCAACAAGAAAGAAGCTCAATCTGCTTCCTAATCTGAGGTAACACAGGTGACATGATTGTGAAAGGTTCAAATATATTTATTTAGTCATGCAGACACTATTTATTCCTTCTCAAAAATGTAAAAGTCATTCATTTGCCCCAAAATCGTTTTTTAAATAACATTTTAAAAACAGAGCGCAGGTCCTATGTACAAGCATTCCATTTCACTACTGAAACCTCACTATTTTACAAAATACATTTCCTCTCTCTTGCAAACATTGATACCAAGCATTATCGAAAACCATGACACAATTCAACAAGAAAAAAGCTCAATCTGCTTCGTAATCTGAAGTAACACAGGTGACATCATTGTGAAAGCTTCAAATATATGTATTTAATCATGCAGACACTATTTATTCCTTCTCAAAAATGTAAAAGCCATTCATTTGCCCCAAAATCGTTTTTTTAAATAACATTTTAGAAGCAGACCGCAGGTCCTATGTACAATGATTCAATTTCACTACTGAAACCTCAATATTTCACAAAATACAAATCCTCTATCTTGCAAATGTTCATACCAAGCATTATCAAAAAACATGACACAAACCAACAAGAAAGAAGCTCAATCTGCTTCCTAATCTGAGGTAACACAGGTGAGATGATTGTGAAAGGTTCAAATATATTTATTTAGTCATGCAGAAACTATTTATTCCTTCTCAAAAATGTAAAAGCCATTCATTTGCCCCCAAATCATTTTTTAAATAACATTTTAGAAGCAGACCGCAGGTCCTATGTACAAGGATTCAATTTCACTACTGAAACCTTACTATTTCACAAAATACAATTCCTCTATCTTGCAAATGTTGATACCAAGCATTATCAAAAAACATGACGCAAACCAACAAGAAAGAAGCTCAATGTGCTTCCTAATCTGAGGTAACACAGGTGACATGATTGTGAAAGGTTCAAATATATTTATTTAATCATGCAGACACTATTTATTCCTTCTCAAAAATGTAAAAGCCATTCATTTGCCCCAAAATAGTTTTTTAAATAACATTTTAGAAACAGAGCGCAGGTCCTATGTGCAAGCATTCAATTTCACTACTGAAACCTCACTATTTCACAAAATACAAATCCTCTATCTTGCAAATGTTCATACCAAGCATTATCAAAAAACGTGACACAAACCAACAAGAAAGAAGCTCAATGTGCTTCCTAATCTGAGATAACACAGGTGACATCATTGTGAAAGGTTCAAATATATTTCTTTAATCATGTAGACACTATTTATTCCTTCTCAAAAATGTAAACGCAATTCATTTTCCCCAAAATCGTTTTTCACATCACATTTAAGAAACACAGCACAGGTCCTATGTACAAGCATTCCATGTCACTACTGAAACTCCACAATTTTACAAAATACAATTCCTCTATGAAGCAAAAAACTTTTTACCAAGCATTATCAAAAAACATGACACAAAGCAACATTAAAAACACATTTTGCTTCCAAATCTTCTCCATAGAGTATACAAGTCTCTATCTATATTAAATGAATCATTACTCACCTTTACAAATGCTTTGGGAGATTGAGAACAGTGTCAGACACACACACCAATATTTCTTTAGCAGAGCAAAAGGTATGCACTCCAGGCACTGCAACCACGAATGGCACAGAGAACCTCTAATTCTACACACATATCCCTCATGTTAACCAATTAAAACTCTTCCCTCTCTATTTTCAAACCAACACCCTTCCCCCCCTCAGCCCTTTCTACCTGTTACCATAGCAACTCCCTCCTCACTGAACTCTCAGGTTTAAAAGTATATTCTACAATGTTGCAAATGAACTCAGCAAGGATGTTTGACCTCTCAATACACCAGCTTATCCGGTGCAATGTTTCTTTAAATGACTTTGTCTTAACCATTCAAATTACTTCTTTCACAGAACAGAAGCATGCACCCAAACTTTCAGTTTTCAACTATCTGAATCCACCAATCATTGCTTGTGATTCAAGAGCACTGAAACTCCACAGTTTTTTTTTGCAAACTCCTACTGTTCCAACTGCCATTTCATTCCTACACTTCATCTGACTGCACCAGAACCTCCTCTCACCATGTATTCTGTCTGGATTATTGGACATAGCTACATCCACTGGGCTCAAAGGTATGCAGCTATCAGAAATTTTCACAACCTTGATTTACCAAATGTAGACATCAAGTGGATTGGCCAGAGAGGAGTGAGATGTCATCAATTGATACCATTGGTGAAAACCTTTCACCATCTGCCACACCCTGACCTCATAATTTTGCACTGTGGTGGAAATGACCTAGGCACTTTGACTGGGGTAGGTCTGGAAATGCTTTTAAAGGACACCTTTGGGCAATTGATGACACTTTTTCCACAAACTGCCTTGGTATATTCCAATATATGCCAAAGACAGAAATGGAAGAGGTCCAACCAATTTTGTCCACAATTTGAGAAAGCACAGAAACATGTGAATAAATCTGTTTCTGCTGAGAGACTATGGAATGGGTTCAATATACAACAATAACTTGCGTTACAACATGCAAGATATCTACAGAGGAGATGGTGTGCACTTCTCAGATGAGGGGAATAGAATATTCCTCCTGAATTTAAGAGTGTGCATTGGAACCTACTTGTAGGTACCTAAATCAGCCACAGAACCCAAAAGCTCTTTTCAGGGCTACCCTACATCTGATCACTCAAAATGATTACTTTACTCTAACTTTTTTCACTGTTTTTCACTAAAGTACACTCCCCGGTACGCTACCCGGTACGCGTACCGGGCGCTCCCCCCGCGAAAAATTACAAAATAATAATATTTATTTGGCCTATATGGGCCTCCTAAGCCCCCCTCAGAAAACCTAGGGGGTCAGGGGGTGTCTACCGTGCCCCCTTTTACCCATCCCCAATGTTGTTTGTCCTCCATCTTGTGTCTCAAATCTACCGAAACACAAGATGGAGGACTCCCGTAGCGCTGCCGGTACGCGTACCGGGGCGCGCACCGGTAAGCGCTCCCAAATTTTTTTTAAAGTTAATTTACATAAAAACCACTGGAGAGACTTTCACCAAATATAGAATAGGCCCTACTACATACCAGTCCCTACCATTTTCCCAAATTTGGTGGAATTCCATTGAGCCATTTGCGCTGTAGCCCTGTCTTAATATCCTGAGGTAAATTACATGACAAAAACACATATGAAGTGTTAGAATTTACAACCAATTAAAATGTTACTTTTATTTTCTACTTTTATTTCCTGACATTTGATTGGTTATGTACATGAATATAAATGAAAAATGAGAGGGAAACACGGCCATTTTGACTACAACTACCTGAGGTACATCTTTAAAGGATTTTCTCATTTATCTTCATCACCTTTCTATAAGGTAAGTTGTTAATTTGTAAGGGGCACTTTAAGTTAATTTGTAAAAACGTTTTCTGATAGTTATTTACTGTCCCTCTGTTATAGTTATAGATTGAGATAAGCTTCTCTGTTATAGTTATAGATTGAGTTAGGCTTCTCTGGTATAATTATACATTTACTTAGGCTTCATAACATACACTTTTTTATATTTCTACTTCCTGCTTGATACCATACACTGCCCAAAGATAACTTCACTGTTAAAAACTCAGAAGTACCTGTCTGAACTTAAACCCAACAGTGCCCTAACTCTACTGATATATTTATTTTTTATGCAATTTACAGCAAGAAAATGGAAGGAGAACAAAACAAATTTAATATTTCTTTCGAAATTGTTATGGAGAACAATCCTGAGGAAGAGATTGATGACTTAGACTTTATGGATCAGTCTCTGGACCAAGAGTTACTTAATTGTGTTGAAGAAATAGAATCATGGAATCAAAATGAGGACATTCCAGATGATATAATGTTGGAAGTTCTTTTAAATTTTGAAAAATCACAACAATAAATTTATATTTAATAATTAAAAATTGTTCGAGACATTATTCATTTTTATATGTAATTCATGAAATAGTACCAAAATGATTATAATATAAAGTGAGACTTATAGTATACTGTGCAACTTTTTTGTGTTACATAGTAATTTTGCTCATAGTTACTTCCTTTCTCCCACTATATTATCTCCAATGTGTATTTGACATCTCTTTTTCATCTCCTGCCTCCATGTTGTTTCTGCTTTCCTGACAGACTATGGTATAGATTCCATATACCACAATAACTTCTGTAACAACATGCAAATTATCTACAGAGGAGACGCTGTACATTGAATTTAAGACTCTGTATTGATACCTACATGCTGGTACTTAAATCACCCACACAACACAACAACTCTATTCAAAGCTACCCTACCTCTGATCACTCAAAATGATTATTTTACTCTAACTTTTTTCACTATTTTTCACTAAGGTACGCTCCCCGGTACGCTCCCCGGTGCGCGTACCGGGCGCTCCCCCCGCGAAAATCGGAAACATTTTTTTTTGTTTTTGACCCGCGGGGCCCTTTTATGGCCCCCACATCAAACCTAGGGGGTCAGGGGGGGTCTACCCTGCCCCCTTTTAGTCATTTCTCCCTTTGTTTTTGCCACCTCTTGTGTCTCGATCCTACCGAGACACCAGATGGCAGCCGCTCCGAACTGTTTGGAATATTGACAGACACCCGAGAGCCAATCAGCTTTCCGCTCGCGAACTCGCGTTACGCGCTGGTACGCGCCCCGGTGCGCGTACCGGGGTGCGCTTATAGATATATATATTTTTTTAACCTAAATTACTCAAAATCCACTGGAGCACATATCTTGAGACATAGCAAAGGCACATCGTCATACCAGTCCCTACAATTTTGCTAAGTTTGGTGGAAATCCATTCAGCCGTTCGGGCTAAAAGTGAGTCCAACCGCCCTATGGAAATTAACATGGGGAAAACACGTTTTGGGACCCCCCTTTTATCTCGGCCCCCGCTTGACGAATCCCCCCAAACTTTCAGGGAAGGAGCAGAGCGGAGCGGGCCATCTTCGTTGAGGAATTCGCGAAGATTCGTCCACCGGCGCCAAAGTTATTCCCAATAGAATGTTGCGGATTTCCTATGGAAAGTAGATCCTAACTATAACTACCTACTGGCGACCGCCAGTAGGTAATATATATGCTTAAAATGTGATTAGATTGTGTGTGTGTGTGTGTGGTTGTGTGTGTGTGTGGTTGTGTGTGGTTGTGTGTGGTTGTGTGTGTGGTTGTGTGGGGTTGAGTGTGTTGTGTTTGTGGTTGTGTTTGTGGTTGTGTGTGTCGTTGTGTGTGTCATTGTGTGTGTGTGGTTGGGTGTGTGGTTGTGTGTGTGTGGTTGGGTGTGTCTGTGTGTGTGGTTGTGTGTGTGTGTGGTTGTGTGTATGGCTATGTGTGTGGTTGTGTGTATGGTTGTGTGTGTAGCTGGTGCTGTCATGTTTTCTGTCTCCCAATCGTCTACATGGACCTTCAGTAGATGGTGGATTTCTATCATACTCATCATCAAGACATTGTAACAGCCACTGAAAGCACTATGCCTGCTCACTTCACTCTCACAGAGAACAAAAGCACAGCCCTCATTAAGGAAGGAGGAGACACATACAGACAGAAGTGGGTAGGAGGCAGGAGCTACCTCAGATATATCTTGAAGTTCTGGGAAATGTATGGTATGGGAAGACCAAAGAGAGGTGGGTCAGTGTGGCAGGGAAATATGTATATTTTGAAATATATGTGCAAATTGGACCATGACAGGGATTGGAGTGTGACACTAGACTAAGTATCTTGCTTTCATGAATAACAAGAACGAGAACAACAGAATAAGAACGGGAAGACGCCATAAACAGAAAAAAATATATATATGGGCAATGTGCACTACATTTCACTAAAGAATGCCAGTGACAAAATACACAGAGCCACAGGGTGTTAGAAGGGAGGTCGGCCAGTGGAACAAAGACATATAGCAAAGAGAGTGAACGGAGGAATCGATGCAGAAAAGGACGAACGAAACGCTGCAGTGAGTCATGGGAAAAGATGGAAAACGTGCATGGGAAGGTAAGGAAGCAAGCTGAACTGCCGGGGTGTAAAAGGAGGCGAGAAAGGAGGAGAGAAGAAGGGAGGGGAGGCAAAGTGGCGGGAAGAATAGAGAGGGCATGAAGGGATCGAAGGCAAGGGAAAGAAAGGGACGATAGACGCGATTAAGAGGAGCCACAGATGGACTTCAGAAAAAGATGGGTCTATGACAAAGGCCTCAATCAAACAGGGCAGTAAATACTTCCTACTTGTTGCCACTGTAATGTTGTGCACCAGGCCAAATAAAAAGCGCCAATAAAGCTTTGAACTTAATAAAGGAAAGTAAGAACAGTATTGACAGCAAAAAACTAGTGTTTGAGGAGACTGATGGGTGCAGCACCTTCCTCTTCTGGAGAAAGGCCACAAAAACGACAAAGTGCATTTAAAAATGTGAAAAGCTTCAAAATAAAATTAACTAATACCCAAATAAATACTTAAGCAACACTTTTGTTGCTGGTGGGAACCAAAATAAAACATCAAAAGGCACGTGGATTCGTATCACCCTTAACAAGTGGAAACCCTAGGTGACGCACTGTGACGAAAGCATATATACAGGTTGACTTGGTATGTACATGTAAAGAAACCTTGTGGCATGAAAAGCGACTGTTTGAATGGGAGGCCAAAAAAAAAAGTAAAAAGGAATGATCCAACTACACTGTGACTGTAGGAATCGAAGGACCATGCGGCACAAATTGACATAAACCACACAATGGTGATGGTGGTGCTGACGTGGTCTAAACATAGTGATATAATCCAAACACATAAAGTTTTCACTCAAATATATACAAACTCCAGCAGTACGAAATCAATATTGTAATCAAATGTCCCGTAGGTAGATGCGGCTGCTGACCAGTAATCCGGGTCACAACTAGAGAAAAGAAGGATTGTGACAAGCTGAGGATAAAACCTAATGAGAGGCTTGGTGAAGGGACCGTCCAGCATGCGTATGTTGGTAGATATGAACATATGAAAATATCAGCCTCTCTAAAGGGAAAAGGAAACCGAGTACCAATAAACATGAAAATGCGAAAAACGGGATAAAAGTGGAGAAAATGGAGATGGCGGAACATTAACTATATGGTAGTGATAGAGCGCGCAGGTCACCCGACTGTAAATTTACCATACTCACCTGGGCTCATAATCAATTACACATTTCTAAAATCAGGTAACCTACGCTCTGACTATCAGATATTTTACCTACTAGGTCCTATACCATTGACTTACCAATCCTTGTCACTGGTACCTGTAACCTATTGGATCAGGGAGTTAGTTTAAATTTGCTAGCAAATAATATATGTACTCATATAATAACCACAGACTCGGGAAAGTTTTAAACTCTTTATCTAAACTTCATCAAAGGTCATGATCCATAGATTGAACACAATGAGACTTTCAATAATGAATATCAGAAATAATGTATAGGTATGCAAAAGATATATTATACCAATCATTTAGCAATGTAAAGGGAAGGTAAGAACAGGGAACATGCTATTAAATTCAAAACAGACTTGCACAATTTGTCTAAGGGTAGGTAAAGAAAAAGAACATGCTATATAATACCACTTTAAGCACTTATCAAAGGGTGCGTAAGAAGAGGGAACATAATATGCAATCACGAAAAATAATTTGAGCATATAACTATAGGGAAGGTAAAAAAATGGAACACACTATTAAACCAAATGACAAATTTATCATTGCAAAGGGATCGGTAAGAAAAAGGAACATATGTAATCAAAGCTTTATCGATTTAGGGAAGATAAAGAAAAGGACACACAGAAATATAATGACGATACCCACACAGATTTATATTTACCTAGAATGGTGTGAAGACCAACCCTGGCCACGGGTCAGTTAGGGACAGAAACCCCTAAAGTTGCAGTTGCCAGTAGGCCAGCAGGTGCAGATCAGATTCAGGATAAACCAGATTTGGATCAGGACCGGACCACCAAAGGTTAAGACCTGCACCCGCAGTTCAGTTGCAACCCCTGCGCTACTCCCTCTCTGCAGCTAACAGTCAGAACCCCGATTGGGTTATCAATTTCACCGACAAAGTGCTCCGCCAGCACTCCAGCTTCCCGGACCCTGATTGGGTCAGCGAATCTTCTGACAGAGTGCTCCGCTGCACCTCTGTTCTGGATCATCTATTGAGTGCGTTGGGTCAGTGACAGGCCAGCTATTCGACAAGTCGGACAATTTCTCTAGCTAAACCTACGCTAGTTATACTATTTTCCAGGTCAGTGTACCACCCCCCAATGCTGCAAGTGTAACGATCCCCAATTTCGATTGGGAAACAGAAGAGGAGAGGTCGTCACACCACACCAAATTATGATACTTCAGTGTTGAATATTAATTTGATGTTCCCCGCCCATCAATGTATTTTCACATGACATATTTATTCCACCCAACAATGGAGAATTTAACATTGAATACATTGTAATACAATAGGTACAGTTTAGCTTTCTCTAGCAAGGTGCGAGTTAAGCTGCCCAGGCACATCTTGGCTGTGACTGTCTTTGGCTTGGTTTCAATGACAAATGACTTCAGCTTCTCTCTGGAGTCTGTCATGCGCAGAAGAACTTTTCAAAATGGAGTATCAACGTCCCCCAGGCCCAAAGATTACGATATATGAAAAGTAGAAAGAAACATTATTAGAACACAGAATAAATGAACACACTGTATACCATATATTTCTACTCTATACCCATTATTTTAATTTTAACTATAGCATTAGGATTAGGCATAACGAACAGCTTGGCGAAAGCAGCAGGGCAAGCTTCTCGCATGTGAGAACACAGAGCAGCCATATTAACCCTAGTGCGCAGAAGCGGCAGCTTCCCTCCAAATAACGAATACGTCATATCACGTGAGTATGACAGACACATGTGCAATAGAAACCCTCGCGTAGCAGCAGTCATCTTAGATGCAAGCGTATTAGGATTAGTACACACATAAGCAAGCTTCACTCGGACACCCCGTGTAGATGTAAAATATGCAAAATTAGTAAACAAACATGTTGGTTACTTTATTAACGCTATTCGAGGTTCATGAGTACAAGCAAGTCGCTTAATGTGAGAATCCTTGCTCCATCAATCCCCTTTTTGATGATATTTTATATCATCACTAATTAATGAAACAGATGCCAACTTGTCACATTTCACCCAACTCAATTTCATCAAACTTTCTATTTTGCTTCTTCTCATTATTGCATGAGAATTTTTCATTTTCTTGTATATCTTACTATTCATCTCTTCTAATTCGAGTTTGTCAATATTTCTTTTTACTCCTCGCCTATTTATGGAGTATTTCTTTTTATGTTTTCGACATTTGCAACAAGTTATTATACCTAGAACTAGTATGCCTATTCCCACCATTGGCATCAGTATTCTACCTACAATACTTTTTCCTACATTAGAAATCCAACTACTTACAGAGGAGAGACCATCAGTAAGCCTCTTCCATGCACTATCAACCTCGGTTTGAGCTCTTTTTCCAAATTAGTAATATTTCTCACATACCTTTTAATTTCAATACTTTTGTCTGATATGTAAGTGCAACAATGTTGCGCTTTCAACATTCTACAGACTCCGCCCTCTTTTGCCAATAATGTATCAAGAGCAAGTCGATTTTGTTAAACCATTGATCTGATCGCAACCAATTCGGTATTGACCATTAAGAAACCTCCAGCAGTGTCAGTTGATAACCGATCAACTACTGTTGATAATTTGCAGATTTTGTGTGTATTCAGAGCCACTCCCACTGTAGGTATCAATGCACTAAATATATCACCTACAATTTCACCAAAATTAGCTCTTTTACTAAGTACTTATCCATTAGTTTCTTCATTGTTTCCAGTTATTTTATCCGCATGATATATTTTTGGGAAGACTATTCCGAAATAACAACTCCCATACCAGTGATCTGGCAATTTGTAATAAGCCTTGTTCCCACATATATAATATACTCCAGGAAACACAGGTTCAGTTCCATCTTTGAAACCCCAACCCCCAATTACCTTATAATTGTGTTCACACTCACTGGAACCAATGAATATATTATTATAATAACTATATATTTCTCTGTGGAGACAACGTTTCCCATTCTTTTCAAAATCCAGTAACATAGCAGCATTAGCCCCACCATTTGATTTATTTATTTTTTTAAATCTTTTTATTCACAATTTTTACATAATATGCATACCCCGCTCCACCCCACCCCCACCCACAAGACCAAGATAAAACCATAAAAAAGAAAAAAAAGACATATTACTTTCATAGTTCTGAAATTAATCCATTATAGTTCATAGAGACACATGCGGAAACAAAGACACAATCATTATAGCTACATCGCAACCTATGTTTGACTCTGAATCCACTGTAGGAGCGGTGCCCAAATCTGCATACCCCTTCTTCTTTTATTGGAACCTTTGTTTTTATAGATTGCCACTTCGAGACTGCAGGTCTCAAGTAACTCAGCCCTCCATTGTAGAAAGCCAGGCGGATTAGGATCTAGCCAGGCCGAGGCAATAAAAAGTCGAAGTATCGCCATAGCCACAAAAATCAGTCCCTGTATGTTTGTCAGCCACCAACAATTCGATACACCCAGCATAATTTCCTCAGTTGAGACTTCTACTCTTATTTGGCATACTTCTGATAAGAATTCCGATATATCTTTCATCAAGTTATTGAGTGTTTTACAGGTGGCAAACATATGAATCATATCAGCCCCGAACAATGCACAGCGTGGGCATGTAGTTCCCTTCCCTGTCCCCCATTTGGCGATTTTTCCCGGTGTATAATACAGGGAAAAGAATGTTTTATAGAATTGTGCGTGCAGCTTTATGGACATTAGTGATGTTAGGGCTAACTCATATGCCTGGCGGGGGATTGTAGAGTGAACTCCCAGCTTGATTTGCCAATCAGAAGACTGTTTGTCCATATTATCTGGGAAAGCTACAATCAAGGTTTCATATATTTCCCCAATCCTGGGTGTATTTTTTTTACAAAGATTCTCAATCAGTGGGTTATTCTGAAAATTCCACCGCCCGCCAGTTTTCTTTGATAAAAAATCTCTGACCTGCAAGAACTTAAAAAAATCTCTATGACAGATATTTTACTCACCATGTAGATCTTCAAACATCTTAAGGCCACCTGGTGCATAAAAACAACCCAGCTGCACCACTCCAGCCGAGACCCATCTATTTATACAGCTATCCTGGAAGATTTGGGGTAGATCATCATTAAAGCTCAATGGAGTATAATATGAATATCGCCCAAGCCCCAAGATCCTACGCACATTACTCCACACTTTGTACACCCCTGCGATAGTTTTAAACTTAACTTTCTTGAAATAGCTATCGTTGGTGTGTCGCCAAAAACAACCAGCACATTCTTCTCCAAGTAAAATTTCTTGAGGCGTCGGAATCACTTGACTAATGAAATCATGAGAGATCAGTTTAGCACAATATTTCAAAACGGTGGCCCAATAGTAAAGTTTAAAGTTCGGTAGAGATAATCCTCCTCTTTCTTTTGGTAGTACTAACCATTTGAGGGCCCGTCGGGGTTTCTTATATCCTCAGATAAAACTTGAAAACATGGAGTCTATAGTTCTAAAAATTTTGGGCGAAAACTCGAGGCATATGGTCTGAAAAAAAATTAAAAACGGGGCAAAAAAAGCATCTTAATCACATTACATCGACCACTAATAGTCAGATGTAAATTGTTTAGTCGGGCCAGCTCTTTCTTAGTGCGCGAAATCAGTGGGTTCAAGTTATTATCAACTATGTTTTGAATTTTGGCACTTATGCTAACGCCAAGGTATACGGCCTCCTCCGTCACTCTTGAATCTCTCAAAACAATTTTGTTATTTAGAACGATCTGTGTTTTGCTGGAGTTTAATTTGTAGCCAGACACTAACGCAAACTGATGTGCCTCTTCTTCTATCACGGGCATGGCTATATTGGGGTCTCTAGTAACAAGCGCGATGTCATCGGCGTATGCTAACATTTTGGTATTGTGATTACGAATTTGTATCGGTTGTATTAATACAAGCTTATACAGCCACCGAATGAATGGGTCGATATATATCGCGAAAAGAAAAGGGGAGCAAGGGCATTCTTGCCTAGTCCCTCTCGATATCGCGAAATTCTCTGACAAGAGCCCATTAACCAATACTCTAGCACTCGGTTTGTCATATAGTTTTTGGGTGGCTGTGATAAATCTATTGGTAATTCCACTATGCAACATTGCAGCCCATAAAAATCTCCAGGAGACCCTATCAAATGCTTTCTCCGCGTCAAGGAGGAGAAGCGCCATAGGGACTCCTGTTGATTCCGTATAATCAATTAAAGAAATAACCCGTTGTACATGGTCAGTTGTTGACCTTCCCGGTATAAACCCATGTTGATAATTTGATACTATTTTGTTTCTTTTTGGTGCGAGTCTAGCTGCTAGTGGTTTTGAATAAATTTTAGAGTCCCCATTAATGAGGGTAATAGGACGATATGATCCTAGATCGCGAGGGTTTTTATTCTTTTTCAGGAAAACCACTATCTTAGCTTCTGACCATGAGGCGGGTGGGATCCCCCCCTGAAATATATGAACAAATAGTTCTATCAATATCGATTTTAGTTGGTCAACAAATTTCAAATAAAACTCTGACGGGATTCCGTCCAGTCCAGCCGCCTTTCCACTAGATAATGAAGTTAAAGAAAGGAGGATCTCTTCCCAGTTACGTAACTCATCTAGCAGATCCTGATCTTCCTTCTCAAATCTAATCCCAGGGATTAGATCTAAATATGAATCAGGATCCCACAACCTAACTGCAGGTTCTGTGTAAAGATCTTGATAGAATCTCTGAAAAGATGCCCTTACTTCAGATGGTTCCGATCTTAAACCTAATCTGGTGTCCTGAATTTCCTTTATAGTGCTAGCAGATGTCTCTTCTCTTGTACGTACTGCCAGCTGGTGCCCCACCTGTTCACTTAACTCATAAATGTTTTCTTTATAAATGGAAGCTTTGATAATAGCTTTTTCCACTAGTATTTCTGAGATGAGATTTCTAGCGACGGCGACCTGTGCCAAAGCGTTGTCCAGCGCCTTGCCCTGTTGTGTTGCTATGATCAAGTCCTCTTCAGCTTTACCCAAATTATATTGTAATGCTGCCAGGCGTAGTTTTCCTTCCCTGTTTGACCTTAGGGAGAATTGCAATGTCTCGCCCCTTATGCCTGCTTTCATGGCGTCCCATACTATAGCTATAGGAGCACTACCCAGGTTATCCTTTAAAAACCCTGGGATCCACCCCTCATGTGTTGGCAGTAGTTATCATTCTTCAAAAAGGCCCTTTCAAACGTCCAGGTTGTAATCGGGCGACTATTCGGAGGGTATAATAAGTTTAATATTAGAGGGTTATGGTCAGACAGTGAACGCGGGAGGTTTTCTATCGTGCACGCCGATTTCAGTGAGTTTGACAAGAGCATGTAGTCTAGTCGTACATGCCACGAGAGTGGATATGAATAAAACGTAAAACCAGGGTCACCAATATGATTGTGTTGCCACCCATCTATTAAGCCATGTACAATACACAGATCTTTCTAACACCCGAAAGACTCTTGGTTTCCTACCATGATATTTAAATTCAGGACCAATTGTCCAATCCCCTGGGAGATGTAGGTTGAGGTCTCCACATACAATCAGTGGTAGAGGCCAATGTGTTAGCTCATTGGATACATCCGGGACCATCTCAGGCTCATCAATAACACTTCCATAGATGGTGCAGAGTGTCATCTTATTTAGCCCCTTATTATACTGACATTCGGCGATTTGAGGTGTTCCCCATGCTTTCAGCCCATTTAGAAATTTTATTGTTCTTGTCATTTGCTTTTCTTTGGAAACTCTCTCTCCTTTTCTCAACCATATTCAAAAATATGTTCTCTTATTCTTGTAATAAGCATGTTAAATTATTCTTGTGTGCATCAGCTATATCTATTGTACCTATAGAAAATATTCATTCATGTAACGTGCTACATTTCTAGTGGTATGTACAGGGTTTAGGTTTCTACGTATATGTAGTTCAGAAAATATCACATCTAAATTAGAATAATAATACTGTAAAGGTCCATTCTTGTAGAATAAACTAGCTAAAACACTACAGGAAATTCCATATGTTAGTGGCAAATGGTGATAGGTTACACCTTCAGCTACCGAAGTAGGCAGTTTCATACAAACATAGCAATCTTCTATCTCCATAGCTTCTACATAGTGTACTAATAGGTTTGCAAATACATTCAAATGTGTTCTGTTTTTAATTCTCGTATAATGTAGTCCTTCCTCATCTGGTGCTTCTAAGTCTATCTTCTGTTGTCTAATGCTAAGTGCTTGTTCTTGTATATCTACTCTTTTTGGTGTATCTTTTGTTTGTAACACTTCTGTTTCTAGTGGCAGTTGTTCATTAGTGTTAACTTTTGTCTCTCTACTCATCATGTAAGGAATAGCTATTGTTAGTCCTATCCAAACTATAAGTACTATTGCTATACTACATAAACATACTCTACAACATGTTTTTAAACAATTTCTTTTCGGTCTTCCATTAACAGTATGATCAGCCATTTCTGACTAAAGAAGATTCAACCCCTCTTTGTAGCTTTTTCACAGCTTTTTTACCCTGTGTGTATTTCAGGTTGGTCTCACTTCTTCGTCAGTTTGATCAGTAATCAATTCTTCATCACTTTCGTCACTTATTTCCAGATTTTCAAAATCTTCCAAAACAATGTAGGTTCACTCGGGGCCTTTGTATTTATTATTCAGTCTCTTTAACCGGGGACTTCTCCTTCTTGGTTGTATCACAGGTTGATGAGCTTGACTTGATATTTCATTTACTTGTTCAGGTTCTTCATCAATTGTTTTTAAACGCAGTCTCAGTCTTTTGACAAAACTAGGCCATGTGTCTCCTTTTCTGAGTCTTTTAGCTGGCACTGTGTCTTGGCTTTCTTAAAATGTCCTTTTATTTTCGTTCAGTGGTGGCACATCTTTTTCAATGCTGTTTTCTGTTTCCTTTTCTAACTTGCTAGGTCCAGGTCTTATTTATATTTCTTCTGCCTGGTCACTACGCTGGCCTTGTTCAGGTATTTACTGAATTTGACTTTTGTTTGTTTCACCTTCTTTGTCCTGAACACGATTTTCTACTCCTGTCTGGTCTTGCTCAAGCTCTTCGAACCCTTGATTTTCTTCAGCTTGAGCATCCGCCCTAATTTCTATCTGTCCCTTTTCAGGCTCAGGAGTTCTTGGTGGACTGTCAATTATCTGATCTCTCCCTATCTGGTCCTCCTCAGAATCACTTTGGACTTAGATTTCTATGATCTGAGTACCTTCCTCTATACCTGTCTCGTCCTCACTATCACTCTGTCTATCTAGATATGTTTGGCATCTTGTTGTCACATATTCTGCAGGTATGTCGATTACTGGAATCCAATCATCTTGACTGGCGCTCGGTTGTTCCTCTTCAGCTACTTCAGGATCGATATCTTGAGACCCCTTAGCTGCACAACCTTCAGCCTCAGTTTTATCAGGTTCAGTCACCTTTTTCATATGACTGGCATGGATCCAGTGTGGAACTCCTGCACACTTTACAGCTGTGGTGGTAACCAAAATTACTTGACGTGGTTTTCCCCACCTCGGTGCAAGGCAAGACTTTCGAGTATGTTTCTTTAACACTACCCAATCACCTGGATTCAGATCATGGGCTGGAGTTGCTGGTCTGGCGACAGCATCTTCCCCAACCTGGTGAGAGATAGAACGCAGTTGGTCAGCCAGTTCTTTGCAGTACTCCAGTACTAAATCATCAGATATGCTTAGCAGTTTGTGTCCTGGCACCCAGGCTTGCCGCATTGCTCTTCCCATCAGTATTTCATGGGGACTCAAGCCCGTGTTCCGGTCTGAAATTCTTCTGAGTCCCATCAGAACAAGTGGCAAAGCATCTGGCCACTCCAATCGAGTTGACTCATACATCTTTCCCAATCTTGACTTGACAGTGCCATTCAATTGTTCTACCACTCCAGAAGCTTCTGGGCGATATGCACAGTGCAGCTTTTGCTTAAGTTTGAATGCTTCACAAATTAGACCCATTATATCACTATTAAAATGTTTTCCTCTGTCTGATTCAATTGTTACTGGAAAACCGAAACGTGGTACAAGCTCTCTAAGTAAAAGCTTAGCTACAGGGATGCTATCGTTCCTGCGTGTGGGGTAAGCTTCCACCCATTTTTAAAACAGGCAGACAATGACAAGTATGTATTTTAGTCCTCGAAAAGGGGGTAACTGAATGAAGTCAATCTGTAATCGAATAAAAGGACATTCTGCCTTCCCAATTTTTCCTGGTAACACTACTGTTTTCTTCCCTGGGTTCATTTGTTGGCAAATCAAACACCTCTGACAGAGTGCCTCTGCTATGTTCCTGAATTTCGCATTAAACCATGTTTGTCTGAACACGTATCATAGCATCTCTTCCCAAATGAGAATCTCCATGAATCAACCTAGCCATAGGAGCAAGCAGACAGTCGGGTAACACTGCCGTTTCATCAAGATAAACAATGACACCATCTTCAGCCCTTCTCTGACAACCTATTTTCCTCCATAGTTCCTTTTCTTTTGTTTCTACTGCATTCTGCAAATCTCTCACTTCTTCCCATGTATTCACACCTTCCAGCAACATAAGTTGGCAGTTGTTTCCACCCACCTCAACCTTTTTATTAACAGCCATCTTATATTATGCACAATGCTGGGCTAACTGGTCAGCATATCGATTACCAGCTGTCACTTTGTCGTTGCCAGATTTGTGAGAAGCACACTTGACCATAGCCACTTCTTTTGGTAACAGGATTGCTTCCAGCAAATCTTTTACATATTTTCCATTCCTAATCGGAGTACCTGAAGAAGTCAGAAACTCCCTTTGCATCCATAGTTGACCATAGTCATGCACAACTCCATAACCATATTGTCTGTCAGTGTATATAGTTACTTTCCAATTTTTCCCAAATTTACAGGCTTTTGCCAAAACAACCAATTCGGCAATTCGTGCAGACTTGACTCTGGGCAAGTGGGATGCTTCAACTGGACCTCCCAACATGCACACTGCGTAAGCAGCACTCAGACCTCCTTCCTCATGTCTCATACAAGAGCCATCTACAAATAGCTCATATTCTGAATCAATTAATGGCTATTCTCTTATATCTGGTCGTGGCTTTGTACTGTACTCAGTCAGATCAATACAGTCATGTTCATCCTCTCCCTTCACTTCTGCAGTATGTGACTTAGGTAACAGTGTTGCTGGGTTCAGGATATTACACCTAGCAATGGTTACGTTTCCTGCACCTACAAGTATTCTCTTGTACTTAGTCAGCCGACTAGCTGTGAGATACTGGGTCTTGGTCCTTGTTAGCAAAATTACAACTGCATGCGGAACATACACAGGTACAGGATGTCCCATAATACTGGATTCATTCTGCTCAAGGCTCATGCAAGTTGCAGCTACTGCTTTCAAACATCCAGGTAATGCAGCTGCCACTGGGTCCTATGTGGAAGAAAAATATGCCACAGGACGTCTCACCAGACCATGAATTTGAGTCAAAACTGAAAGTGCACAATTATCTCGGGTATCACAGAAAAGTGCAAAAAATCTTTTGAATAGTCAGGCATCCCTAATGCTGGAGCTGTACACAGACATTCTCGTAATTTTACAACAGCAGACATGCTCTCGTCATCCCACTCTACTGGGTCCTTGGCTCCTTTCTTTGTCATTTGTATCAGTGGTTTTGCTAGGACTGCAAATCCCACAAACCATTGCCTGCAGTATCCTACAACTCCAAGAAACAGCCTGATCTCTTTCTGGGTATTAGGCAAGTCCATGTTTTTGATTATTACGATTCTTTCTGAGGTAACTCTTCTGACACCCTTTTCTATCTGGTGCCCCAGATATTTGCCCTGACGTGGTGCAGAATTGCAATTTGTCTGGTGACACTTTATGTCCTCCTTCACCTAAATGGTTCAGTAAGGCGATAGTATCAACAACACAGCCAATCCGGGTTTTAGACGCCACCAATAGGTCGTCTATATACAGAACCAAGACTGACTGTCCAGGCAGTACTAATGACTCAAGGCACTTTTTCAAGATTTGATTAAAAATCGAAGGACTTTCTGTGTACCCCTGAGGGACACGATTCCAAACATAAACATGACTGTCGAATTCAAATGAGAAAATAAATTTGCTGTCTGGGTGTAATGGAATCGAGAACACAGGTCAATGACTGTAAACCATCCAGCCTCCCACGGTATCTGATATAGAATCACTGCAGGATTTGGCACGACTGGACAGCATGGAACAACAATCTTATTAATCTTTCTCAGGTCCTGTACTACTCTGTACTTTCCGCTCGGTTTCTTTATACCAATTATAGGAGAATTGCATGGACTGCTCATTATTTCTTGTAAAATGCCTGCTTCAACCAAACGTTTTATTTCTACTGCAACACCTGCTTTTATTTCTGCACTCATTTTATACTGTCGAGTATTTGGGTAAACTGCATCTTCTCTTACTGTCTCTTTTATTGGGTCAACATTCACCATTAATCCTACATCTTTTCCAGTAAAGTCCCATACATCTGGTTTTACCGTCTGTTGCAGTTCTTCTGGTAAGTCTTCTATTGTCAGTCTTTTAATTTCTGTCTCGGGTCTTGCTAACATTAATTTATAAATTCCATCTTCATCTGGGGTTTGAATTTCAACACCTTTTGGGGTACAGAAAATTGTGCAAATCATTTTGCACAACAAATCTCGTCCTAGCAGGTTTACTGGACTTGAATCACAGACAATAAATCTATGCATTTCTTTAAAATTACCTATTCTGACTTCCATAGGTTCTGTAACGGGGGTACTAATTTGTTTATTAGAAACGCCCACTACTTGGATCGCTTCTCCCGAGAGGGGTAGGTTTGGAACGACTGCTGCTCTCACAGTAGAACGGGTAGCACCAGTGTCCAACAGAAAATGACATAATTTCTTTCAACCTTTCCTTCAATGTATGGTCCTGACTGGTCTACCGACAAGGAGGCGCCAAGCACACACTCCTCATGCTCCCCCCTCAGGCACCGTCAGTTAGGGTCATCACAAAAGAATGTATCACTTAGAAGAAATTGTGAAGTTGCTGTTTCTCTTCTTTCTCTTCCTTCCCAATTTGTGGTATCTACACTCTGTTGTGCTTTGCTCGTATATTTTGGCATAGGTGGAGGGGGTAACTGATTCTGTATTACCTGCTGCTGGGTCTTCCGTGGCACCTCATTCTGCGTCTGTGGATTTAAATCATTAATCTGCACATTACCACTCTGCACAGCCTTACACTCGTCCTTCCAGTGCCCCAACTTACCGCACCCGTGACATGGGAATTCCCTTTTTTTTTATTTTTATTCTTTTTATTAAGTAATTAAACAAGCACAGTCAGTTAGTTACATTCAGCTTGAGTCCGTTACAGCACCAGAAATACATCTGAAATTTATACCTTTTTACATACGTAGCAATAAGAAAAACATTTTAGTCTAGGTCTTCCGAGCCGGGTCGTGGGACATGAGGAGGCTCACATATGTTGCCCCTAAAGGCGTTCCAGCTTGACCATACCTCTCCCCATTTGCGGGGGCATCCTCTCAATGTAAATACAGTCTTTTCTTGCAGCATGCACCAATCCATGTCACTTTGCCAGTCTGTAAGTTTCGGTGGATTAGGGGCTCCCCACAGTCTAGCAATGTTTCTCTTCGCCACCATCTGCCCAAGTGTCACCCAGATTTTCCCTTTTGGAGGCAAGTCCGTGGGCTCCCAAATGTTCAGGAGACATCTCTTAGCCTCTAAACGGATCTCTACTTCCCATACCTCCCACATACATTGTACCACTCGTCTCCAGTATCTTTGCACCTTCGGACAGTCCCACAGTATATGGAAGAAGGTGCCCGTCCCTCCACATCCCCTTCTGCAGAGCCCTTCTCCTCCCCTCCCCATAGCTTGTAGCCTAGTACATGAAATATACACTCTATGTAAAATTTTCAAATGGATTAATCGCAGTCTGGCCGAAATCGCCACTTCCCTAGGGGAGGCAAGAGCATACATCCATTCTTCCTCATCTATCTCTAGCCCGTCAGCGACCCATTTCTCTTTTAGGGGAAGGAGCGTGTCGGGGGGTTATTGATTAGCTTTTTGTAAGTGAGAGAGATGGCGTGATCTGGAATGTGCCCATCGAGTATTCTGTCTTCGAGTGGGGAGGTCTGAGGCAATGTGGTCTCTGGTGGAATGTTCGCTTGCAGGGAATGTCGCACTTGCAAGTACCTAAAGTGTTCTGTATGGGCTAGGTCATATGTGTCCTGCAGGTGGGCAAACGTGTGGATTCCCTTAGGGACCCAAATGTCTCTGATTTGTGAGATCCCTATCAGGTCCCAGTTACGGAACCCCTTGGTGCGCCCCAAGTTGCCTAGTTTTTCAGAGGCCCATAGTGGAGTTGACATAGTAAGGACACCCGACCACCCCAGTTTCCGATGAGCAGTGTGCCATATCTGTACTGAGTGTTTAGTCGGTCCCGTGAGTTGGTGTTTACCCGGTTTAGAGTAGAGTGCGATCTCATAGTTCCCCCCAGGAAGTAGCCATCTGTCCATCCCGTACCCGGGGTCGTTCCGTCACTGTATGTACCTTGATTAATCGCTGAGAGGTGGGCGGCCCAGTAATATTTGCAGATGTCAGGGAGGGCGATTCCACCGTCGTACCACCCCAGTGTGAGTTTGCGTAATGCAATTCTAGGCGTCCCTGCCCATAGGAGGTCACGCTGTGCCACTTCAACTGCTGCAAAATATGTGTTTGGTACTAGGTCCGGATAGTTCTGTAATGCGTAGAGAAATCTAGGCATCGCCATCATTTTAAAGAGGGCTGCTCTACCCAGCAACGACAGTGGGAGTTGTCGCCAGGATTTAACATCCCGTTGGAGCCGTTTCAGAGGTGGCAGTAGGTTTCTTTCGTATAGTAGAGTCTTGTCCGTGGAGACAAAGACTCCTAGATATCTGAAGCCGTCCTCCACCCTTGTTATGGGACAATTAGCGGGGAGCCTCGGGGGGTCCCCCTGAAGTACGTAAAGGTGGGATTTGCTCCAGTTGATCCGGAATCCGGAGTTTCATCCGAAGCTCGTGAAGATATCAAGTGCCGCCACGATAGATCTACGCGGTCTAGAGAGGTACAGAAGGATATCGTCGGCGTAGAGGGAGATCTTGTCCTCCCATCCCTCCGTCCATGCTATCCCTTTAAGGTAGATGTCCTGCCTTATCCAGGCCGCGAGCGGCTCGAGGGAAAGCGCAAGTAGAAGGGGAGAGAGAGGGCAACCCTGTCTTGTCCCTCTCTCTAGGGTGAAGACTTCGGATGCCTTACCATTCACCACCACCTGGGCCAGCGGTTCAGTGTAAAGGAGACGGATCCAGGATATAAAATTCGGCCCAAAGCCCAATTTACGAAGTACCGCGATCATGTAAGGCCACTCTAAGGTGTCAAATGCCATAGTGGCATCAAGGGAGACCACCACTGCATCTTCTTGTAACCTATGTCATTGCCCGAGTACCCCATTGAGGCGTCGAATGTTTAGTGCGGTGTTGCGGTGGGGCATGAACCCTGATTGATCCGGATAGACCAGGGCAGACAGGACCGGTTGGAGTCGATTGGCCAATTTTTGGCTCCGCGTTGAGCAGCGAGATTGGCCTGTACGAGGTACAGGATTCTCTGGGTTTCCCCTCTTTAGGTATTGCCACTATAGTGGTAGGCGTTGGTCTCGTGGCAGCAGTCCCGCCTCTCTACTTTCATCAAACATGTGTTTTAGGTGGTTGCTGAGGGCATCCGGCTTTAGCTTGTAGAGCTCTATTGGGAGGCCGTTGGGTCCCAAGGCTTTTCCCGGGCGGAGGTTGGCTATAGCGCGTTGAAGCTCAGCGACCTCGAGCGGGCTCTCAAGGGTTTCTCGGTCTTCCTCTGACAGACAGGGAATTCGGATATCCGTAAGGAGGGCTACCGAGTCCTCCTCTGGGTGGTCGGACTCCCGGCTGTAAACCTGTTTATAGTGTCGTGCAAATTCGGCCACTATCTCCCGGGGTTCAGTTACAACAGTCCCTGAGGCCGTTAGTATTTCAGGCACTACTTTGCTGGCCTGCTGTTTTTTATCGAGCCATGCTATAAGTTTCCCAGCTTTGTCGCCTTGGTCATATAGCCTCCCCATCTTATGCATGGCAGCCGTCTTAGCTTCCTGTGTAACCAGGTCCTTATACTCTGTTGCCTTTAGCTGCAGTCGATGTTGTACGTCAGTCGCCCCAGTCTCCCGCGCTTCTCTCTCTAAAACCGCCAGATCCGCTTCCACTGCGGCAACCTGCTTTTCTTTATCTTTCCGCCTACCTGCTATGGCCGACAACGCCTCCCCCCTGATCACGGTTTTAAAGGCCTCCCACAGGGTTACTGGGGAGTCCACCGACCCTACATTATCGTCAAAGTTTTGGGTAATGGACTTAGATAGCTTCCCACTAGTCTCCTCATTCTTCAAGTGCCAAGCGCTTATTGGTGCGATGCAACCCTCACGTCGAGTCCCGAACGTTATATGGGTACTAACCGGCGAGTGATCAGATATGCCACGGGTGAGGTGTGTGGCTTCTAGTATCGTTGTGTCGTGTTGCAGTATAGTGAGGATATAGTCAAGGCGGGAGAACGATCGATGCGGCCCGGAAAAAAAGGTGAAGTGAGTATCCGCTGGGTGTAGTAGTCGCCATACGTCCGTGAGCCCGAAGGCGTCCAGGAAGTCCGCCAACCATTTCTGCTCCTGTGGTATGTCTCGTGGGGGGTGTCTGTCTAGGGTCCCTGACACTACAGCGTTGTAATCTCCTCCCATTACCAATTGACCATTAGGGAGGGAGAGAAGCAGTGTGCCCAAATCTGTATATGCTTGAGTCTGCAGGCCGGGTGGGATGTATACAGAGAGTAGGTTAAGGTGATAGCCTTCCCATCTGCCGGACACCACTGCAAAGCGGCCCTGTGGGTCTGACTCTGTGTGATCTATGTGGAGGGGCAGTGAGCGACGCAGCAGGATCCCGACACCCCTGGAGCCTGAAGTGAAGCCGGAGTGGACTGCAAGGGTGTAATCCCACCTATTGAGGGCCTGACATGTGTTCCCCATGAGGTGTGTTTCCTGCAGCAGGACTGCGTCCGGCTGGTACCTTTTTATGAATCTCAGGACTATGGTGCGTTTGAGCCTGTCTCCTAGCCCGTTGACGTTCCAGCTCAGAACCTTGAGACTTTTTTCTCATTTCCTAGCCATAACCGTTGCTGTGTGACATGACTTGTTCCTGCATTCTGGCGACCGGATCAATGCTGACAGTGCTAACTATGTCAGGTTACCTCCACGGGATCCAGTCGTTGCAACAATGGTTCCACCTCCAAATGTCACCAACACCCTGAAAGGTATACACAGGGTGTTCGAGCCATTAGGCGAGGGAGAAAAATAACAAACTAAAACAAAAAACGAGGGAAGGGAAAAGGAAAGGATCAGCAGGGAAAGGACGCCTGTAACAGAAAATAAGACACGTATCAAATATAGGCTATATTCCATACAGTTCTACTCTCATAAAGTCTCGCTATGAATATATCAATATACCTGATGATAAGGGAAGCAAGGCCTTTGATAGTGAACCAATGCAGCCACTCTGCCACAGCATTTGAGGATATCCTAAGGAACACATAGACACGAGGTGAATGAAGGTCCTTTCGACCCGCTGGTCAAATCCACCTTTGACTAACTGATCCGGTGTTACCGATCTCTAGTTGCGCTTTGTTCCGTCAACTAGTAGTATAGGACTGAATTGTTTGCGTTTCCCTAGCGTTTCTATCCCTCACTGTACTTTGCTCGCGTTGTGTTTACACCCGCATTGGTAATGTGTTTACTCTCGTCGCTATGACTACCAAGCGACTGTTTGACCAATGACCTTTTTCGGCTTTTAGTTTAATAGCCTATGAATACGCAGGCTTGTCTGACGCTGAACCAATCATACGGGTCAGCTAAGCGCCCCACGTGACTTCACGTGACCTCGCAACCAATAGCAGCGCGGCTTATTAACAGCCGCATCTTGGCCTCTCGTTACCTCCCCAGTCGGCCAGGACGCCGGCCCTGGAGTACCGACGGATAGGTAAGGGAAGCCCTTCTCTCCTCTTTGCGCCTTGCTGTGCTCTTTCAACAAACCGTATCCTTCCTTTAAACGGGGTCTCGGCTCCGCTACTGCTGGGTACAAAAAATTCCTTTTAAAGATAACGATTCCAGTCCATGTCGGCTACCGACAACAGAAAGTGCATTGTCCCTGTTTGTGCTTACTGTGTTTTTACGTGTGTTCAACATGCTTTCTAGAGCGGTGCTTCATCTTCCCCTGAGCCGCTGCCAGGTGGGGTGAGGTCAGTCTACCTTACAGATCGAGGTAAGGACTGAAAGACATTTGGCTTATGAAATTTTCTTTCCAAATGAATTAAAAACGGGCCATACTAGTATTAAGTGCCTGCATGTCTTAGTGTGATGTTATGTTTGATCCACATGAAATGGACTTACTTGTCAGCCCATTAGATCACGACAGCTATACTTAAACCCTTTTCTCTTTCCATAGTGATCAACACAGACTGTAAGGGCACCCGGAGCATTCAGGTGACCTGTGCACTTGTTTTTGTTATCCTGGTGTCACCCTTTACTTTACTTAGTTCACTTGGTGCAGTAGTTTTTATTGTATTTCGGTCCTGATGAATGCAAGGACACAATAGTCCCAGAATTGCAGAAACTAGTTGACCATTTTTACCTCAGGTGGTCTACATAAAGAGACAGCCTTAGGTTGCATTGATTTTTAACCTTGGTATGTTAAGCACACACCGAATAAAATTGTTGTTAAGTGCTTTTTTCAAACCAATTTTAACACACTCCCTTTTGGTTTTCTCACTCCTTCACTTTTTCTAGCACTGCACACCCCAGTCCCATGTCTTTGGCCACTCATTAACATCGAGTGGTATACCATACTGTCATTGCCTATACCTTCTGAGGAACCCCCTTACCACCGGGTTGACCTCTAAGTGTGGCACCGAGCTTTTCAGACGGGTGGTACGGATAAAATCCCAAATGATGAAGGGCGGATCCGTATGGTGACTGATGGGTATTTTTCTCATCCTGCTGAGAATTTTCTGAGACGCATCCCCTTGGTTTCTAGGGATTGGTTGGCTTTCTATTTTCTTTTGGGCACACCCTTTTGAGACCCTCTAGTACCGTTGTTGTTTATAGAATGAAGGTCCTCACCCTAACAGGCGCATTCACACTCTACTGGAGAATTGGAACCAACCACACACTACATACCACATGCTGTTCAGAGGACTCAATGTATCAATGGGGGTCCAAGAAAGCTTAAAGTAATGTATATTAGTTCCATACACAGTACATAGGACACGGCAGTGTGTAGGAGGCAATAACTACAACACTCCGCCCCTCCTCTCTTCAAAGTACATATAACCACAACCAACAGAAAAATAGGCTTTCAACAGAAAAACTTAGTTGCGACCACCACTGAGTTCTGTCATGGTCCAACCATTGGATTACGATAACACAAGTCACGGTAACGCGTAGTTATCCTCACTACAGCGCTCCGCTTCTTAGTTTATTCAGAAATATGCCAGGAAAGAACGGTAACGCGTAGTTAACCTCACTACAGCGCTCCGCTTCTAGTACAATCAGGAATATACAATGATTGTACGGTAACACGTGGTTTCGGCCGCCACCGTGTTCCGCACAACAGAAACCAAGGAGCCTTCGGAAGGCAAATGTTTGTTCAGACACGAGGGTAAGATCAGGAGAGAAGCACACGCACACTGGTTGCCGCGAGGCGCGCCTGAAAGTCTTGGATCAACAATACCTGCTGCGAAATGCCAAGCATTACTGCAATGCGGTAAAAGATGAGTCCGTGCGAAGGGCCAGTAGACACAGCGGACCATAGAAGATCCCTGTTTCGCCACTAAACCACAGGGCGGATCTGGAAACCTGGAACTGGCGTGCAGAGCAGCCGCTCTCACGCCGGAGACAAAACAATCCTGAATAACGCGCAACCGGAAGCGCATCTCTTCCCCAGATGTACTTCCTGTGTGAAGCCGCGAAGGCTCATGGGAAGAGTAGTTCCGTAGTGTGGCAGGCGCGATCGTCGGCGGATTCTGACAGTACATCCTCCCCCCCTAGCGCCTCCTAGGCCCAGGCCGCAAGGGGCATCTACGATGGAAGGCACGGACAGCAGCCGGGGCATGAACGTTCCCCACTGGCTCCCAGGTATCGTCCTCCACCGAGTAGCCTTTCCAGGACACCAGGTACCACAAAATGCCCCTACACCATTTCGAGTCTTTTATGCGCCGGACCTCATATTCCTCCCCGACCTCCCTGAGTACCGGAGGAGGGGCCCGCCTCCTCACGGAGTGAGCCGGTTTCAAAAGGTTGCAGTGGAACACAGGATGTATACGCAATGAACCAGGCAGTTTCAGTTTAAACGCCACCGGATTGATTCTCTTCACTATAGTATAGGGCCCAATGTAGCGGGGATGGAACACACTACGCAACTTAAACCTGATGTTGCGAGTCGATAAGCAGACCCTATCACCAACCTGGTAAGATGGACCCTCCACACGGCGTTTATCCTCCCATTTCTTGTAGTCCGCCTTAGCCCTCTCCAAATGTACCCGAACCTTTTTGTGTAGGGCACGGATCTTCCGCATCTGACCCATAACCATCGGCTGTCGGGACACCTCCTCCGGGATGTGCACAGGAAGGATACGTGCATCAAACCCATAGGTAGCAAGAAACGGCGAGACACCCACGGAACTATGCCAGGAGTTGTTATACGCTACTTCCACCATCCACAACAGGGATACCCACGATTCCTGAGCGTCCTCTGCAAAACACCGAAGGTATTTTTTCAGTGTCTGATTTAACCGCTCTGTTTGACCGTCTGTCTGCGGGTGAAAACTGGTTGAGAGCGAGGATTGGATATGCAATGCCTGACACCACGCCTTCCAGAACCTTGCTATAAATTGTGGGCCCCTGTCAGACACAATAACCTCCGGGACGCCATGCAATCGGATGACATTGGTCAGCAGTAGTTGAGCCGTTTGACCAGCAGTTGGCAGGTTGACACAAGGAATAAAGTGTCCTAATTTAGTGAGACTGTCGATGACCACTAAAACTGCCGATTTACCCTGATCAAGGGGAAGTCCTGTGACAAAATCTAGGCTGATGTTCTGCCACGGCTTCCTGGGCGAAGGCAAGGGCATCAACAAACCTTTCTTCTTTCCCGGGAAGGATTTAGCCCTAGCACAGGTCTCACACTGCCCTATCCAAACTGGGATATCGGTCTTTTCGGTCTCCCACCAGAAATGTCGTTTCATGAGGAGTGCAGTCTTTTGTACCCCCTGATGACCAGCCAATGGAGAATCATGACACCACATAAATGCCTTTTTCGCAATTCTGGAGTGGGGAGGAACAATCTATTGTCCTGAAAGGGCAGACCATTCACTAGATTGCGATTGGCACCCTTTGTGGCCCAAAGGACCCATGCGTTATGATCCTTAGATTTACGTACAACATCCAAAAAGGTATTAGCCTGTATAGCACAGATCACCTTATCAGGACTCACGATGGCCATTTCCACTTCCCCGCTCCCATTGTCTTCCACCTGATCTCGACGGGAGAGGGAGTCTGCTTTCAGGTTTTCTGCCCCTGGTCTAAAAGTGATGGTGAAATCGTACTCTGCGAAAAAGAGCATCCATCTCATCTGTCTTTGCGTGAGGTGTTTAGCTGTCTTCATGTACTGAAGATTTCTGTGATCTGTAAAAACGGTGACAGGGTGTTTGGCCCCCCAAAGGTACTGCCGCCATTCTTGGAATGCTCTTTTGATCGCTAACAATTCCTTCTCAGCGATGGTGTAATTCTGTTCGGGTAGGCTCAATTTCTTGGACAGATACGCCACAGGGTGGAGTTGCCCGGTATCCTTATCTCTCTGAGACAGCACTGCTCCTATGGCTTCATCAGAAGCATCGGCTTCTACGACGTAAGGATATTCCGGCCTTGGATGAGCGAGAATCGGGGCAGTAGTGAATGCTTCTTTTAGGTAAGCGAAAGCCTCAGCAGCTTCAGGGGACCACATAAACCTTACTCCTCTCCTAAGCAGTTTTGTCAAAGGAACAGCCACTTGAGAGAACCGCAAAATAAACCGGCGGTAGTAATTCACAAAGCCTAAGAACCTTTGCACGTCTTTCACACATGTGGGTGTGGACCATTCTTGTACTGCCTGTATCTTCCTTTCTGACATTTGTAGACCCTCATGGCTTAACATGACACCTAAGAACTCAACCTTGTCCACACCAAATTCGCATTTGCTTAATTTGCAAAACAACCTGTGGTCCCTTAACTTTTGTAGCACTTCCGTTACATGCCGTGTGTGTGCTGTGGTGTCTTCTGAGTAAATCAGGATATCATCTATGTACACCACCGCACTGATGTCCACCACCTCCTTCAAAACGTCATTCAAAAAGTACTGAAAAGCCGCCGGGGCGTTACACAGCCCGAACGGCATCACGGTATATTCATACAGGCCGTATCTCGTTTTGAACGCGGTTTTCCATTCGTCCCCCTCTCGGACGCGGACCAGGTGGTACGCCCCCCTGAGATCTAATCTGGTAAACACCTTGGCGTACCGTACCTGGTCCAACAAAACAGAGATAAAAGGCAGTGGATATCGGTTTCTGATGGTGTTCTTATTTAACGTCCGGTAATCGACACATGCCCTCAAATCCCCGTTAGCTTTTTTGATGAAAAATAGGGGGGATGCTGCAGGAGATCTGGATGGGCGAATAAAGCCTATATCCACATAATGATCCAAATACTCCTTCAAATGTGTCGTTTCAGGGTCTGATAGTGCATACACCCTACATGATGGTATCGTGGCTCCCTCTACCAGATCTATTCTACAATCATACAGCCTATGCGGGGGCAGTTGCTCGGCCTTGCTTTCGCTAAAGACATCCCTATAGCTCTGATATTCCACCGGCAAACACACCTCCTTCTCAGCCGCAGTAGCCACCAACAACGGAAGAACTGCAGGTGAAAAACAAGTGAGATCACGTTCTTCCATGTGTATTTTACATTCCTCGGACGTGAACCGTATCGATTTCTCCTTCCAGTTGATGAAGGGATTATGATAGCTGAGCCAGGGCATCCCTAGGATCACCTCATACTGAGGGGCTTCAATGATATTAAGGACCAGCTCCTCCCTGTGTCTGCCTTCCTTCACATCAACAGAAAATGTTACTCTTTCAGTTTGTTCTGTTATGAGGCCGGATATTAACGGTTTCCCGTCTACCGCCAGAACTTCCTCAGGAGTGTCTCTGGGTACTCTGTCCAATGACAGAGAAGTTACAAGACCGCTGTTGATAAAATTCCCAGTAGCCCCTGAGTCGATCATAACAGTTACTGCATATACCTGCAGTTGACACTCTAACCTCATGGGCAATAAGATATGGGATTCGGATTCATGCAGTGTTAACACCGTTAACGATGGTGCTTTCCAGGGTTGTGGCTCCCTCTGGTTTCCTTCCGCCCCCTCACTGGACTCCTCCAGAGTGCTTCCTGCCGCGATAGCTACTCTTTTAATTCTATTCCATGACCCTGGAGTTCTGGGTTTGGAAGGACATTCCCTTACATAGTGGCCTTTCTTGCCACAATATAGGCATAGGCCAGATACCCTACGACTTTCTTTTTCTTCTCTGGTTAAAGGGGCCCAGACCGCCCCGATTTCCATTGGTTCGGGGTTAGCGTCGGGAGAAGGCAAAGCCCTGCGGGGAGTCCATTCTGATCTGGGAGGGCCCCTATCCCATCTTCTCCTGTCCCCTCCTCTATCTGTCATTCTACCATCCAGTCTCAGGGTCAAATTCACCATATCAACACAAGTAACCGGTTGGGGATCTATTTGGGCAATGACATCCTTAAGGCCATCCCTTAAGCCTTGATAGTATAGGGACATTCTTTTTTCCTCAGGCCACGAGGTTTCCGCCACCAACCGGTTGAACTTAGTAAGGTACGTTATCAAGTCTGATCTACCTTGTCTTAATTCCAGAAGTTCTCTATCCGCACTAAGAGTGGTGGCCCTTCGATCGAACACCTTCGCAAATTCGGTTCGAAAAGCCGACCAATCCGAGAGAATGGCGTCATTATTCCTTACCTACGGTACAGCCCAATTTGCTGCGTCACCTATCAAATAAGATATCGCAAATGCCACTCTAGAATGGTTGTTCGGGAATGATGCAGGCTTACACGAAAAATGAAGCATAATTTGTGTTAAGAACACCTGGGTTTTTGCCGGATCCCCCGAATACCTCTCCGGACTAGCTAGAGGGATAGGGGGGGAACCGTCACCTGCACCTGAGGCGCGGAAGCATCAAAGGGATTCCTAGACAACCTGTCTACTTTTTCTCTTAAGGCAGTGGCTTCCGTTTTCGAGGAGGCAAGCTCCTGCTGAACCAAAAGCAGAGCCTGCATAACATTGTCCATGGTAGCCATTTTGCAACAACTGGACCAGGCAGAGCAACGTTCGTGGGCGCGTTATTCTGTCAGGTTACCTCCACGGGATCCAGTCGTTGCAACAATGGTTCCACCTCCAAATGTCACCAACACCCTGAAAGGTATACACAGGGTGTTCGAGCCATTAGGCGAGGGAGAAAAATAACAAACTAAAACAAAAAACGAGGGAAGGGAAAAGGAAAGGATCAGCAGGGAAAGGACGCCGGTAACAGAAAATAAGACACGTATCAAATATAGGCTATATTCCATACAGTTCTACTCTCATAAAGTCTCGCTATGAATATATCAATATACCTGATGATAAGGGAAGCAAGGCCTTTGATAGTGAACCAATGCAGCCACTCTGCCACAGCATTTGAGGATATCCTAAGGAACACATAGACACGAGGTGAATGAAGGTCCTCACCCTAACAGGCGCATTCACACTCTACTGGAGAATTGGAACCAACCACACACTACATACCACATGCTGTTCAGAGGACTCAATGTATCAATGGGGGTCCAAGAAAGCTTAAAGTAATGTATATTAGTTCCATACACAGTACATAGGACACGGCAGTGTGTAGGAGGCAATAACTACAACACTCCGCCCCTCCTCTCTTCAAAGTACATATAACCACAACCAACAGAAAAATAGGCTTTCAACAGAAAAACGTAGTTGCGACCACCACTGAGTTCTGTCACGGTCCAACCATTGGATTACGATAACACAAGTCACGGTAACGGGTAGTTATCCTCACTACAGCGCTCCGCTTCTTAGTTTATTCAGAAATATGCCAGGAAAGAACGGTAACGCGTAGTTAACCTCACTACAGCGCTCCGCTTCTAGTAAAATCAGGAATATACAATGATTGTACGGTAACACGTGGTTTCGGCCGCCACCGTGTTCCGCACAACAGAAACCAAGGAGCCTTCGGAAGGCAAATGTTTGTTCAGACACGAGGGTAAGATCAGGAGAGAAGCACACGCACACTGGTTACCGCGAGGCGCGGCTGAAAGTCTTGGATCAACAATACCTGCTGCGAAATGCCAAGCCTTACTGCAATGCGGTAAAAGATGAGTCCGCGCGAAGGGCCAGTAGACACAGCGGACCATAGAAGATCCCAGTTTCGCTACTAAACCACAGGGCGGATCTGGAAACCTGGAACTGGCGTGCAGAGCAGCCGCTCTCACGCCGGAGACAAAACAATCCTGAATAACGCGCAACCGGAAGCGCATCTCTTCCCCAGATGTACTTCCTGTGTGAAGCCGCGAAGGCTCATGGGAAGAGTAGTTCCATAGTGTGGCAGGCGCGATCGTCGGCGGATTCTGACAAACTACACATGACTGTAAAACATCCCCAACTCCCCCGTCCTCCCCGCTACCTCCCCAACATTCATGGTCAATACAATTGTTGATCAGTACAGCTTTTATGGAGCCCCTTGGTACCAAACTGTTCCCAACCCCCCCATCCCTCCCTACCCACCTCCCCAACACCCAGAGTATCATCCCCCCTCCCTGCCGCCCTGCTCTGCGGGTTTAGAACTACCCACATCCCCAATTAGCAGAGTGCCTTTCGCCCCAGAGACACACCCCAAAAAGGAAACTACAACGATGAACAATCCACCCCCCCTTAGATGGACCTGTCACGGGAAGCGTGCACTGGCCCAGCCCCACCCGCCGCCACCACCCCTCCCCCTGCCTCCAAGTGAGGTAGTACTGAAGTCCTGCAACTCAGAATTCCAGTGTCTATAGTTGGTAATGGTGTCATGTGGACAGCTAACCCCCTAGGTAGAATCAAAGAGTTAAGGCAACAGAGCAATACATTAAAGGGACACTTATCAGTTCTGTGAGTCTCGTGAAGGCCGTCTTCCGGCGTCTCTCTCTCTCGTGTCTTTCAGCTCGGACTTGCGGAGCGGGATCTCCATGAGCGTTGACTTTGGCCATCTCGATCAGATCTCCCGGCCGCTGAGCCCGGAGATGCAGTCTGAGTGTCTCTCCAGTTCTGGGCCTCCGCACCCTCGCCCGTCATGGCCACCTCCTTGTAGATCCAGTCCTGCACCTCCGACGGCGACGTGAAGAAAAAGGACTTTCCTCCCTTGAGAACCTTGAGTTTAGCGGGGAAGAACATCATGTATTTGATACCCTTTTCTCGGAGTGCCACTTTCACACCCGCAAACGACCTCCTCTCGCGCTGGACCTGGAGGGTGAAGTCTGGAAAGAATCGAATCACGGCGTTCTCGTACAGTAGATCCCCAGATTGTCTGGCCGCCTGAAGGACGGCGTCCCTGTCCCTATAGTTAAGGATTTTAGCTATAATTGTCCTTGGTGGTGCTCGCGGTTTAGGTTTGGGGATAGGTGCCCGGTGCGCGCGCTCGACTGTGAAGATGGTAGACAGACGTTTTGGCTTGAGGTGGTTAAGGATGAGATCCTCAACGAACAGCTCCACACTAGGCCCCTCGAGGTCCTCCGGAACTCCAACCAGGCGTATGTTACTCCTTCTGGCCCTCCCTTCTTGGTCGTCCAGCCGTATCGCCATCTGGCGGTGTTGATGGACCAAGTCATTAACTCTCTGTTCCAGATGTTTAGTGGACGCCTGCAGGTCCGCAATGTCGGTTGCATTAGCCTTTGTCTTTTCCGACGTTTTATTGAGATCAGTCCGGAGAAGATTCACCTCTATGGCCATCTTGTCGATTTTAGTTTCAAGGGTGGTGCCCAGTCCCTGAATAGCCGTCATGATACTGGCCAGTGAGGGTTCCTGTGGACTTTGTTGGCCGCTCGCGGGCGTCTCTGTTCGCGGCGTACCCCTCTGCACCGTGTATTTATCAAGATTGTTCGATTGTGCAGGCTGACTCTGCTTAGGCCTCATGGTGAAGCCGGCGTCGAGAAGCAGATCCGTGGGCCGGGACGGCGCTCACCACGGGTCTCCGGCGCGAAGTGTTGAAGCTGGCAAAAGGGAGGCACCTTCCGCTCGCCCCCCCGAGTTTCCAGCCCCCCACCTGGGCCGGTGGTAGGAAGGGGATCGCCAGGGCAGAGGGACAGGTCCGTGGTATGAGGGAGCGCCCCCAAGTTAGGGCAGTGCGAGGCGACCGGCGTGGGCACCAGGGCAACACCTCCCCGCCACACGAGATCTCAGCTGTCACAGGCGAAACCACCCCAGCCGTGGCAGAGGCAAACATGATCGTCAGGCAGGGCTCTGCAAGGTCTGAATACTTCCCCAAGTCCGCTCGCAACTGCTACAGCATCGCAGGTGCCTCACCAGGCCTCCGTCACCACCTCCGGCCCCTTCGCCGCAGTGGTAGGTCCGCCGTCACTGCACCGGGGCCCTCGGCCCAAATTGGCCCTCACTGTCCGGGCGCCACGTGTATGATGTCGGGCGCACCCCGGCGTGCCAGGCCCGCAGCTCCCCGCTCGCCGCCTCCAAACGTTGCCGGAGTGTTCAGCCAGGGGTCTTACCGGCTCCGGGCCTAAGGTCTGTGACCCGTGCGCCACCCCCCCAGCGCGCTCCGCTAAGCAGAGGCCGGGCTCCCGTCGCAGGGCCAAGTGCGCCCCACCCGAGCCTAGGCCGCAAGCCGGGGCCTGTCGTTGCGCAGCACGCCGGCCGCGAGTCACGCACCCTCCGGGGCTTCTCCCGGCCCGCTCCGGCGAAAGTCGTATCTCGGTGCCGGCAAGACTTGGAGGAGCCGGAGGCAGACCGCTGTGTGCAGCGTGGTCAGGGGAACTCGTGGACACTGGTGATCCACGCGAAGCAGCGGATTATGTGCGGCTGGATCGAGGCTAAGGGCTAGGGTCGGCGCAGCTCCGAGATCAGGCGGCCATTACAGCCGGCGCCAAGCCACGCCCCCCGAAAATGTTGGGAATTTCCTTTTTGCATCCTCCCTATTGAATTTTCCCCTTGGCCTTCCTCCACTTCCATCACCCTGCTTCTGATTGCTATTTATCTGGTTTAACTGTTGTTCTTGTTGTTCTGCTAATTTTACTTGTGCCCACATTACTTTTTCTTTTAACTCCTTTTGTTTATTTTCTAGCTCATCTTCACAATATTTGGCATATTTAAGGACTTCGTCTACTGGCTTAGCCTGCCAACAAATGTTATTATCTTTAATCCATTGTGAAATTTCAGGTCTTAATCCTAACACAAATCGATAGATGAAATGCGTCATATCCTTCATGTCGATGTTATCTAATCCGCTGTACTGTTTGAATACCTGCAATAAACGTTCATAATATGCATGCACAGACTCGTCTTTATTCTGGGAGGTTCTATCTATTCTCATCCAGTCTGTCTCTTTTGCAGGCACTTTTCCTTTAAGGTAAAGTATTACCTGATTATACTTTTTCATGACATCCTCGGAAGGTGCCCCTGTCTTTGGGGCTCTAGGGTACTCATCACTGGGCCAATCAACAGCAATTTTATATTCTGTCCACAAATCTACTGGAACTACAATATCAAATAATCCATCTAAGTCTTTCAAAAGACACTCTGAAACTTTTACAAATCTGTTGACTTGTCTGTACTATTCTACAGGTTTTTCACGAAGTTTTGGAAAGTCATTTGTAAATTACACAATATCCTGTCGGGACCATGGAACATGTACATAACCTCCACCTGGTACCTCTTGCATAGGACATAATTTTTCCACTTTTTCTGCTTCTTTTAAAACATATTCTGAAGTTATTTGTTTTGATCGAACCTCTTCCTTTTTCTTTTCCCACCTGGCTTTTCATTTTTCGAATTCTCCCCATTTTTGTAACAATGCTAGTAGCTCTCTTATCTGCACTTTTCTTCCGGACACATTCATGTTCTCTAAATCCTTGTCAGAAAATTCTGCTTGATATGGTTTTTGTAATACTTTAGATTTACCAGTGTCAATTCCCATACTAGCTGCTGTGTCCATTAACTTTTCATGAAACACCCTTGTATTTCTAGTAATGCTTTTACAAATAAATAATAGTTCATCTTCACTCAGAGTATTTAATCTGTCCAATGTCACATTTCCAGCCATCAGTTCCTCTAGTTCAATTCTAAATTTGTATATATCCAATGGTTTCGGCTGTGTTTTTGGTTTCTCTATTTCTCGTGTCCATCTATCTATTTCTTCAGGAGTTACTACAGTTGCACTTCTCGTACTTGAGGATGTTTCCATCTGTACTTCTCTTGAATTTAAGGAAGTGTTTTTTCTAATCAAACTACTCTCTGGTTCTCTTATTGGTAAATCCATTAAGGAGATTACTGACTCACATTCACTTGCCTGATCGTCTACTATCAAAGGTTCTTTTCTTGGCTGTACTACCGATGTAGTTATAACTTGAGCTTTTGGACTAGCTTGCTTATCTCCATACAAAGGAACAACTGGGCCAACACTGGTATTGTCATAGCTTCGGGACTTGTATTTAATTGAGAAATGTTCTGAATCAATTCACTTCGCTGTTTATTTAATGCTTCTCTTTCTTTTTCTTGTAATACCCTCTCTATTGAGGTCTCATGTACCACCTGCGGAATTAAAGGTGGTTTTAAAAACGGGGCAGTTGGATTAACTGTACTCGGTTCCTCATTATAAGGTGGTGGATTTTTCATTAACAAATCCTCCATATAATCATTGTCTGAATCACCACTAGTCATCAAATGCTTTGTTTTCTCCGTCCTTTTACTTCCAGTGGGCTCTTCTAATGTTAATACAGGATATAATCCTTCCACTAACATGTTCTGTCTCCATTGTTTCATCTGTTTGTCTCTAGTTTCCCGTTGACATTTAGGGTAAAACTTACTCAATCCTTTGTCAGTTCTAGGTCTGTCTCGCTCAAAAGCCTCAATCTACCATTCTTCTAGTGCCTCATATTGCGTTAATCTAGGTCTAGGTTGTAAATCATTCATTCGTGTCCTTAAATTGAACAAAATTCTGCCATTAAACGTGCCATCTAAGGGAAATGCCAAAATTCCGTCATCTTTAGTGTATTCCATCCAATTCTCTAACCATACACATGTTTAGTAACCCCTGTCAAACATCATAAATGATGCGGGAGTATTTGGTGGTGGAATAATAACTCCTCTAGTTTTTATTGGTTTATCTTTTTTTAAGAAATCCTTAACTCTGCTTACGAGTGACATTTTTCTCTCGCTTCCATACATTTTGTAAGGTCTGCCCCTTATCATCTGTTCCCTAGCAAACCCTAAATATCTTCGATCAGGTCGAGTTTCTGGGCTATTTAAATGCCACATATATTTTGTAAAATTTTAAAATCGTACGATAACTCTCAGAGTTGTTTACAAAATACTTCCAATGCTAGCACGTCAATTATTTTCTTCAACCAATCAACAATGTGGTTTCAAATAATTTTAACCAATGATTGCGCGGCTTTTCTCGTGAGACGAATTCCCACGCTCCTGCACTCACCCCTCCTTTACAATACTATCTCAGCTACACACCCGCTGTCTTAACCAATACCAGTGCGGCTCTGAGTGACGTCAGCGCAGCTCCGCAACTGACTCCCTCCTTCGCATGATAAAGCAAAAACTTGATTATTTTATTTTAAAGTGCAATTCTTTTTTTTAATCAACAACGTAAAAACATTCGCCACTGTACTCGAGTGACTAGAAAGGAAAGATCATTTTCACTGCAAGTAAATCCCTTCCGTTTACTTTTCATATACTGCGAGTAGATCCCTTCTGCCTACCCTTCACACAAGCAGTAGAGAACCTGCTACTCCTTCGGACTCATCCACTCCGGGATATATACTAAGGCCAAAGTTTCATCAGCGAACCTCTTTGCTATCAATCAAGCTCAGAACCTGCTACTCCTTCCGTGTGACCCTTTCTAGGTGATATCACACTAAAAGTTTTGCTAGCGAACTCTTTGCTATCATTTATTCATACATTCATACAGAAAACCCTAAATAGTGCTTACGGTTTTACCTAACCATGCACTAACTTCCTGCGAGTAAGTGACCTCACCGCGATGTGGCTTCCATTTACCACCCGCTATTCTTCCCCCGGGGATTCCAGACAAACATATAACAGGCACGAATGATTTTGGTTAATACATAAATCAACACAGCATCAACAGAATCAATAAAATTTTAAAACATTTCAAACAATATCACATTTGATCGATCAATCAATAATAATGTTTTCATAACCAACTAACTAACTACCTTTATTTAATTAATCCCTAACCTTTCCTCTGCTACCAAAGAAATATACTGATAGAGCGCGCAGGTCACCCGACTATAAATTTACCATACTCATCTGTGCCCATAATCAATTACACATTTCTAAAATCAGGTAACCTACGCTCTGACTATCAGATATTTTACCTACTAGGTCCTATACCATTGACTTACCAATCCTTGTCACTGGTACCTGTAACCTATTGGATCAGGGAGTTAGTTTAAATTTGGTAGCAAATAATATATGCACTCATATAATAACCACAGACTCTGGAAAGTTTTAAACTCTTTATCTAAACTTCATCAAAGGTCATGATCCATAGATTGAACACAATAAGACTTTCAATAACGAATATCAGAAATAATGTATAGCTATGCAAAAGATATATTATGCCAATCATTTAGCAATGTAAAGGGAAGGTAAGAACAGGGGACATGCTATTAAATTCAAAACAGACTTGCACAATTTGTCTAAGGGTAGGCAAAGAAAAAGAACATGCTATATAATACCACTTTAAGCACTTATCAAAGGGTGGGTAAGAAGAGGGAACATAATATGCAATCACGAAAAATAATTTGATCATGTAACTGTAGAGAAGGTAAGAAAATGGAACACACTATTAAATCAAATGATGAATTTATCATTCCAAAGGGATAGGTAAGAAAAAGGAACATATGCAATCAAAGCTTTATCGATTTAGGGAAGGTAAAGAAAAGGACACACAGAAATATAATGACGATACCCACACAGATTTATATTTACCAGGAATGGTGTGAAGACAAACCCTGGCCATGGGTCAGTTAAGTACAAAAAAAACAAAAGTTGCTGGTGCCAGTAGGCCAGCAGGTGCATATCAGATTCAGGACAGGGTAAACCAGATTTGGATCAGGACCGGACCACCAAAGGTTAAGACCAGCACCCGCAGTTCAGTTGCAACGCCTGCGCTACTCCCTCTCTGCAGCAAACAGTCAGAACCCCGATTGGGTTATCAATTTCACCGACAAAGTGCTCCGGCAGCACTTCAGCTTCTCGAACCCCAATCGGGTCAGCGAATCTTCTGACAGAGTGCTCCGCTGCACCTCTGTTCTCGATCACCTATTGAGTGCGTTGGGTCAGTGACAGGTCAGCTATTCGGACAAGTCTCGCAATTTCTCTAGCTAAACCTACGCTATTTATACTATTTTCCAGGTCAGTGTACCACCCCCCAATGTTGCAAGTGTAAGGATCCCCAATTTCGATTGGACAACAGAGGAGGAGAGGTCGTCACACCACACCAAATTTTTATACTTCAGTGTTGAATATTAATGTGATGTTCCCGCCCATCAATTTATTTTCACATGACATATTTATTCCACCCAACAATGGAGAATTTAACATTGAATACATTGTAATACCATAGGTACAGTTTAGCTTTCTCTAGCACGGTGAGAGTTCAGCTTCCCAGGCACATCTTGGCTGTGACTGTCTTTGGCTTGGTTTCAATGACAAATGACTTCAGCTTCTCTCTGGAGTCTGTCATGCGCAGAAGAACTTTTCAAAATGGAGTATCAACGTCCCCCAGGCCCAAAGATTACGATATATGAAAAGTAGAAAGAAACATTATTAGAACACAGAATAAATGAACACACTGTATACCATATATTTCTACTCTATACCCATTATCTTAATTTTAACTATAGCATTAGGTTTAGGCATAACAAACAGCTTGGCGAAAGCAGCAGGGCAAGCTTCTCGCATGTGAGAACACAGAGCAGTCATATTAGCCCTAGTACACAGAAGCGGCAGCTTCCCTCCAAATAACGAATACGTCATATCACGTGAGTATGACAGACGCATGCGCAATAGAAACCCCTGCGTAGAAGCAGCCATCTTAGATGCAAGCATTTTAGGATTAGTACACACATAAGCAAGCTTCACTCGGACACCCGTGTAGATGTAAAATATGCAAAATTAGTAAACAAACATGTTGGTTACATTATTAACGTTATTTGAGGTTCATGAGTACAAGCAAGTCGCTTCATGTGCGAATCCT
The DNA here is from genome assembly GCF_964261635.1 of Lissotriton helveticus. Lineage (NCBI taxonomy): Eukaryota > Metazoa > Chordata > Amphibia > Caudata > Salamandridae > Lissotriton > Lissotriton helveticus. The sequence goes on along the minus strand of NC_136072.1, from coordinate 541,204,378 downwards.
TGCTCCATCAGTAGTGTAGCAACACACTGTGTGGTTGAGACCAAAAATGGGTCGGAATTGGCCTCCGTATCTAACGTGTAAAGGTGGTGAAAGATGAAGCAAAGGCAGTGTAGAGCCTCAGATGAACTGAACTGGAGAACGAGTGGTTCCTGCGGAGGAGTGAAATGGAGGACACAATGGAGAAAACCTGTCATCCATGCAATCATGTTAAAAGGGGAGGGGAAAAAGAATGCTGACGCTGGCAGAGGCCTATCTTCAACAAGGGGGGAGAGAGAGGTGAAAGGGCAATTTCCACTAACCAGGAGGGGTAGGTCCAGCCACAGCGTGTGCCCTAACTAAGTAAAGTTTACAAAGAAGGCTGAGCTGTTTCTCAAATGGAAGGAAGTACGTGTCACGTTAGTGTCTGGATACTGTTTGTCTCAGTGAGTCCTACAGTTGGGCATCCATTATGTTGGATGTAATGCCGTCACACACCCTTACAGGTGTATTGCTTCATCATCTGGGCTGCTCCTCGTTGGGTCGGCGGTGCAATACCCAACAGGCGACACCTCAAGGAGGGGCACTTTAGCAGAGATCTTTTATCCAACAGCCGTTTAGTGAAGTGTGGGTGTGGGGCCAACAAAGTGTAGACGTGCAAGTGAGTTAAAATAAAGCTGGGAGTACCAGTGTCAAGTTTATTCTGGGGGTCTCCTGCTCTAGTTAAAATGAAAAAACTAGGTAGTACTCGTTGGAATTTAATGTTTCCTACATGAGTCTCAGTTAGTGTGTGATCATAGTGGTCGACATGTTTCTCGCTTAATTGTGCAGTGACTCGCGATTCTTCAGGACCTTAGAAAAAAATCATATGTTAGAGGTGACTGACTACGTTTAGAGGATCTATATGAGTATCCGTCATGCTACTCTAAAATGACACAAAAAGAAACCGTGCTTCATGTGTTAATGTACCTGTGTTGCGCTGGAGCTGCCTGGAGGGGAGACAAAAAAGCATATCACAACAGGTATCAGTTACAGACAAAAGTAATGGTGACCAATTACATTCCATGAATCCCGCTAGGCAATGTGCAGCTAGCGTTTGGGTTAAAAACCAATTAACCCCTTGTATGCTCATGACGAGCTGAGCTCGTCATGGCATACAGTGCTCGGGTGCTCATGACGAGCTCAGCTCGTTATGAGCCCCACCCACGGGGGGAGCGCTGGCGCTCTCCCCGTGGGCGCCCGATCTATTTCGTTTCTACGGGGAAGGAAGGGGAAGACCTTCCCCTGCCTCCCCCCGCCCGCGTCATCAATGACGTCAGTGCGCGAGGCGCGCTGACGTCATTGGAGGTTCCCTTTCTCCTCCGATGTGCAGGAAAGCCATTTGCTTCCTGCGCGTCGAAGGAGAAAGAGGTGAGTTTTGGGGCTGGGGAGGGGGGGATGCAAATGAAGGAGGCATCGGGGAAAGGAAAGGGTATTCCTTTCCATCGATGTCTCTTTGTGCATTCCTGCTGCACGATCGTGCGATCGTACAGCAGGAATGCCCACTAGACACCAGGGATATTTTTTTTTTGCGAGTGGCCAGTGATTGTTTGCTCGGGGAGCGGCCCCTTGGGCAAGGGTCGCTCCCCCTTTTGGGGGCACTTAATTTGGCTTTGTCTGCCCCCCTGGGGGGGCAGATTATTAATGTTTTTTTAATTAAAGGACGCCTATGGCAATGCGTAGGGGAATGGCCCCTTGGGCAAGGGTCACTCTCATTTGGGGGCCATTTTGCGCAGGCCTATTGTTTTTTGTTTGTTTTGGGGAGCGACCCCTTGGACAAGGGTCGCTCCCCTTTTGGGGGCAAGTAAGAAGGCTTTGCCTGGCCCCCGGGGGGGCAAATTTAATGTTATTTTAGGATGTGCTGAGGAGTGGCCCCTTTGGCAAGGGTCACTCCCCTTGGGGGCCATTTTAGGAAGGCCACATTTTTTGTTTTTGTTTTGGGGAGTGACCCCTTGGACAAGGGTCGCTCCCCTTTTGGGGGCAAGTAAGAAGGCTTAGCCTGGCCCCCCGGGGGGCCACATTTTATGTTATTTTAGAATGTGCTGGGGAGTGGGCCCTTTGGCAAGGGTCACTCCCCTTGGGGGCCATTTTAGGAAGGCCAAATTTTTTTTTTGTTATGGGGAGTGACCCCTTGGACAAGGTCGCTCCCCTTTTGGGGGCAATTATGAAGGCTTTGTCTGCCCCCCTGAGGGGGGGGGGTCACATTTATTTTACATTTTAGGATATGCTGGGGAGTGGCCCCTTGGGCAAGGGTCACTCCCCTTGGGGGCCATTTTAGGACACCCACATTTTTTGTTTTTTTGTTTTGGGTAGTGACCCCTTAGGTAAGAGTCGCTACCCTTTTGGGGGCCATCCCTTTTGCTTTGTTTGCCCCCTAGGGGGGCAAATTATATTTTTTTTAAATGTATGTGGCAGACTGTGCCAATTGAGTAAATCTAGTGGGGAGTGGCCCCTTGGGCAAGGGTCACTCCCCTTTTTTGGTGCATATATTTTGCCCATGATGTTAGGTTTTAGCTGGTGTAGCTCACTCCAGCACCCCAGTTCAGACATGGCCATATGCAAATTAGTCTGACCCTATGCTTCATGGGAGCAGTCCAACCCGAACTGCCAAGCCATATCTTACCTGGCCCGGAAACAACCATAATGGGACTGGTTACTGGCTAATCAGCCGTTATCAGCCATGTTAGCTTTAGTCCAGTGGCAAAGTGAGCAAGGGACCCACCTCTGCCAACTTAGGGCAATCAAAGTGCAAAGGGTCAGTCTGATTTGCATTTGGCCATGTCTAACCCGGGTTGGTGAATTGAGCTAAATAATAATGATGGATTAAACCAAGGTCAGTTGACTGGGGGTGAGTGTTAGATTTGTTCAAGGGCTCCGTCCATCATCCCCCTTTAGGTGTTGTCTTGAAGGGCAGTTTTGCTGGGTTTTTATGGGTCACTAGGGCACCAGGGTTTATTTTTATGTTGGGGATCCGCCCCTTGGACATCGGCCGTTCCCCCTTTATGGGAGGATAATTGTGGCCTTTACTGCCTCTTTGAGTGGTAGAGTAGCAGAATGTGTTTAGTCCCATCTGTCCCCAAGGGGGGCAGAAGCCACTAGACACCAGAGTTTTAAAAATTTTTGTTTTGGTGGGGGGTGGCCTCATGGGCAAGGGTTGCTCCCCTTTTGATTTTATACTGTTAGGCCCACCTACCCCTTAGCTTGGCAGGTGGACTGGTGCATTTTTTGAATATGTGAATCTAATTTTTTTTTCTTCTTTTTAAATCTAGTGTAAAGCTTTTGCTTCCTGTTTGCGGTTTCGACAGTGGTTGTTCTGCAGTTTTGTGTAGTTGCATTTTTTAGGTAAGAATTTTTTTTTGTTGTATGTACTCCAAATGAGTTATATTGTAATGTATGTAATTTTTTTCATGTAAGCGGGGA